>NW_027493270.1:0-371871 GCF_021521415.1 Bidens hawaiensis | reverse complement strand
ATCCTATCTTACACCGCGGAAATCAAAGATAATGTCATAAACTCAATTGGCTCGCTAGACAAGGTTAACCAATCAAACCTAGATGGACTCCTTACGAAGAACTAAATCTAGCAATCTTAATCAACAAATATCTAACAATAACCTATCACCTTACAGCTTTTTAGGTTAGCAATACACTTTTATTCGTTTGACTAATAGTATTATTCCTATGATCTTATTGAAAATCAATCATAAACTAGTCAAGAACACACAGTAAATGATTTAACAAAATTCTATTATATGACAGACAATCATCAAGGATAATGTGAAATAATAAAATACATCAAACAAAACCAAGCACACATATGCATCAATTAAATAAAATCAAACAATTTACTGATTCATAAAACCATAACGAAAAGCATAATCCAAAGAAAATCAAACATTAACAAAGGTTCATCATAATCCTAGACAATTTATAATGTTTAGCCTAACATCTTAAAATCAAACAAAATAGTAATAAAGGAAATCATGGTGAAAATAATAGAAACAAAAGATTAAAGGCGATAAAACCCGTAGTCTTCGATCTTGTACGTAAAGCTCTTCACCAGGTCATTTAGTGCCTTCAAAACCGCCAAATAACTCCAATATAAGCTCCAAAAAACTCCAAATTTATCTGGTGATTGAAGGTTATTTTTCAGGTTAAGGTGTTTATATAGTAAAACAGGGCCCAAAACTGATCAAAACGGGAAACTTTATGGAAATATAGGTTGGCCACCACGCACGACGAGAAAGCATAAGGTTGGTCGCGCGTGGCGGCGTGCACCAATTGGGGGGGAGGCAGTCCGACCGGTTCTCCTTCCGGTTCATTTTCTGATGCGTTCTGGCTTCTCGTTTAGGCTTATTTTGACTCGTTTTTCGCCCTTTTCAACTACGATCAACTTCCGGAACCTACAAAACACAATTATGTTAGTAGTATACCAATATTAACTAAAAACGAACAAAAACTAATTAAATATTATATAAAACATACATGAAAGTATGTATATATATATATATATATGTATGTATTTGTCATTATATCACTTCCCCTGCATTTATGTTCATAAGTTAGCTAAGATATTGGAAAAGTTTTTAAAAGGTGAAATCATCACACACCACAGCAATTAGAAATATGTAGATGGTGACTCAAGATGCCTTACCTTTTTCACTACGTTCCTAGGTTAATTTAACGAAATAAAACTTTCTTTTTTTTTCCATTCCCTTTCACTCATCCTAACTCTTTTCCTTTCTTTTCCATTCAATTCACTCTATATTAAAAAGAAAACCTCCACCCTTTAAAACCTCATATTTTCCCCCATTTTCCTTTCTTTTCTTCCATTAAATGAAACTTGAGAAAACAAACTTTTTACCTTTCCATTCATTTTTTTCCCAAAAAAAATTGGGAGCACACTCACTTCTAATTTTCCATCCATTTCTTTTCTTTCTTCCCCTAAGTGGAACCCAGAAACACAATGTTTATGTTTTTTCATATTATATTTTAAAGTAATGTAATTGATTGAAATCTCTCACTCAAGAAAGAACTTCCTATCTGTTCAAGCTCTAAACCTTCGTCCAATCTCTTAGAAAAAACTCAAAACAACCCAATGCTATAATACTTCCATCGAACAATATTAACCATCAGATATAACAATTGAGTTAGGGTCTGTTATGATATCATTACACGTGCGATATTCAAACAGCTCAAAGACGCTATAATATCATTACGTGCGATATTCGAACAAGGGATGCAAATAATACCTCTATTTTTCACTTTCAAAAATTAGAAAAGAAAAGTATATTAAAACATTATAAATTAAAATTTGAAATTAGAATATATGTGAAAATATTAAACATACATACATTATTATTATTATTATTATTATTATTATATTATTATTAATAATAGTAATTATAATAATAAATTAAAATTTTCGCTTTTTGCGTATGATCGGAAAACTTTCCTTAATAGAATACTAAAACAAGTAAAAGTTATCTTATGACGTATAATCTCAAAACTTTCGTTTAAAAAAATTCAAAAACTTGATCCAATCAACACTGCAAAATTTAGTTGTAATGTTTATGTAAACTTTAATTTTAATACTATACACATCAAAGTTTATGTTGAAGTTCAAATCAAAACACATAAAGTTCTATGAAAATTAAAAATTATCAAAGAATCAAAAATTATCAAAATTAAGAATATCAACTATGGATAGCGTGAAACCGCACAAACAAAAACATTAAAGAACTTGGACTACTGTAAGGCCCCGGTCCCGGTGCCCTAATTTAGCGTTAGATTTACTCATAAGCACAATTTTAAAATTATAGTGAATCAAACTTTTCGCGAAAATATTAAAAGTCAACAATTTCTTACGAACCATAGAATACTTGTCTTAAAATGTCACATATTGTCTCAACATAAAACATAAAACATAAAAGTAAAACATCATGTCTTCCTTATCTAGATGTTACTCAGTCCATACCATGTGCCATCCTCAAGCTAGCTCCTTTAACCTATTTACCTGCATGTATACTAAAAGTCAGCTACGCTGAGTGAGTTCTAGTTAATTAGGCAACATACATTACACTCACATGCTACATACTTAACCTGCTTTACTTTATTTTGTACATACATAAGCATATACCTTCATCCTTACTTTCATACCTTTGTTCTTTCATACTTTTATATTTTATATTACTTTACATACATGCTTAGACGTTTTAAAGAGTCATTCGCCCTATAACCTCACGAATATTATTAGGGTCTGTCACCCTCTTTTCACAGATATTATTAGGGTCTATCACCCTCCTTTCACATATATTATTAGGGTCTACCACCATCCTTTAACAGATATTATTAGGGTCTGTCACCCTCCTCTCACAGATATTATTATGGTCTGCCACCCTCTTACAATACAACAATACATACCTTTCTTTATATTTATATTTATATACTTTCATATATACTCTTAACATTTTCTATATCATTCATATATCGTTTATACACCATTCATAAAACATTCACATATCATACACTTACCACTTAAGGTAAGTGTATTAACTAATCACATCGAGTATACACACAGCCCCGAAAACATAACAAGAAAATGGGCTTAGAAATTCACCGTGTCCTCTGCCTCTCAGAGTCAACTATAATACCCATCCTTAGCTGTGCACGACTAACTGTGTAATAATTATAAGTATCAATTTACTACCTATAACTATATCATACTTCTAGGTTAATTAGTGAAACCCCTAGCTAACGGGGTTTCGGGGCAGTGTCCCTGGCAGCAGTTCGTGGAACAGATCCCCTGGCTGGGGTCGATCTGAAGTTTTAAAGAATCGAGTTTCATTTGAGTCGAGTTCATTCTAATCGAATCGAGTTTTTCATTCCAATCAAATGGAGTTTTCATTCTAATAGAGTCGAGTTTTTATACCAATCAAATCGAGTTTTCAAACCATTCAAATCGAATTTTCAAACCATTATCAGAAAACTGAAGTTCAAACCAATCGAATCGAATTTTCAAACCACTCAAATCGAGTTTTCAAACCAATCGAATCGAGTTTTCAAACCAATCGAATCGAGTTTTCAAACCAATCAAATCGAGTTTTTAAACCAATCGAATCGAGTTTTAAAACAAATCGAATCGAGTTTATCAAACCAATCGAATCGAGTTTTCAAACCGAAATTCCATTCGATTCGTTTACAATTTGATTCGATTCGTTTTCCTGTTCCATTCGATTCGTTCTTCTTATTCGATTCGAATCGTTTCCAATTCGATTCGATTCGATTCGTTTTCCAAACGAATCGAATTTCTTCCAGAACTCGATTTAAACATGGTTTTTCATGTATTTCCATTCTAATCACCTCCTTACAACCCGTTATACCTATTTTTACTGATAAAACGAGTTCCAAGCCATAATAACTTCATTTTTCTCATTCTAACACGGTCCAGACTGTAACATCCCGAAATTTCTAAAGTAATATTTATTATATTATTTTGTCGGGTGAAATACACGAGTTAGTGGAACGACAATAATAATAATAGCAAAATATGAAGACATAGTAGGATAATTAGATGGGATTAGATATGGACCAAAAGGAAGTATGGGCCTTCGGTCCATGGGCTTAAGGGAGTATAAATACCCCCTTAAACCCCAATCATTTCCATTCCATCCATTTATCCATCCTAATCTCTACACACTCCAAAACACACACAACCCGAACCAAGATCCAAAGGCGAGGACCCGAGCTCGTTGGTGCTAGATCGTCGTGACGAACCAAAGCAACAAGACCAGCTCGTGTTCGTAGTTCGACTCATTTACGGTACGTTTATATCGAGAATTTGTTCGTTTAGGTTTGGATTAGTATAGAAATGATAGATCTGTGTTTGTATGGTAAAAACGAATCCAACAAAGCTAAACTTACTGAAAATGGATATGATTTGATGGGTTAATCGATTGATAAAAGAACCCGTAACCTTTATGCCTAAATCGCACCCTTTAAACATCGATGTTAGGTCGATTTGATGGTTGGGGTTTGTAGGCGCTGGTCAGACGATTCCGTGGATACCTAAATCGAGTTATTTGGTTAAGAAACGAAGATGATTAAGGGATTTAAGGACGAACAGTACCTGCAGCTGGACAACTTCGCCTGCAAGCTAAGTTCGCCTGATGAACTTCGCCTGCAAAGCTAAGTTCGCCTGATGACAACTTCGCTGCAAAGCTAAGTTCGCCTGATGACAACTTCGCCTGCAAAGCTAAGTTCGCCTGATGAACTTCGCCTGCAAAGCTAAGTTCGCCTGATGACAACTTCGCCTGCAAAGCTAAGTTCGCCTGATGACAACTTCGCTGCAAAGCTAAGTTCGCCTGATGAACTTCGCCTGCAAAGCTAAGTTCGCCTGATGACAACTTCGCCTGCAAAGCTAAGTTCGCCTAAGGTTTAACTTCGCCTAAAGTTAAGTTCGCTTAGAAAATAAATTAAAAACCTAATGGAAAATGTGTTAAGACAGTTAATGTAAATAAAATTTTTCCAAGCTGACCTGGCAGCTCGACTCCAGCCAGGGGCTCTGCCCCTTGGACCCTGCTAGGGGCTGCCGCCCCTAGACCCCGCTGCCAGGGGCGCTGCCCCCGGACCCCCGTTCGTTGTGGGTACTAGTTATGACTAGAAAGATGATATGAGAAGTGATAGTTAATTGATACGTATACTTGTTATACAGTCAGCCGTGCACAACTGAAGAAAGGGATTACGATTAACGGTGAACGTAACCGTGTTCAGGTGAGTTTCTAGCCCCAATTATGTGTCATGTTTTCAGGGCTGTGTGCATACTCAATATGTTTGTTAATACGCTTATCCTAAGAGATAAGTGTATGCCTTATGTGAATAACGTGAAATGTATGAATGATGGCTTGACGGTACGTGAACGATCTTCGGATATTGCACGTACTGTCAGGTTGTAACGCTAAGTATAAGGTAAGTATGATATGTATGCTTATGTGTATGAATGTGATAAAGTTAATAAAAGCATGAAAGGATGGATGTACGGTAACGAAGAGGGAATCGAACCCTACTAATATTCGAGAACTAGGGAACCGAACCCTACTCATATTCGAGGAAAGAGGGAACCGAGCCCTAATAATACTCGAGGAAAGAGGGTACCGAGCCCTAATAATACTAGAGGAAGGAGGGTACCGAGCCCTAATAATACTCGAGGAAGGAGGGTACCGAGCCCTAATAATACTCAAGGAATGTAGGGCGTAATGCTCTTTATAACGTAAGATATGAAAGTAAGTTAATACAAAAGAAAGTATGAAAGTATGAATGAAAGAATATAAGTTTATGTGTATTGCATAGTGTATGATTAACTAGAACTCACTCAGCGTAGCTGACTTTTAGTATGCACGCAGGTGAGTAGGATGAGGCAGCTCGCTTGAGGAGACACGTGGCACTGAATAAGAGGCTGGCATCGGAAGACTCAAGACGTTTAAGTTTAATGTTTCGTTTATTTTGAAAGACAAAATGATGTTTTAAGACAAGACGTGTTTTAGTATGAAATGTTTTATGAAAGCTTTTATATTCCGCGAATGTTTTAAGTAAATCTGATATTTAGAACTGCGTTTATGAGTAAATCCAACACGAAAGTAGGGCTACCGGGTTCGGGGCCTTACACAGACGTCACTCGTTTGTCCCGTTTCATTCCAAACATCTTGTTTACGTACAAGTTTACATTTTCTTACATAATAAGGCCTGATTTTGCCTCAGTATCAAATCTTAGGGCAAACCGACCTTAAAAACTTAAATTTTAACCTAAAACATACCTTTCTGGGTCATTTCTTTCTTTGGATCTGATTCAACACGTGAATCTAGACATGTTCCATGCTTGCATGATGAAGATCTAACCAAAACTTTTCTTGGTTCGGATTTAGATCTGATCCAAAATGGAAGAGGAGTGTTTTTGTGTGTTTTTTAGTGTGTTACGGATGTTGGAGGAATGAAATGATGGTTTTAGGGTTTTAGGGAGGTTTAAAGCTGTTTATATACCCTTAAGCCTATGGACCTAAGGTCCATCACCATCCCTTATTTCATATTTTATTGCCCAAGCCCACACTGTATTATTTTTATTTAACTTAACTAAATAATAGCACACCGTTAATTAAATGAAATTCTTAGATTTATTATTATCAAAAATAAGATGTTACATCTACAGTTTGTTTTTTAATGATAGTTGAAAATTTGGTAGATAAAATACATGGGTGTTCCAGTTGGCGTTATGTACGTCTTACATTATATTCAGAAAATACAAAAAAGTTAACATAAACCACCCATGTAACACAATACAACTAAAAAAAGTTTATAATTTTAGACAAAATGTAATTAAACCGCCTACAACAACAAAAAACAACAAACATTAAACTGTTAACAAGGTAGTAAAAGTCGTTGCACAAACCGTAGGTGACCGACTGGGACCAGGGAATACTCGGAAAGCACTCAGACATGGTAAGCATAAAGGAATAATCATTTTTGGATGAGTAAACTGCGGTTTTCGTTGCGGTTTTAGTCCAATAGTTTCAAATTTGCGATTTTCGTTCCTGTGATTTCATTTCACTTGCAATTAAACCCGAATTCGTTAACAATGTTAACTGTAGTCGTTAAACCCATCAGCGTGCCCCTCACGTGAGGGGCATTTTTGTCCCTTTTCTTCCCAAATAAACCCAGTCGTAATTCGTAAGCCCCCCTCTCACGTGAGGGGCTAGGGTTGTATTTGGTGAAAAATTACAAAACTACCCCTCGTGTGGAGGGTACGCTAATGGGTTTAACGACCAGACTTAACAGGGTTAATGAATTTGAGTTAATTGCAAGTGAAATAAAGTCACAGTGAAGAAAATTGCAAATTTGAAACTATTGATTAAAACCGTAGATTTCGACAAATCACAAGGACGAAACCGCAGTTTACTCTTTTTGGATATTATATATATGTCAAATATCGTAAGTTTACTAATATTTATAACAAAATAGGTGAATATCAATATAAAAAAGTTAAATGCATTTTTAAATACTAAATTATTCTAAAAATTCTAATCATAAATTAAAAAAAAATGATATTTGTTCTTTAATTTATAGAAATATGTTTTATGTCTGAAGTTAAAATCGGTCCAGATTAACTGGCTAGATTTGATTCTAGATAAGGTTGACCAACTTTGATCGATTATTAGTAACTAAGCGGAGTTAAATAAAGTCGTATCGGCGCCATACTTTGTAACGATTACTCGAGGAGTGCTTGGCCTTATAGACCAATTTTTACAACATTTCTAGCTAAAAGTATTACATACTACACAATTCTTAGATGATAAACACAATACTATATGCCCAAAAATTATACTTAAACTCCTACCCAACTATAAACCTATGCAAGTCCAAAATAAGCCGATACAAACATACGATAAACCCACACACTAAACTAGAACTCCAACTTTGAACATGACATAATTTATTAATTTATGTAACATTTGATTTCGATACCAAATCTACAACTCAAAGTTTATGTATAAGTTGAAATTTAAACGCATCATAACAAAAAATTATATATTCACAGTAATAAAAAAAATCTAAATAAATCCTCGTAACATGCAAGCTAAAAGCCCGTTATAATACAAATGACAACAATTGGCATATTAATAAATATATAATATATATTTATTCTTACTATCATATCTCAAGTTAAGTGACAATAAACTTTTTTTTAACTAAAAATTAATATACATTTTGCGCTCTCACCCTCCAAATAATAAAAGGATTAAAGGAACACATGTTACACCACGAGATACCTTTGCAACAAATATCTATGTTTCCTTATCTAAATAATAAGAAATTTTATTACTATTTAATAATTAAATTTGCTTGCGGAATAATCTACATGTAGTGTTGGTTCACGATAAATTTTCATTTCAAGTTCCAATAGCTCAATATTTAACTCATTTTATCCCAAATATAGGGAGGGATTAATACATGCCCATACATAAATGAAAACAGAAACTAAAATATTTTGAGTTAAATTGTAGGTATAGGTGAGTTGAGTTGAGTTGAGTTGAGTTGAAATGATCTAATAATTTCAGTATCCGGCAGATCAAGAGCCGGGAGAGAAAAATGACTTTGAGTCGAGCTTCCTTTTCTGATCTCTTTCATTGTCATCAATGCAGCAACCGTGTTTCTAAAAATTCCATCTCCCCCTATCATGATTGCCGTCTCTTTCGTATCCACCGCCACCACCACTGTCGGGAAAAGTTCATCGATAGTGGTTTCACATTCTTTCACAAGTTTTGAGACGAGCTCCGTGGTAAAGAAAGGTTGCTCCAAGACTTTTTGGATGAACGGCAAACGCAATAATCCGCCCGTACGTTTGTCATGTTTCTTTAGAATCTTTGCCATTCCTGTGATAAAAAAATTAGGATTTATAAAAGTAGTTTGGCAATTCATTTTCTTATTTTCATGTTATTTTAGGGGTTTGTGAGCCTAATGAGCCCACCACCAGTGGTGTAAACAAGTAAGCATCTGATCACATAATACTTTTGATACTCGCTAAACGTTAGAGTCGACTATCGATGCAAGCTTAGACGGACTAAAGTGTGGATTGAAGTTCGTTCAATAACTTCCGATCTCACGATCTGAGCTTCATATACTAAACATGACTAGGCTCACAAACTTAAACAAGCCTATTATATATACAAGTATAATAAATTTTACTAAGTATGTATTGCATAACAGATAAAAAATATTATATAGACAATTATGAGAATATATATTGCTTAATTATACATGTTACGTTATAGCAATAGAGTTTAACTTACAATTATGTACAAAAACACACACACACATATATATATATGTATGTATGAGTTTATTGGGGAACTACAAAAAAGTGAGGAACTATAGAATACATTTCCCAACCCTTGATCATTTCATCACATCCTTACGGTACACCTTCAATCGCATACATCACATCATTTTTATAAGTGAAAAAAAACCTAAAAATCAAAAATATTAAAATAATTATAAACAAAAGAAACGAAAAAATATAATTTTGTGAGATAACCGTAGGTTGGTTTTTAATATATATATATATATAATTATTGAATTTACATTCAATTATAACGAAAGGTGTTGGTTTACATGTAACTGTTAAAGAACTGTTGTTTTACATTTAAAATGTTAATGAGATTTGTAGTTTTACGTGTAAAATGTTAACAAAAAGTATTATTTTATAAAGTGTTAATGAAAAACGTTATTTTACATGTAAAATATTAATTTTAACATTTAAATTTTAAAAAACTATTGTTTTACATGAAAAATGTGAGATTTGTTGTTTTACATGAAAATGTTAATGAATAGTGTTATTTTACCTGTAAACTCTTAAAGAACTGTTGTTTTGCATGTAAAATGTTAATAAGATTTGTCTTTTTACATGTAAAATGTCAATAATAAATGTTATTTTGCCCCCCAGCTAAAAAAACATAAACCCCCTAAAAGCTAATATAAATCCGAAGGCTAAATCAAGATATATTTTTTTTTAATGGAGGATTGTAGATAAACATTTTGGTTCTTTTACTTTTTTTTTTCGTTTTCTTTTTGTTTTATAAATCTTTTTGATTTTTTTGGAGGGGTTTTTTTCTTTAAAAAAAATGTGATATAGGTAATTGAGGAATACCATAAGGACATGACGAATTAATTATGGGTTAGGAAAAGTGTTCTCCAATTCTCCATTTTTTTGGAGTTCTCTTTTGAACTTAACTCTCATATATATGTATACATATAAAATTAAAAGAGTAGAGTTCGACTTTGATAACTTTCTTATAAGTGGAGTTCGAGCTTCGTGTATAAAGTTTAAAAATCAAGCTTCAGCTTTGTTAAATTAAAGGAGTTGAGTTCAAGCTTGAAATGAGGTTGGTTTACACTCCACTATATGATGATATAAACAAATATGACCCACAAAATAAAAATACGTAACAGCTCAATCTTTGGCATAAATAATTGACATAATTACAGAAATTGTCCTTTATGTTTACCCCAAATTTCACTAGTGGTCCTTTATCTTTTAAATTGATGTTTATTATCCTTTAAGTTTTAAAAAGTAACACCTTCCGTCCTTTAGGCCTAACCCAGATAAAAAATCTCGTTAAGTCTTGTCACGTGCTTCTCACGTGGGGGTATTTTCGTCATTTCTGGTTCGTCATCGGGGTGGGGGAATTGGGTATTTAATGTGGGGAAACATAACCGGACCTGAAATGACGGAAATACCCCCACGTGAGAAGCACGTGACAAGACTTAACGAGATTTTTTAATTGGGTTAGGCCTAAAGGACAGAAGGTGTTACTTTTTAAAACGTAAAGAATAATAAACATTAATTTAAACGATGAAGGACCACCAGTGAAATTTGGGGTAAACATAAAAGACAATTTCTGTAATTTTGTCTAAATAATTTAAAAAGATTGACTTTTCTTCTACCGGTGTAATTGATGTTGCTGTAGTTGACTAAAAGCACCATTTCACCATGGAAGTCAACAATGTCTTTTCTAATTCTTGCCATCTCTTCTTCATATTCTCCTTGTGAAGGTGGTTCACTCTCTTTCACCCTCTTTATTCTTTGTTGCAATTCCTATATGTTTCAAGAAACAGACACAGGTAAGAAAATAAACTTGATTCTTAATTAATGTCACGTGTTGTGGACTATGTCAACACGATGGCTTAAGCATCTACTCATCTTAATCGTCACTATACAATTGATATGTACATAATGTTCAAATGATTTTAACACGAATTTTGTAGCTGACATGATATTTTCATTCAACAATACAAGACAAAGCAGTTATCACGATATTGTTAGTTTGATCGATGGATAAAGTATGCACGGGGTATTGTTACTTGAAAGAGAACACATAATCTTCTCGGATTCCTTCCGAGTCTATAAGTCTATATATGAATGAAAGACCCGAGATCAACATAGATTTCAAGTTAATCCATGTTCATGAGAACATAGGAAGAAAAAAAAAATCTTGTCAAATGACCAAATTATCTTATGTTTTCTCAACAAATATATAAACTTATAATGGTGTGCATATATAAACTAACCTTATGACGAATAATGAAATTCTCTTCTTGTTCCATAAAAAACACATTAAACTTGTCGATCTCATTGTTCAAGAGATACACAAACTCAGCTTCCGATTTCCCACACTCTAACGATGAAGATATCAGTCTCACGATCTTCTTCAAATCCTTGTAATTCAAGTACATGTCACGCCAACCGGGCAGGGTTTCTTCAACATGTTGCTTTAACCTCTTTCCGAATTTCATTTCCCGGTTTTCTTGATCAAACAAAACCTTTGGGGAATCTAAAATACCCACATCACAATATCAAAATTAGTAATGAAATATATGAACTCTTTTAGAATTTACTAACAGTGAAGGGTTTAGAATATTTTGAGAGCATATGCTTGGCGTGAATGAAGTGGCAGTTAGGATAAAAGGTATGAATAATGTCTTGGACGGAAGATAATTATTGGCATATTCCGTTAGCTAGTAATACTCATCCATTAGACCAAATCGCAAGTAATA
This sequence comes from Bidens hawaiensis, assembly GCF_021521415.1. NCBI lineage: Eukaryota > Viridiplantae > Streptophyta > Magnoliopsida > Asterales > Asteraceae > Bidens > Bidens hawaiensis. The sequence goes on along the minus strand of NW_027493270.1, from coordinate 359,741 downwards.
TCACCGTTTTGGTAATAATGAAATACACTGATAAGTCTGTTATTTTACCTCTTTTTAGTTTTTTTCTAATAAAAATTAGTTTTATGACAATCATATACTAGTAAAAAAATATATACACATGTATATCTATTGCTTTAAGAAGTAGTGATGGCAAAGGCACCCCCAACCTGATGAGCAAACCTAAAACATGAAACATTTAGGACAAGTATTCAGGGGATGATATCATACATTTCTCACAGATATGAGAAATGTATGATATTAGTTTATACCTAACCTGATTAACTAAAACATACATACTCATTTACCTAAATCATACCTCATATACATTTCATATTCTTTTGTCTTTACAAACAAAATATTCTACTACTTCACTAGTTTTTAGTGTTTATATTTTTAATTTCCTCAGGTAATCCTAACGCGTAATTTCTAACAAGCCAGCAAGTATACATAATGCCCACCAAGTAATTAGTCATATATACCCATCTAGTATTTCGTCGGTATAGATCGGACACGATTTTACAAACCAGGTATTTTCCTTAAACAGATTCGCGCCTGTAGGACACATTCATTCACACTTGTACCCAAAACTTCCAACATAAGTCTCTAATACCCTTCTATTAAATCAGGAAAACATCATGTAAAGTGACATGATAAATTTATAAAATGGTTGCAAATTTTTGTGCTCTACTTTAATTTTGTAAATATAATATAGTAAAATAGCATTTTAAAGTAAGAGTGACGCATGGTTTAGAGTTTAGACGACAAGGTTGGTGTTGTGTGTGTGACATGGCTATAGATATTTTAGGTGAGGTGTTGCTGTCTCGGTAGCATCAAGTCATGGAATATTGGGATTATGGAACGCATAATCCTATCCGAAAGAATCTCCAATATAAAAGGAAAAGAAGACCAAAAATTGGGGAGTCAGATATTGTTTGAAAGAGAAACTAAAGTAAAGAGAAAAAGACAAGCGTAAAATTAAAGAAGAAGATATTGAAAAACTACTCTAATACGTTTCCCTAATAAGTAATATTACTACCATTTTTGACACTCTTGATTAACATCAGAGGTAGTAATTACTCATCACCCAAACATATATTCTTTTTAACAGCACTCACCACCCAAACTAGCACGTAAAAATAAATACATAGTCAACTTCAGTGATTGAATTATATATACATAACTCATTTATGAAACATGCCAACTTAAATATGACTCATAAACTAGACATGTTAACTCGAACAAGAGCCTAAAAACTAAGTATCAGTAAAAGTACATCTATAAAGAAGGTGTATATTTACTGTTGAACTTTGAAGAAGGTGGAACCATTGATTAAGAACTGATCTCTATTAACTAATAAAAAAAAGAAACAATTGTTGTAACTCAATAATTAAGAAGAAGATAGAGGCCTGTATATTTGAAGAAAAGAAAACTGGAATATATTATGAAACAGAAAGATAACCAGGGTTTATACAGAACCTTTACAATTTGACTTTTACCAGGATTATGGGATAACTTAAATAATTAAAAGAAAACTAATTTAATTTAATTATATTAATCTTGATCTCCTTCAGTCTCCCCATGAGATCAAACCGTACCACCCTAAAATATCGCCTCGTTTAACACTCTCTCTCGATATTTGCTTCCTTCATTCCCAAGCGAGTACAATACTTCACAAGCTGCTCTTTTGACAAACTCTTTGTGAACATATCAGCAGCTTGCTCCAACGTGTTAACGTATTTAAAATCAATTTCTCCATTCAACACTTTCTCACGAATATAATGATAATGAACTTCTATATATTTACGCGCATGAAACGTGGGATTCTTAGCCAACAATATTGAAGACACGTTATCCCCATACAAGGTTACCTTCTCGTTCTTACCTAAATTAACTAGTTTAGAAAATGAACCAACCACACGCACTCTTGTGCAGCCATAGTCGTAGCCCGATACTCCGCCTCGGTAGTCAAAAGTGACATGGTAGGCTGCCTTTTGCTGCACCATGTAACAACACTTGAACCAATCAAGAAAAAATACCCGGTATCGTCTCGTGTCCGGATCTTTAGCATAATCGGCATCGCAAAACCCGATTAATTCCATACTCGACTCCCTCTTAAACTTAACATCATAGCTCGGAGTCGACTTCATATACAACAACATTAATCGAGCAGATTTAAGGTACGGTTTTCTTGGAGCTTGAACGAATCTGCTAAGCACACCAACGACATACGCAATGTCGGGTCGAGTCAAAGTCAAATAAATAAGACTTCCAATTATTTGCCTATACATGGTTACTTCTTCCAACTCTTTTCCTTCTTCGGATCGAAGAGACCCGTTTGGTTCCATGGGTACCCGTATCGGTTTGCAACTTTCCATACCGATTTTTACCAAAAGATTAACGACATACCGATTTTGGTGAAGTATAAACCCGTCATTCTCGTACTCGAGCTCTAGACCCAAAAAGTGCTTTAATTTTCCCAAGTCTTTCATGAAAAAACGAGTGCACATATTCGCTTTTAGTTGCTCCACCACATAGACTAAATCACCGGTTATAATTAATCGTCGGCCCGTTTTTTAATTTTGAAAACCCACTTACACGAAATAGGTTTTACATCACATGGCTTCGGAACAAGATGGCAGGTCTCGTTACTGGCTAAACCATCTGACTATTTCTTCATTGCTTCCATCCACTTAGGATCTCGTACAACTTGTTCTACCGTCTCGGGTTCGGTTTCTTGACTAACAAGTAAGGCGACATTTGCATACTCCTGGTTCTGTTTTCTAGACACGATCAGACCTCCGGACAGCCATTACATCACCTTTGGTATTAACTGGTTCAGTTGAGGTGCTGGTTTGACCGTTCGTGTGAGTAACTAACGACCTGGTTCGCCATGGATCAGAACGTGGCCCATTTCGTGTTCCTGAAAATTCAGGTTCGGTGTTAATTGTTTGTTCATATTGTTCTTCTAGGTCGTTGTCACCAACCTGAACCGTAACATACTCATCATACTCTTTTTATAGGTCTTGTGTGTCGGGCAAGACTTCCTTACTTTGTGACCACCATGATGAGTTTTCATCAATTATTACATCATGAGACACATAAATTTGCCCGGTACTCGGCGCACAACATCGCCATCCTTTATTTTCATTATCGTAACCAACAAAAATACATCTCATTGCCTTTTTCTCCAACTTGTGTCTGAGATGCCCCGGGATGAACACGTAACACACGCATCCAAAGACTCGAAAATAACTAACATTCGGTCGGATTTTGAACATATTCTCGTATGGTGACTCGTATCCCATTCCTTGTTGTGGCAATATGTTACTTATAAAGTCAGCAATACTCATTGCCTCCGCCCAAAATCTCCCCGGTACATTCTTGTTGTGCATCACGCTTCCGATCATGTCAGTTAGGGTCCGGTTATTTCTCTCCAAAATCCCGTTTTGATCGGGAGTATTAGAACACGTTAATTGGCATTTAATTCTATTTTCTTTTAGAAACAAAGAAAATTCACGGGATGTATACTCGACTCTGTTATCGGAACGAAGGCATTCGATGCTCCTTTTTAGATCTCATTCGGCTTCTAACTTGACATCTTTGAAACATTCAAACGCCTCGGCTTTCTCTTTCATGAAATATACCCACAAATATTTCGAATAATTGTCAATAAATGATATCATATAACTCATACCTTTAACTGGCGGTTTCTTCACTGGACTGAACACATCGGTATGAACTAGCTCGAGAGGGGCTTTAGCTAGATAACTAGAGTTCTCAAACGGTTGCTTATGAGCCTTTCCAATCTGACAACTGCCACACACTATATCCGTTTTTACTTATATTTCGGGTATTCCCGCCACCAACTTCTTTTTCAAAATTAATTGAAGTTTATCATACCCGACGTGGCTTAAACGTTGGTGCCACAGATATGCGTTTAGATTCCTTTTCACCTTATTCACATAAGAAGTCCAAACAGACAACACATAAACCGAGTCTTTCTTTCTTCCTTGAATCATCGGTATGGATTTAGTTTCGAACTTATCGAAAATACTCACGTCGTTTGGCCCGAACAAAACATATCGTCAGGTGTCGGTGATTTGAGGAACCGACAACAAGTTCTTTTTATGCCGGGAACATGAAACACGTTTTTAAGAACCATACCACTTTCCTCAGAATCTGATGAGATATCAACCTCACCCATATGAGCTATGACGTGTCGTGAGTCATCAGCTGTTACAACCACCTAATTACCCTCGTACTTAACCAGGTTCTTTAACCGCTCCTTTTGACCCGTTAGGTGATTCGAACAACCCGAATCTACAATCCAATAATTTAACAAATTTAAAGAAAGTTTTACCATAGCCGTTAACGCATGAACTTCTTCAACCCCAGCATAATGGGCCTCGGCATCCCAAGGCTCTTCAGTTCGGTTCTGCATTGTTGCGACGTTTCCTTCTTCAGTTGCACCCGATGTACAATACTTTGTGACGTGTCCTCCCATGCCACAATTATAACACTTAAAAGCTTTAAACGCCGGACGTTTATTTATTATGGTTCCAATTCTTTCGATCATTACCTCCTTCCTGTTGGTTTCGTTCCTCAAGTTTATTCCATTTGTTGAAGTTGTTCGATCGATCCAATGGTTTCTTTTTGTTGTAACCATGATTGGGTTTGAACTTTCCTTTTCCTTTGACCGCAAACAACGCCTCGTTTTCTTGCTTCGGTACAACAGAGACCGACACACCGGCCATCTATTTAGCTAAAGACTCCTGCCAAGATAACAAATTTTCAAATTCCGAGAGTAACGGTTGGGTCGCTCAATGTAACACCCCGTAACCGCAGCGGAAACGTAAACGGGATGCAACAGACACCTCTGATATCAACCACATTGTTTATAAAGAAAACTGAATACATTAATATACTTCAAATTACATTATCTCATAATTCATTACCGTCTAGGTGATACACACATCATACAATACGATACATAATTCTATGTAATATAATGTATCCTAACATCCCACACGCAAATCTTACACACATCAAGCACTTAGCACGTAAGCAATCACTTCATCTTAATTGTACCTGAAAAGCATGTGAGAAAACGGGTCAACTACGAATAGTTGGTGAGTTTCACAATTCGAGTAAACCATGATAAATCAATATCAAAATATAATATTATCGATGTAATTATGCTGAGCCCACAAGTGAAACCTCTGACTATCCACATACAACCCCGTGGCATACTCCTCCCATTAACCTGCCTCAAACCGCTATGTCTAACATTACATAGCAAAATATATATAACAACAAAATAGACATGTGCAACTAGCTGGGATACATCAGCAAATCCATGCCGGACCAGTTGGGTTTGTCAGACCAATAGTACTATCCACACTCTACCGGCTTTTAGTTAATCACTCGTGTTCCGGGGCCTTAGAATGTTTGCAACTCAGACAATTACCATCTTAGTACATTTGTACGATTCCCGTACAATAAAATATATATAAATACACGCAAATCCATGCGTTCAGTATGTACTTAAACATTTCAGTAGTAACATGCTTCCGCCCTGAGAAAATATTTAAAAACAATTCAGAAAAAGGAGCTTGTGAAACTCACCTTAGCACATGCAAGCAGGTAACAACAGTCCTTATCAGTTAACACGTCCAATCTGTAATATGATCCCTACGATCGTTACTATACAATCACTATTAATATAGCTTTAACCGTGTTAACCGGTACATCTGGGGACACTGTTAACCCAGTACTGTACCCGTTCCGGGGGCAATGTTAACCCAGAAACACTTCTCCGGACTCAGATTGTGATATCGTTTAGAGTTCAGTAGCCAAAATTACTATCAGTTTGTTTTCCCCGTTTTGCGTGCCTAGCACAGATATCCGATTTTACGTTTCAAAATGAGTTTGGTCACACACGATCCGAAAATAGTTGTTGACTGATAATTTAATTAAATTTGTGAAATTAGAGCTCGGTTTAGACGCCCCGATTGGCCGCGGGACCCGTTTCCGTCTTTAGTGCACCGGAAACTGTTAAGTCGGATAAAATTACTCAAATCATCCGAATTATTTTCGGATGATTTATTTTTACTTGTTTAACTCAATTATATGAAAATAGTTCATTTTTAGGGTTTTTATACACCAGTCAGTTCGTTTAGGCGAACTTTACCGGTTTACGCGTTTTAAACCTTAAAAGTTTGTTTTTGCACAAATAATTATCCGTTTAATCTCGGATCTTGAAATTTTGCACAAATCACTTTTTGACAGTGGGGAATTTTATAAAAATATTTCCAGAATTAATTTTTATATTTAAAATTTATTTATCTATTTTTTTAAACACCATTTAAACACTAAATATGTCGTAAATACCAAACGACCTTAGAAAAATCCCAAATTTTTCTTGGATGACCCCTGCCATCCACATAGTCCCCTGTAATATTTCCAGAACCAAAATCTCTTTTTACATGCCATTTTCACTAAAACCGAGCTATAAAACCCTAGAACTCGTTTAACCGAAAAGCCTACTTAGACTTCTCCAACGGACCTAAAATTTTGTGTGTGACTTTTACATGTTATAAAAAGCTTATCTGGAATTTTCCAGAATTTTTCATGATATTTAACTATTTTTCACCATTTTTGGCCAAAACCGAGCATTAAATTCACCAAATATTCATCCTTTGTCCAAAAATTACCAAAATTTCACAGAACTCATATTTTCATGTATTTAACACCTCTGTAAAATTTCATGACCTAACTCTAAACCATCCACAATCTGTCCAAAAATCCATAACCGAACATAAACCGAATATACCTTTTGTTTTCCGCCACTACAAGCTACAAACTCGTCTTTCCGCCTTATCTACCACTAAACACAGAACCTACAACCAAAATACCACAATACCAAGCAAGTTACACTCACAATCAAGCCTCTTACACTATAGTTTCGGTTATTGCTTCAAAACTAAAGTTTAAACCGTAAAAATTCGTTTTTGGTTCGTTTAACTCCTTTCTTGGACCAAGATCCCTTGTATAACCCGTATACATCACTTGATCATGCAAGAAACGGTTTTCATCTTTGAAACCTCATTTTCTTGCAATTAATCTCAAGAAACGAAGATGGAAACGTAAATAACTCGATTTTTTACCTCGGTTTTCTTGCTAAAATCTCGGTTTTTAGATGATCTTGTGGAGAGAAAGAAGGATGATGCATATGGTTGATGTAAAAAAAAAATAAAAGGAATGGGGTTCATGGATGGGGTCCGATCGGAATAAGGGGGGAGGTGGGGTGGGACCCACTTCTCCAACTTTAGCCACATGTTTGGATATTCACAATCCAGATAATGTTTTGGATAATCTGGTTCAGTTCGTTTTTCTGTTAAATGTCTAATTCGGCTTAAAACGAGGCTAAAACGGTCGTTTTCGGCTTAAAAAAATGAAATTTATATAAAACCGATTTAAAAACTTTAAAAACTTAAACCATGACATTTATTAACTTAAAACATCATATTATTAATAATTGTGCATCTTTTTCGGCTTGATCGATCGTCTCTTGCTTGGTTTGGTATTAAAGGTTTCGTTTAATGTACCGACGTACCATTAAATCGAAAATTCTTTTTCTGTGCTTTAATTCACTTATACCGAAGCTTTAATACTTCGTAAAATCACTAAATATTAAAGATATCGTCTATAATTGAACCCTCGATTCGTTCGGGTTTCAATAACTATCGATCGATTAATCGCATATTCAATACGATGAATTATATATTCACGTACAATCAATACAGTGAACCCTGTATTCTCGTATAATTACTATGGTAATTCATGTACCCGACATTAAATATAACGTAACTATTGTCTACCGGTTAGGGCATACCTGGTTTCGTCGGAATCGTTACATTCTCCCCCCGTTAAGAAATTTCGTCCTCGAAATTTTTCACGCCCACTATCCCCTTCCGAGAGAAAGGTGGGGGTTTTTCCTTCCGAATTCACCCTCGCGTTACCAGGTATAATCTGGTCCTCGCTCTGAATTCCACTTAATCTTAATCAATAAAGCTTGGTGTGTCCAAACTGTTTAGTTTTCCCGTCTACTATCTCTACGGAATTATTTATGATATCAAACATGTTTTCAATGAGTACCTCCATTACTTGTACTTTCGTTGCCTCATCGCTTCGGTACTTTTCAATCCGAATACATGGAAAAACATCATGTATAGTACTTAGCCCCTGGAGTACTTTAATCGATAGACTAAATGACCAATCATGGAGATAGTCACATGAGGTCCAATATATTAAGGAGCTATTTTCGGCTTTGCCAAACCTCATATCACCTCTCTAAGGTGATGACTTAAAAATGCCTTGTCACCTCTTTCCAGTGACAATGGTTTCCTTTGAATGTTGGCATAAATCCTTTGCCAATCTCGCGCTGCTTTCAACTTATCTTAAATATTATAAATCCGATTGGTTGTTTCTCGAATCAATTCAAATCTTGTGGCTTGATTGACGCCCATTTTCAATTTAACAAATTGGTGATAATTACTTCACCCATAGAAAGCTTCAAGCTCTCGATGCTTCCTTCCCCGCCTTCCAATAATGGAAGTAGGATGACTATTTCGTTCTGAGATAATTGAAAATGGTACTCCACGACGAAATACCATTTCACCATCATGAATTTGGGCGAGAATTCGTTGTGGTAATCGTCATGGATTGGGATGAAATGCGAGGATTGGTTAATTGATCCGCGATTACCCAATTTACATCATTCCTTTGATATATCTTGGGAATTTGCGTCCCGAAATCCATTGTAATTTATTCCCACTATCATTGGCGAATTTTCTGTCTTTGTGGCGTTCCCTAGGGTTTTCGGTGTGCAGCCTTATCTCTTGCATAACTTAAATATTCACCAACATACGTAATCATATCTTTCTCCAAACTCGGCCATTAATAAAATCCTTTCAGATATTCGTATCATCAATAGTCTAATCTGATCCCGGATGTATGGAATATTTCGATCTATGCGCTTCGTCCATGATTAATTCACGAAGGTCATGGAGGTTCGGGATCCAAACCCGATTTTTGAGATAGAGAATTTCGTCACGTGCTGTTCGAAATTCTTCTCATTGCCGTAAAGTCCCTCCTTTTCCAATTGTTCCTCTCTCAACGCCTCACGTTGAGCGACTCGAATCAGGTCCGAAAGGTTCGACTGGACTATCACTCCCAGCTCTCGCACTCGCAATGGCTTAACCCGATCTTTCCTACTCAAGGCATCGGCTACGACGTTAGCTTGGCCGGGGTGATAACGGATGTCACAGTCATAATCGCTTAACAACTCGACCCATCTTCGTTGCCTCATATTCAGTTCTTTCTCATCGAATATGTGCTGCAAACTTTTATGATTAGTGAAGATGGTGCACTTCGTACCGTAGAGATAATGTCTCTAGGTTTTAGGTGCGAAGACAACCGCTCCCAGTTCGAAGTCATGAGTAGTGTAATTTTTCTCGTGTACTTTTAACTGTCGGGAAGCATAGGCTATAACCTTATTATTCTGCATCAAAACGCATCCTAACCCTCTACGCGATGCGTCACAATACGCGACAAAACCATCGTCTCCATCGGGGAGACTTAAAATCGGCGCTTGGCACAATTTTTGCTTTAACGTTTGAAACGCCGCTTCCTGCTCTTCTCCCCATTCATACTTTCGATCCTCTTGAGTCAGGAGAGTTAGAGGTTGGGCGATGCTGGAAAAGTTCTCTATAAATCGACGATAATATCCCGCTAAGCCTAAGAATTGGCGGATTTCCTTTGGCGATTTAGGCGCTTGTCAGTTCTTAATTGCTTCCACCTAACTCGGATCAACGTGTATTCCTTGGTGGTTTTCAACGTGACCGAGGAATTGCACTTCTTGTAACCAGAAGTTACACTTGGGGAATTTTGCGTATAACTTCTCCTGATTCAGAAGCTCTAAAATTATTCTTAAGTGTTGCTCGTGCTCTTCTTTACTTTTCGAGTAAATCAGAATATCGTCAATAAACACGATGACGAATTTGTCGAGGTAGGGTTTACAGACTTGATTCATGAGTTCCATGAACATTGCCTGCGCATTGGTTAGCCCGAAAGGCATAACTAAGAATTCATAATGGCCGTAACGAGTCCGAAACGCTGTTGTTGCAACGTCCTCCTCTTGGATTTTCATTTGGTGATAACTATATCTAAGATCAATTTTCTAAAAATAAATCACCCCTTGCAGTTGGTTAAACAGATCATTTACTTAGAAGAAGTGAATATCTATTCTTGATCGTCACTTTATTCAATTCTCCCTAATCAATACATATCCTAACACTTCCGTCCTTCATTTCCCAAATAACACTGGTGCACCCCATGGTGACTAACTAGGTCGTATAAAACCTTATCCAATAATTCTTGCATTTCAGTTGGTGCAAGTCGGTAAGATGCTTTAGCAACAGGGCCAGCTTGAGGTATTAAATCGATTCTGAATTCGACCTGTAGGGTTGGCGGTAATCCAGGAAGTTCTTCCGGGAAAACTTCTGGATATTTACGTATCACCGAAACATCTTCTATATGTTTTCTTTTAAATACTTTTCTTTGTATCTAATCGCTTCATCGTCCGAAAGAGAGCTTCTAATCATCTTCTTTTCGTATTTGATTTCAGCTTCGTGTTGAGTTAGCCAATCCATGTTAACTATTACGTCAAAACTTCTTAACTTTACTGGTCGTAGATCAATAAGGAAAGGTTAATCGTTCAGAATAATAGGACAATTCCGAACAATTTAGTTAACCATTAGGGATTTACCGTTAGCGATTCTACAGTATAGGGTTCTATAGTTTCACTAATCGGTATCTATCCGAATGGTAGGAGGTTAACATGAACTAACTTCTATCGGCGACCGTAAAAATATCACTGAAGCCTATTGATTTAAAACTACAACATATTTAATACCACCTTTGGATCATGACGTGCTTTATTCGAACTACTCACAAAAGCACGGCTCCTTGCTTGATCAGAGGTTGATGCTTGTCATTAGGTTCATCTTCCAACGACACCTTGGTTCAACTTTGGGCAATTTCTCTTGAAACGTTCTGTACTGCCACATTCATAGCAAGTACAACTGTTTGGCATAATTTGGTTTCTTTGGATGGATTGTTATTGAAGTTGTTGGGTTCGGAGTGGTTGTACACGAATGGGTTGGGGTTGCCGGTGCACATGGCTTCAATTGGTTCTAAAATTAGGGCATTACGTCCATCTTTACCACACCTGTGGCCTACTATCACTCGACATTCTTCTTCCTGCCGATAACCATATTTTCCACATTTAGGGCAGGACCCTTCATGCGGTTCATGTTTTGACACCAGAACTAGTCTTAGTATAATTCTGGTTTGTAGGACATACCTACTTATTCAAAAGCCCATCTTGCCCTATACCTTTATCATTTCTCTTTTTTAGCACTCGACGTCTCACCTAACGTCCTTCCAGTCCGCTTCCCATAGAATCAAATATATCAATGATGGCTTGTGACACAACCCTTCCAAAGGTTGTATATTTTACAGGATTGACTATACTCCTTATCGATGGAGTTAGTCCCCAATATAGCGCTCACTTCGCTTAGTTTTAGGAGTAATTAGCCATGTTACCAGACATGACAATTCCTTCAAACGATTAGCGTGTCCTAAGTGATCAGCACACAACATTTCTATCTTCCATAGCTCAGTTTCCAATCTCTGAACTTAATTACTCGAATAAAAGTGCTCTAGCCCAAGAATTTTAAATTCCGACCATATCATCTGAGTAATAATTTTCTAACTATAATTTTGTACCATCGTGTTCCATCACGATACAACATAATCTACCAACATATCTGTAGCATATTTTACTACACAATGTTCTAGACTCTTACCAATATCCTTAACCATTTCGATCTTTTCTACCCCCTCGCTAATCTATTCCTCCCTTTACCATCAGTAAACTATTAATAATTTCCTTAACACAACCAACAAACATATCCCTCATACCGGATCTAATTCATTACGACTACTATTCGTGTTTAGTTTATAACTAATACTTGTAGTCATAATAGTATTCGGTGGGACATTATCACTCTTAGTAATAACACTAAGAATTGAAATATTCATAATCATGTGATTGCTCGATCTATAATTCTGCGATCACATTTGCATCAACACTAGCAGTGATCTGTGATACGACATTCGGTATCATCATCTGCTATCTTTGAGCAATCAACTGAATCATATCAATCTCCATCATTGGAGTTACTCTTTTTATGTCATTCTGCCGTACCCATCCCGTACGCAGTAATCAGTACTAATCTCATCGTATATCTCGTTACCAGCTTAATCATAACAGCAGGTACACATACACACCAAATATTATCATACATATTACACATACCAGTATCTAGTATATATGTCCCACAAATATAATATCATAAGGACTTAACCTGACGTCGGTTAACGTTTAAATATGTTTCATAACCCTTGTCACCAACTGACATATAGATCTTTCTCAACAAAGATTAATGCTTAATATGCTTGATTTCAATATCCTTCTGCATGTCAGCATAACCGATACATGCTCACCGTGAGCACCAAACGATTACGTACCACGGAGTTATAATATCCGTGTCTATTTGTATATCCGGCATACACGGTATACCACCTACGAACGAACAGCCAACTATGCTATAATGATTCCAACACCTCTTTGTGTATGGGTAATCATTCTATTCGAGTATACATGGGTATAGGCATCTAACGGATGTAAGGATAACATAGGGGGTTGTAAGGTTCAAGGTAATCGCGCGACCCATGTTGCCTTCAAATATTATCAATTACTATTATGGGAAACTCTATCACTTGCTCAGTCAATGTCCTCAGGCGTTCTAGGTTTGCTAAAATCGGTAATTCTCGATCTGGAGGTGGTATGTCTCATATGTTTGAGAGTGAGAGATACACATATATATTTATATATATTATTTTTATCTGCTCATTTATTATCAAATTTATTATTATTATTATTATTATTTTTTTTTTATTGGAATAAGAATGGGTTCAGGTACAGGTCCGTCCGTACGTGAGGGTCGGCGGTTCGGGTGAACATATGGGGTTATTAGGATATACGGTACCGGTGTTGGTAGGGTAAGGGATTTATCAATTTTTGGTTGGGAGTGACGGTTACTAGATATTTCTGGTTAATGTCAAACGGGAGATCTAACTTGGTAATATCATAACTATGGCCCGATAAGCCAGACTTATCATCAACCGATGCTCTAGAAATTTCAGCATCCTCGGTACTTTTATTATTTTATCCCCCGGTTCCTTATCCGGGTCCTATTTCTCAATACATGTACCCACAAGATATGTACATATATATATACACATTAGCACGTATAAATAATATTATATACTTTACACATATGTTGCCATTTTTACCTATTAATGTACCCAGTGACTTCCCCGGAATTCCCTCGTGCGGACAAGTCTGTTATTATGTTCCGGACCATAATAACTCACTTGTCCATCCAAGTCCATCCAGATCCTATCACTATATATTATTAGTAGATATTCAGATCCTATAATACTTGAGCTACTGGTTATATTTTAAGTATCTTTTAAAGACATCCTAATTCTTTATAACCAATGGCTCTGATACCAAGTTCTGTAACACCCCGTAACCGCAGCGGAAACGTAAACGGGATGCAACAGACACCTCTGATATCAACCACATTGTTTATAAAGAAAACTAAATACATTAATATACTTCAAATTACATTATCTCATAATTCATTACCGTCTAGGTGATACACACATCATACAATACGATACATAATTCTATGTAATATAATGTATCCTAACATCCCACAAGCAAATCTTACGCACATCAAGCACTTAGCACGTAAGCAATCACTTCATCTTAATTGTACCTGAAAAGCATGTGAGAAAACGGGTCAACTACGAATAGTTGGTGAGTTTCACAATTCGAGTAAACCATGATAAATCAATATCAAAATATAATATTATCGATGTAATTATGCTGAGCCCACAAGTGAAACCTCTGACTATCCACATACAACCCCGTGGCATACTCCGCCCACGAACCTGCCCCAAACCGCTATGTCTAACATTACATAGCAAAATATATATAACAACAAAATAGACATGTGCAACTGGCTGGGAAACATCAGCAAATCCATGCCGGACCAGTTGGGTTTGTCAGACCAATAGTACTATCCACACTCTACCGGCTTTCAGTTAATCACTCGTGTTCCGGGGCCTTAGAATGTTTGCAACTCAGACAATTACCATCTTAGTACATTTGTACGATTCCCGTACAATAAAATATATATAAATACACGCAAATCCATGCGTTCAGTATGTACTTAAACATTTCAGTAGTAACATGCTTCCGCCCCGAGAAAATATTTAAAAACAATTCAGAAAAAGGGGCTCGTGAAACTCACCTTAGCACATGCAAGCAGGTAACAACAGTCATTATCAGTTAACACGTCCAATCTGTAATATGATCCCTACGATTGTTACTATACAATCACTATTAATATAGCTTTAACCGTGTTAACCGGTACATCTTGGGACACTGTTAACCCAGTACTGTACCCGTTCCGGGGGCAATGTTAACCCAGAGACACTTCTCCGGACTCAGATTGTGATATCGTTTAGAGTTCAGTAGCCAAAATTACTATCAGTTTGTTTTCCCCGTTTTGCGTGCCTAGCACAGATATCCGATTTTACGTTTCAAAATGAGTTTGGTCACACACGACCCGAAAATAGTTGTTGACTGATAATTTAATTAAAGTTGTGAAATTAGAGCTCGGTTTAGACGCCCCGATTGGCCGCGGGACCCGTTTCCGTCTTTAGTGCACCGGAAACTGTTAAGTCGGATAAAATTACTCAAATCATCCGAATTATTTTCGGATGATTTATTTTTACTTGTTTAACTCAATTATATGAAAATAGTTCATTTTTAGGGTTTTTATACACCAGTCAGTTCGTTTAGGCGAACTTTACCGGTTTACGCGTTTTAAACCTTAAAAGTTTGTTTTTGCACAAATAATTATCCGTTTAATCTCGGATCTTGAAATTTTGCACAAATCACTTTTTGACAGTGGGGAATTTTATAAAAATATTTCCAGAATTAATTTTTATATTTAAAATTTATTTATCTATTTTTTTAAACACCATTTAAACACTAAATATGTCGTAAATACCAAACGACCTTAGAAAAATCCCAAATTTTTCCTGGATGACCCCTGCCATCCACATAGTCCCCTGTAATATTTCCAGAACCAAAATCTCTTTTTACATGCCATTTTCACTAAAACCGAGCTAGAAAACCCTAGAACTCGTTTAACCGAAAAGCCTACCTAGACTTCTCCAACGGACCTAAAATTTTGTGTGTGACTTTTAAATGTTATAAAAAGCTTATCTGGAATTTTCCAGAATTTTTCATGATTTTAACTATTTTTCACCATTTTTGGCCAAAACCGAGCATTAAATTCACCAAATATTCATCCTTTGACCAAAAATTACCAAAATTTCACAGAACTCATATTTTCATGTATTTAACACTTCTATAAAATTTCATGACCTAACTCTAAACCATCCACAATCTGTCCAAAAATCCATAACCGAACATAAACCGAATATACCTTTTGTTTTCCGCCACTACAAGCTACAAACTCGTCTTTCCGCCTTATCTACCACTAAACACAGAACCTACAACCAACATACCACAATACCAAGCAATTTACACTCACAATCAAGCCTCTTACACTATAGTTTCGGTTATTGCTTCAAAACTAAAGTTTAAACCGTAAAAATTCGTTTTTGGTTCGTTTAACTCCTTTCTTGGACCAAGATCCCTTGTATAACCCGTATACATCACTTGATCATGCAAGAATCGGTTTTCAACTTTGAAACCTCATTTTCTTGCAATTAAACTCAAGAAACGAAGATGGAAACGTAAATAACTCGACTTTTTACCTCGGTTTTCTTGCTAAAATCTCGGTTTTTAGATGATCTTGTGGAGAGAAAGAAGGATGATGCATATGGTTGATGTAAAAAAAAAATAAAAGGAATGGGGTTCATGGATGGGGTCCGATCGGAATAAAGGGGGAGGTGGGGTGGGACCCACTTCTCCAATTTTAGCCACATGTTTGGATATTCACAATCCAGATAATGTTTTGGATAATCTGGTTTAGTTCGTTTTTCGGTTAAATGTCTAATTCGGCTTAAAACGAGGCTAAAACGGTCGTTTTCGGCTTAAAAAAATGAAATTTATATAAAACCGATTTAAAAACTTTAAAAACTTAAACCATGACATTTATTAACTTAAAACATCATATTATTAATAATTGTGCATCTTTTTCGGCTTGATCGATCGTCTCTTGCTTGGTTTGGTATTAAAGGTTTCGTTTAATGTACCGACGTACCATTAAATCGAAAATTCTTTTTCTGTGCTTTAATTCACTTATCCCGAAGCTTTAATACTTCGTAAAATCACTAAATATTAAAGATATCGTCTATAATTGAACTCTCGATTCGTTCGGGTTTCAATAACTATCGATCGATTAATCGCATATTCAATACGATGAATTATATATTCACGTACAATCAATACAGTGAACCCTGTATTCTCGTATAATTACTATGGTAATTCATGTACCCGACATTAAATATAACGTAACTATTGTCTACCGGTTAGGGCATACCTGGTTTCGTCGGAATCGTTACACTCAACCCTGAATAGCAGCGACAAACAACTGAAATTTCGGCCTTAACCCGTGAATAATAATCCATTTCATCCTCGCGTCTCCGATCCTTGATTGCTGATCTAAATCGGCAATCTTGCGACAAAGCGATTTCACTTTATGGAAGTACTTTGGAATCGACATATCTTTTTGAGTAACCGAAAGCAACTCATTTTCAAGAAGTTGTAATCGGGTGTCGTTTTTCTTCGTGAACAGTCGTTCAAGAATTTCCCATGCCTGCTTCGGTATTTCGGCTTCTTGAAAATTATCTAGCATCTCCTCTTCAACTGTTGTTTTTATCACGAACATCGCATTCCCGACCTTTACTCGCCACTTCCCGATAGCACCTCCGGTGTCGTTTCTTGGTACCTGTATTTCGGTTCTGTTGGTAACCTCCCAAAGATCCTGCCCCTGAAGGTAGGACATAACACACATCGACCAGACCCGGTAATTGGTCTGACTCAGTAGCTTGATCCCGGAAACAAACGACATGTCTACCATGGCGTACCTCTATTCAATGTCTTCTCCTTGTTCTTCTTCCCCTTCACCAACAGGTTATCAATCTACAGCTCGGATAATCGCTGGCGGCAATCTTCCGTGAGACAAACTCTTTGTTGGACTACTATTGATAAACCCGATTTCGTCTGAACAAACTTCATGCAAACGAAATTGGTAACCTGCTCTTGATACCACTTGTTGAACTTTGAAGAAGATGGAACCGTTGATTTAGAATTGATCTCTATCAACTAACAAAAAAAAAGAAACAATTGTTGTAACTTAATAATTAAGAAGAAGATAGAGGCCTGTATTTAAAACTGGAAAATATATTATAAAACAGAAAGATAACCAGGGCTTATATAGAACCTTTACAATTTGACTTTTAGTAGGATTAGAAAACTAAAATCAAATACAAACTCAAAAAAGAAACCGACAATCTAACTATACTATTAAAATAAATGAGTTTAACTCAACATGGCATCTTCCTATTGGTGGATTCTTAAACTTTTCATTTCTAACTACCACTTCTATATTTTTGATGTGAATAAAAAAATTCTAAAATAAATAAAAATACTTGACAATAAATTCTATTAAATGATTATTGATCATTAATATTACTTTATATCATTTATATTATTCATTTTTCATTATTCATTATAACGTATTTTACTCTAAACTCAAATCAATTATCCTCTCTTTCACGCCTCCGTCATGTTCTTCCACGGATCTCTACCTTCATTTCATTTATCCGGCAAATTGACCAGCCACCGTCGATGAAGCTGTTCCCCAGACGGACGTTTAATCTACAGCAATTTGGCCTACCCATGACTGTGTTAACAAACCATCAACGTTTCTACCGGTCACTTAGAGCATCAGGTATTATGTTGTGTATGTTGATTCATATGAAATTATATATGTATATATTTTTTTTGATTTCATATACTAATTTAGGTTGCCCACCTGGAGTTCGATCAAATGTCAGTTTGTTATTTTTCATTATAATTGCTTAATGCTTAATTGTTTAATTTATTAATTGATGAATAATGATTTTAGATTTATGAGATTTGACCAATTAAATGCAAGTAAACTTGAAATCCGTAATCAAGTGCAAGTAAATTTCTCTATATTAGGAACAAATCAACCATATGATTAAGGATTACTTTGATTACGGAATTCAAAATTATAATCAATTATGATATATACGTGGTGGTATGTATGATTTTAACATAATCATCAAATCAACCATATGATTAAGGATCTAATATTATCATAATGATTCTAATTTTAGGGATGATTATAAATAAAAAATAAAATTCGTTATACAAGAAACAATTATCATAGGGATTCTAAAATTATCATAAATCTACAACTTATATCAATTATGCAATTATTCAATTGCTGATTAATTTTATTGATGGTAATAAATAAAAAATAAATTAGTTACATATTTTTGTACATTACTATCTTTATGCTATATGTTGAAATATGGTGTATATCTAAACATATTAATTTTATTTATATTGTAATTATAATATAATAATATAATTTAACAATAAATTCAAATATTTCAAAATTTCAAAATCCGTAATCAAAGACCTCCTAATTTTCATCCATATTTCAAGTTAATTCAAAATCCTTAATTATATTATTTTTAATTAATTACATACATCTAATACTTATGTAAAAATACTTTAACCTTCACACAATAATTCTCACACCATCACACCGGAATTAGCAAAAACGAATTTGTTTCTTTGTAAGGTATATAGTTTGGTCGTGCTTATATAATTCATTTTGTTGTTTAGTTGTTCGGTTCAATGTATAATTGTTCAAAAATTAATAGTTTGTTTGTTTTTAATTTTTCACCACTAGGAAGATGGAGCCAACAAACATTACAATGTTGAACCAATTGGATGTGCTTAATAACGACTGTGTCCTCAAGGTTTGTATTTTGAGACTATGGAGTCTCAAGGAAAATAATAAGCCCGGAGAAGATTGGTCTATATAGATGATTTTGCAAGACGAAATGGTATTGTTACATGAAAATAAATAACTTATCATAATCCGGATTTTTACTTTTATTCCATATTATACATTCATTAATTTTAGTATATTATTCACACAATTTTGTACTAATTATTGGATGGTGAATGTTTTTATATTTCTTGATTAGGTTTTCACCGATTTTGTACTAATATACATTTATATGTTTTGCCGGTAAGATTATATCGTTTTCCTGAAGGTTTACATTTGTTCACATAATTCAAATCTTACATAATTGGTAATTTATTTATTATGTGATATTAATATTAATATTTAATTTTATCATTTCAGGTTATTGTCCCCAACTTGATATAATGGAATGAGGATTTGTTGACAAGATGTTTTATTTTTTGTTTAATGTTAATGTATATTTTTGTTATTATTCATGTAATTGTTTTCACAATTCATGTAATTTAATTGATTATTAAATAATCTGGAAATGAAATTTAATTGATCATTCTATAATACCTTAAATTAGTTATAGTAAGATAATCAATCTTAAATTGTTGTTGTTGTTCAATTCCAATTAAATCAGTATTGTCAACGCAATTTAAAATATTATTATACTTTCCAGTATTATCGTATTTAACATTTTAAAATAATACACATTTAATATGACATTTTAGAAACCGATTTTCACCATTCAAAGTTGAATTTTCACTATTTATGTGAAGTTTACAAAAATGTGTTATATAATTTGATTTTCACCAGCTATTCAAAAACCGAAATTTAACGAACTTGACCATTTCATAAATTTTTAGTATTAATGCTATAAATAAAAAAAAATATATTTAATAATCATTTCTAAATATTTAGGTTATTATGATTTTAATGTTAATTTCAACTAAATCTATTAATATATTTATTCCTAAATATCAAAAATAAAAAATATAATAAAATGTACATTTATTTAATTCGGTTTTTATATAATACATTTAATTTATGGTTAATATTCATAACATATTTAAACCCTTATTTCTATTTTTTATATTTGACCATTATTTAATTACGTCAAAATTTCAAGATTCATACCTATAGTAAAACCCCATATTTTCTATAACCGATTAAATACAGAATATACAAATTAAATACAAACTTTTACAAATTGAATGTCAAAATTAATGTATAAAATAAACCCCATTTTAATATTACAAAAATATAAAAAACCATTTTTTTAAAGTTTATTTATTACAATACAACTGTATTAAATATTTTTTTTGAAGTTTACTAATAATTTTTTTTATTCATAAAAGTGAACTCTAAAATTGGATTTAATAGATCTAACAAAAAAAGTTATTGAATGTTTCCGATACAAAAGTTAAAATAAACAATATTTTATAACAATTTATATATTTATTTATTACAATTTTTATATAATTATATGTTTTTGTTCATATACAAAACATGTATTTATTCTTCATTCCAAATCTTATTAACAAACTGTAAGGCCCCGTTACCGGTGCCCTACATTTGGTGTTGAATTTACTCATAAACGCAGTTCTAGATATCAGAGTTAATTAAAACTTTCGCGGAATATAATAACTTCAACCATAATATATTACATAACTTCCAAATCTCGTTTTACCAAACATTCATAGTCATTTAAAAATAAAACATAGTCTTTAATTCATCATAACATTTCCTTGAGATGCCAGTTGCTTCAATTCCATGCCATGTGTCCTCATCAAGCGAGCTGCCTCATTCTACTCACCTGCGTGCATACTAAAAGTCAGCTACGCTGAGTGAGTTCTAGTTAATCATACAGCATACTATACATTCGTTACTACATACTTTATCAGATACTTCATATTCTCATACCTCATTCGTAGTATATATATATATACTTACCTTCATACTTTATCCAAATTTCTACTTTACATTATTCTATTCTGCCTCGGATATTACTAGGGTCCGGTCCCTTTTTCTGCCTTGATTATTATTAGGGCTCAGTCCCTTTCTGCCTTGAGTATTATTAGGGCTCAGTCCCTTTCTTCTATACCTAACTATCTCTTACATTCGTTCATAACATACGCACAGGTCATTCATACATTATACACAACATTATATCCATAATGATAACTTCAAAATACGTGCAATATCCGAAGATCTTTCACGTACTGACAAGCAATCAATCATATCTTTCACATATTTCACATAAGGCATACACTTATCACTTTGGATAAGCGTATTAACGATTCACATCGAATATGCACACAGCCCCGAAAACATAACAAGGAATGGGGCTAGAACTCACCTGAATGCGATTACGTTCACCGTTAATGGTAATCCCTTTCTTTAGTTGCACACGACTAACTGTATAACAATTACACGTATCAATTAACTATTACTACCCATGTCATATTTCTATCTTACTATAACCCACAACGAACGGGGGTCCGAGGGCAGCGCACCTAGCAGCGGGGTTCTAGGGGCAGGAGCCCCTAGCGGGGTCCAAGGGGCAGAGCCCCTGGGTGGGGTTAAGCTGCCATTAGGATTTCATGATTATATTTTATTTTTACCCTCTTAATCCTTTAAGGTATTTTCTATAAATTAATAAAGTCCAAGGGCTATTTGTAATTAAATCATTTTTTTCTAAGTCCAGGGACCATTCTGTCATTTTATTAAACTTCAGTTCGTTATCCAGTCCTTAGCGAATTTGGGTTCATTCATTACTTCTTTCTCTCATAACGAATTGGCTAATTCGTTACTTTATAACGAATTGATCTTTATAGCGAATTGAGCCCTATAACGAATTGGAGCTTATAACGAATTGAACCTTGTACGAATGACCCCCTTTTTTATAACGAATGACCCTTCTAACGAATGAGGGTTCATTCATCATTTCCCATAAGGAACTATCTGACAAATTATGTAACGAAATGCTTAACGAATTAGGCTAATTCGTTATTTTTCCTTAACGAATGGGCGTGCCAGGTTTGTTACACGCGCCTAGGGTTTAGGGCATCTGACAGAATGTCATATGCCCTTTCAAACATTCTCTTCACCGGCGGCGCCGCCTTTCTGGCGCCGTTGTCGCAGGAAAACCGGAAATCTCGCCGGAAAAACGAGATCTCTTCGTTGTTTTTCGTCCCGTTTGATCCAGATCTGAGCTAGGGTGACCCCTAAGCTCATCTTAGGTTCGGTTTATATCCGATTTCCCCGGATCTCGTGACTTTAACGGTTTAAAGGTGTCGGCTCGTCGTTTCGTGACTAAATCTAGCGGGTTAAAGTTCATACAACATCATACTATTATTACCTCGGGTCGGTGCTCGGTTTCCTTCTTGATTTCGGCTAAGATAAGGAGAGAATTGGAGAGAGAGCTTAAGTGTGTGTTTTGGTGGTGTATGGAATAAGTGTGAAATGAATTAAACGGGTGATTTAAGGTTTATATAATTATGGATCATGGGCTTAAGCCTATGGTCTTTCCTTCTTTCATTCTAAACCAAGTCCATAGCACATATCCATTTAACCAACACAAGCCCAAATCATATTCTATTTATCTAAACCGCTAACGACCCACTATAAAATAGACGGAATTTATTTTATTATTATAATCAAAAGTAGGATGTTACACAAACACTACAATTATAATTTATCAAATTCTAACAATATAATAATTTGTAGTCGTATCTCAAACTCAACAAACATTATTTGACCAATTCTCATTGACATTTAAAAGATTTTGATATTTTTTGATATTAGAAAATTTTACATTTTTTTATTTGACAATTTTATAATTATGTCTAAATGTCAATATGCATATGTCTAAAAATAACATCAATTAACTTCTTGAATTTCTGTACCTTAAGCATTTTGTTATTCCATAATTATTATCAAATTAACTCACTTTCTATTGTTACAATGTTTTATAAAATAACAAACCATTATTGTTAGAGTCAAAAATCAATATTCGTTTTATATCAATAATAATCGAATTACCAAAATTATCGTTATATTAAATACAATTACTTAAAAAGTTGATTCGTATTAATTAATTATTTATTCAGTAATTGCTACACTTTTAATTATGGTATCAAAATATATCAATACCTTATTCCTAACAAGAAATAAAAATTATTTGTAACTTTCTATTTATATTCCTTTAAATAAATTTAATTATTAATAGTCATCATCCATATTCATATACGTCATCTACTAATTTCTGTTTTAACTCGTATTTTAATCACTGTTTTTATTATACAAAATGATAATATTTTTTTGACCTAATATAAGATTTGACTTCAAATCAATTCTTAAGTTGACAAACATTAATTTACATTAAATCTTATATTTTTAAACATCTAAAAATAAAGCATAAAATAATTTCAACATAATTGTCAAACGAATAGTGGTGCTAAAAATAAAACACGTTTTCTCATTAATTAATTTATTTTTCTCTTTAAATAACCATTAGTGAACATTGAATGCTTTCTTAGTTTATTCATATTATTCCCATAATGAAAAAACAATTTTTAATTATTTCTATATTTAAGTTTTAACAAAATTAAATTTCTATTTTCATCACCACCAAATTAGCATGTACGAAATATGGCCAAAAGTTTAATCTCCCGAGTAGATGCAATTTGTCTAAATGGGTAAAACAATAAAGCTACATAGCACAATCTATTAAAACAATATTAGATTATTATTATTATTATTATTATTATTATTATTATATGTATTCAATAACTATTTAACATAATTTATCCACAAAGGTGTTATAAAAAACTAGATGAGAAAGCTTTGCCTAATTTCCTAAATGATACGTATTAGGAATCAACTATATGTCAACTATACTTGAATGAAAATTAATATGCTATTGAATATTGATTAAGACTTTATTTTGAAGATCAATTAATTATAGTATTATGAAAGACTAAATTTAGGTTTTAGATTGTCATAGCAGTTTGTTTTGTAACATAAATTTAAAATGTACATATAAAAAGAAATATCTTAGATATTGTTAATCTTTTAACATTGATTTGCAACAAATATTTAAATTGATGTGTAAATAAACACGGGTACTACCTTAGAGTAATAAACAATACGGTTATTGATGTGTAATAAATTTCTTAGATAAATTTCATCATTTGAATCAATATTGAGATAGAAGTTTTGTTGAATCAAAATTTTTAAATTGTTTTGTTGATTTTGAGACTAATTTCTTTGTTTGCTGATTATTGTACTCATGATATAAGTTATAAAATATTTTAATTTTTCATTTATCTTTGTTAGTCTTCGTATGTTTTTGTATTTGATTCAAATAAGTTATGATGTCTTATAATTCATATAAAATCATCATTTATTTATAAATACAACATTTGCATTTCATTATTTATAAATACAACAACGCCATTATAGATATACCAGATGATCTTTTGATTGGTGATTCATCTGATCCTATTTACGATCTGATTGATTTTGTATATCCAGCATTATTGGAAAATTTTAATTACATTTCATATTTTCAAGAAAGGGCTATACTTGCACCTTTAAATGAGGTTGTACAAGATATTAATGACAGAATTTTGTCTTTGGTTCCCGAAGAAGAAGTTAAATATCTCAGTTCTGATAGTATAGACAAGTCTGATAGTGTTGGTTTTTGATCCAACATTACACTTACCGGATTTTCTAAATGGTTTAAAGATGGCCGGTATGCCTAATTATAGATTGGTTCTAAAAGTTGGTGTGAAAATAATGCTACTAAGGAATATTGATCAGAAGAACAATTTATGCAACGGAACCAGATTACAAGTAATTAACTTGGGGATGCATTTAATTGAAGTAAAGGTTATTTTAGGTACTAACATTGGGTTTCGCACTTATATAACTCGTAGTGGTCTAACTCCTTCAGATAAGAAACTGCCATTCATATTGAAACGAAGACAGTTTCCTGTTGCGGTTTGTTTTGCAATGACCATTAATAAAAGTCAAGGCCCATCACTAACAAGAGTTGGTGTATACCTGCGAGAACCGGTGTCTACACATGGTCAACTATATGTGGCTTTATCATGAGTGAAGAGTAGAGACGGTGTTAAAATGCTTATATTAGACAAGGAAAGTAAAGTTACAAATAAAACTACAAATTTGGTTTATAAGGAACTATTTACTAATTTATAATTGTAAATGGATGTTATTTTAGTTGAATGTTATGTTTTTACATGATTTATATATTAGTTGATGCTAGAAACATGTGTATGCTACATGATTTTTATTTTTCCACCCGTGGCGCCCGCGGGTCAATAACCTAGTAACAAATAAATTGGGATAACTTAAATAATTAAAAGAAAACTAATTTAATTTAATTATATTAATCTTGATCTCCTTCAGCCTCCCCATGAGATCGAACCGTACCACCCTAAAATATCGCCTCGTTTAACATTTACAACTATTGATAACTACAACACTTATAATTATTAATTTATTTTCATAACTGGAATTAGTTTTTTCTTTTGAACTTTTCACAATTTCTTAATTTCTGCAATTTTATGTATTACTCTTAACTATCCATTCTGTTGATTCGACAATCCTTTCGATTTGTTTCTCTAACCGTAAGCTAAATATAAACGTGTGATTTTAACTAGGGGTGATCAAGAATTAAATTTTGATGATGAATGAATATCTGGTGTAGGTTATCGGCCAAGAACAAGAATGTGAACTAGTGTGACTATATATATTATATGGTGTTTTGAGTGTTGTTTGAGAAGTTAATAAGTTTTTTTATGGCAATTTGTGTATTTTGTGCATGATATAATTTTTCTTTTCTCTGGAATCAAAGTATTTGTAGCATAATGGTATTAATGTATTAAGAAAACATGTATCTCTTAGTGAGGTTGAGGTTAAACAAAGGAGCAGATTTATGAATAGTATTTACAGAGTGCATGATTAGCCCGTAAAAAAACACACTAAAAAAAGACTGGTTCACCAATCTAGAATAATTTAAACATGTAGGACAATGTAGGGTGCATTTTTTAAATAGTAAAGTTGTATATTCCAAAACTAGTAACTTTGTAACTACATGTTGGACCCTTTTCTACAAAAGACCATCCACAATAAAAGACACAAAGCCCTCCTCCTTGTAAGTGTTTGCCCACCATACTCGGGCATTGCTTCTCTCATAAGCTAAAACTGTAACACCCCGACTTTAAGCACAATACGTTGGGACGACAGGGGTGAATCTATATACAAAATGGGTGGTTTCCCGGAACCATCCGAGTTTCGAAATAATAGTGTGTGTATATATAGAAAATATTAAAGGAACCACCTTATAAATTAGTAAGGAATCCTCAAGTTTACATTACAAGCGTTGGCCTAGCTGGTAATTTGGTGGCTTTGTAACCTGAAGGTCATGATTCTACTCCGGGTTCCAGCCAATTTTTTTGAACTTTTTTTTTACTAACTCAATCAACTTTTTTGAACTCTTTTTTTTACTAACTCAGCCAATCAATATTTTGAAAGGGAATTCCTCCAACAAGTTTTGGTTGAAGAAGTAATGAAACAATTTCAAAAGATGAAGATTCGCAAGGAACAACTATAAGTATTTTTTTTATTTAATTAGGAGAAATCTGCAATTTTCCTCCCTGGGTTATATCGTCTGGAGATGGAATAACCACTGAAAAAGAATTTGCGCATTTTGCACGTCTGTGATATTTTGGCGGGTTAGTCTGTATCCTCCCGTTAGTTGGCTAACCAAAAAAGGTTGAAATGACCATTTTACCCCTGAGCCTATAATTAATTCTGAAACTAATAATCCAATATCGTTTAGAGGGTGGGGTTCGAACCCCCGACCCCTGGTTTAACAACTAACAACATCAAACATTTGAGTTGAAGTAATGTTTCTTTTACATATACAATATGAAATATATATTCCTTCTTTTCATTAAAGAGTTTATCATCATCATTTCCCTATCTCCATTATTCCATATCTTTATCATCATAATCATCAATATATCGTCATATATATCATCATAATCACCATATCTTTATCATCATAATCATATTATTTTTTAAACTTTTCACCCGAAACAACCAAACAAACCGTTTTTTAGTAAACTTTTAACCCGAAAACAACCAAAACGGACCGTTTTTTAGTAAACTTTTAACCCGAAAACAACCAAACGGGCTGTTTTTTAGTAAACTTTTAACCTGAAAACAACCAAAACGGACCATTTTTTTGTAAACTTTTCACCCGAAAACAACCAAACGAACGTATATATTTCACTTTTTTTATTTAAACTTTTCACCCGCAATTTCTCGATTGAAGTCAAGGTGACCAAAAAACGAACCGCAATTTCTCGATTCCGGACCCGGAATCGAAGATTGACATCAATCGGGACTCCAAAGAGAGCCCGATTGAAGTCCAAGGTGATGATTAGAACCATTGTAGCGACAGGGAGCCGGGTGCCGGGAAGCCATGAGCGACGAGAAGGGGTGCGACGGGGAGCCGGGTGCCGGGAAGAGGTGCGACGGGGAGCCGGGTGCGACAGTGGAGACAGCTATGGTGGTCGGACTGCCGTGGAGGTGGCTATGGTTGGATGAAGGAGGAGTCAGACGGGGAATTGGCTACGGTGGATGTGGTTGGATGAAGGGAGGTATATATATGTGTGTGTGTGTGTGTGTGTGTGTGTGTAGGATGGGGTTAGAATAAGAAGCGAGTTTTTTGTAAGAAGTGTGAGAAGTAATATCGGGCGTTTGATGTTAGGATCTGATGGTGGAGATCGTAAGTGTGTTTTAAGTTCGGTGTGTTATATTTTTATTAGTGTTTGAAGTAGTTCAGGGGTAAAGAGGTCAAATTAAGTATTGTAACATGCAAACCCGTCAACTCAATATCTATGGCAAGTACGAATAATCATCTCCTATAATCATTATCACTTTCTCTCACTAAATCAAATAACATATTACATTTAGGCGATTCTCAATACCAATCCTGTTCAAAAAAAATAATAACCGGTGTGTTCTTCATATAGAGATTCAGAGATTCTGACAGGTATGTTGTGGGTTTTATCAACTGAATGTAGTGTTCTTCATCTTTGGTATTCACCGACGTCGGTGTCCCTTTCTTTTCTAAGATTCCGATGACATACTTATTGTTTGGGTCTATGAAATTGTAGATAATGGAGACGAAATCACCGATGAGAGGGAAAAATTACCGATTAATAATGAAGGTATGTTTAAGAAATAATCGATTTTAGATGTTTATAACAAAACCCCCAAAAATCTTGGGTTTGGTGGGTTATATCTATTCGTCGTATGCTCTGTTTTTTGTTTGTTATACGGGATTTTTTATTGTCGTTCGTGTGTTAATGTTTTAGGTTACATTATGTTTGTTGTGTTATTTGTATGGTGTGTTTGTTAGTATGATGTGTTTGTTACAAGATTCTTCTGCTGATGTTGGTTAGCTGAATTTGAGTGTGTTTTATTGTCGTTTGTGTGTTACTGGTTAAGGTGGCTCAGTGTAACGATTCCGGCAAATCCAGGTATACCCTAGCCGGTATATACTATTTACGTGTTATTTAATATTGATTATATGAGTTATAGCACATTGATACGAATATATATGGTTCACAGTATGAATCATACTCAATTATATAGTGAATCGTATTGGAATTACAATTAATCAATGATCGGTTATTGAAACCCGAACGGATCGGGAATTACATTATAGACGATGTATATAATGTTTAGTGATATTTACGAAGTATTAATGCTTCGGGATAGGTGAATTATAGCACAGAAAAAGGATTTCGATTTAATGGTACGTCGGTACGCTAAACGAAACCTTTAACACCAAACCAAGCAAGAGACGATCAATCAAGCCGAAAAAAATGCGTAATTATTAATAATATGATGTTTTAATGTCATGGGTTAAGTTTTTAAAGTTTTTAAATTAGTTTTATATAAATTTCATTTTAACCCGAAAAAACGACCATTTTAGGCTCGTTTTAAGCCGAATTACGAGTTTAAACGAGAAACGAACTGAACCAGACTATCCACAACATTATCCAGATTGTGTAATCCAAATGTGTGGCTAATATTGAACTTGTGGGGCCCCCCCCACACCACCTCTTGGCCGGCCATGGTTATACACACACACAATCCATTTTTTCTTTTTTTTACTACACAAAACTCTCTCAAACACTCTCAAATCTCTAACTCTTTCAAGTTTTCTTCCAAGATCATCATATTTTAACCAAGATTTTGAAGGTATAAGCATGTTACATTACATAATCTTTGGTGTTAATTGCTTAGTTTTGAGTTGTTTTTGCAAGAACAAAAGGGTTCCAAGTGAAATATGGGTGAAAACCCGAGATGGAACCGGTTCTCGTATGATCAAGGGATGTATATAAGTTATACAAAGGATCTTGATCCAAGTAATGAGTTAAAAGTGTTTAGAATAAAATTTTACGGTTAAAATCTTGTTAAAATGGATTTCCAAGTGAAAGATGAGTGAAAACCCGAGATGAAACCGACTCTTGCATGATCAAGAGATGTATACATGTTATACAAGGGATCTTGGTCCAAGAAATGAGTAAAAAGAGTCGAGAACGGATTTATACGGTTAAAACCTTTGTTTTTGCATAAAAACCGACACTTTGAAAGAAATGGTTTGATTGTTGGTATAGTTTGCTTGGTATAGTGTTATTATGCTTGTAAGTGTTGAATCTAGCGGCTAGCAAAGGCTAGAAACCAAGATCTTTGCGATCTAAAGCTAGAAAACACGAGATAGTTCGGTTTTCGTGTGTATATGAAATTTGGACAGATTTTCGTGTGCTTAGAGTCGGGTCACGAAATTTCACAGAGATGATCTACACATGAAAATAAGAGATCTGTGAATTTTTGGTAATTTTTGGATAAAAGATGAATATTTGGTGAATTTAATGCTCGGTTTTGGCCAAAAATAGTGAAAAATAGCTAAACATGATGAAAAATTCTGGAAAATTTAAGATAAGCTTTTTATAACATATAAAAGTCACCCACAAAATTTGAGCTCAGTTGGAAAAGTCTAAGTAGGCTTTTCGGTGAAACGAGTTCTAGGGCTTTCTAGCTCGGTTTTGGGTGAAAATGGCTTGAAAAATGAGTTTTAAAATCTGGAAAAATTCCAGGAAGTTATGAGGATGACAGAGAACATCCCAGAAAAAATTGGGATTTTTCTAAAGTGTTTTGGTATTTTTGACATATTTAGTGTATTAAAAAGGTTTAAAAATAGATAAATAAATGTAAATATAGGAAAATAAATCTGGAAAAATTTTGTAAAATTTTCTTTCTGTCAAAATAAGTTTTGTGCAAAATTTCAAGACCCGAGACTAAACGGGTAATTATTTGTGCTAAAATGAACATAAAAACAAATATTTAAAGCTTAAAACGTGTAAACCGGCAAAACTCGCATAAGCGAGCTGACTGATATATAAAAACCTAAAAATGGACCATTTTCATAAAACTAAGTAAAATAAGTAAAAATAAATCATCCGAAAATAATTCGGATGATTTGGGTAATTTTACCGATTTTACTGTTTCCGGCACCTAAATGACGGAAACGGGCCCCACGGCCAAACGGGGTGTCAAACCGAGCTCTAATTTCATCACTTTAACTAAAATAACAGTCAAACACCATATTTGGGTTAAGTGTGAATAAACGCACTTTTGAAACTAAAAACGGATGACCGTGCTAGGCACGCAAATCAAGGAAAACATAAAAATGATAATTTTGACCGTCCGACTCTAAGTAATGGCACAATCTGAGTCCTTAGGAGTGTCACGGGGTTAACATTGTCCCCGGATCGAGTACAGTACTGGGTTAACAATGTCCCCAGATGTACCGATTAATACGGATTTAGTTTATGGGAATTATATAGTAACGACTAGATATTATATTACAGATCCAGGCACGTAGCTGTTCATTGTATTACCCACAGACTCACAAAAAGGTGAGTTTTCACAAGCCCCTTTTAATGAACTGTTTTAAATATTTTCCCGGGGCGGAAAGCATGATTGTGTTAAATTATCTAAGTACATACCGATCGTATGGAAACACTTGTATATTTATATATATATATATATGGTATGATGCATAGAATAGATAATTTGTTTATCGGGTGGAATTGTTCTGGGGTAACTTAGTTCCCAGAGGGTTATTGGATATATTTCTGGGTTAACAGTGTTCCCAGAGGGTATTGGATATGTTTCTGGGTTAACAGTGTTCCCAGAGGTTATTGGATATGGTTCTGGGTTAACAGTGTCCCCAGAGGGTATTTGATATGTGCTGGGTTAACAGTGTCCCCAGGGGTTATTTGATATGTACTGGGTTAACAGTGTCTCCAGGGGTTATTTGATATGTACTGGGTTAACAGTGTCCCCAGGGGTTATTTGATATGTACTGGGTTAACAGTGTCCCCAGGGGTTATTGGATATGTTCTGGGTTAACAGTGTCCCTAGGGGTCATTTATTGTGTTTTTGGGATTAATAGAGTTTTCATTAACGGGCTTAGCAGAATTTCATCATTAACATATGATTTTTATACTGATCTATGGTTTATTCAAATTAGTGAAACTCACCAACTATTCGTAGTTGACCCGTTTTCTTTACATGCTTTCTAGGTATGCCCAGGTTGGAATGATTGATATGTGCTTAACTATCTGTGCTACCTGTTGGAAGCTTGCTGCTCTGTATTTTGTAATGAATATATATTAATGTCTTATTGGTAATATATGTGTGTAACACCTAGACAGTAACGCAACTCGCAACAATGTAATATGTTATAAATTAATGTAGTGGTATTTTCTTTATAAGCAATGCTGTTGATATCAGATGTGTCTGTTGCATCCCGTGTACGTTTCCGCTGCGGTTACGGGGTGTTACAGAACTTGGTATCAGAGCCATTGGTTATAAAGAATTAGGATGTCTGAAAAAGATACCTAAAATATAACCAGTAGCTCAAGTATTATAGGATCTGAATATCAACTAATAATATATTGTGACGAGATCGGGATGAACTTGGATGGACAAGTGGGTTATTATGGTCCGGAACATAATAACAGACTTGTCTGCACGAGGGAATTCAGGGGAAGTCACGGGGGACTTAAATAGGTAAAATTGGCAACATATGTGTAAATGTATAATAATATTATTATGTGGCAAAATTGTATAAGTAAGTGCATGATTAATTTAATTATGAATTACACGATGGAAAGGGACTATATGTTTGTTAACTTGTGTGCAGGTAAAAATGGCAAGAACACCTAGTGTGTCGACGGAAGAGGACCCGGAAGAGGTCAGTTCCGGGGCCTCTGGAAGCCCAAGTTTAGCACCCAGCTCCGAGCCTTCAGAGGCTAGTCATAGTGCCTCTAGACAGACCACCCCAGCTAGGAGTGCTAGTTTACCCTCCCCTGCTAGGGTTACCAGATCTCCTACACCACCCGCACCACAGACCGCCCCGATTCCCCCCAGACACGGTCCCCGCCTCACGGCGCGGATCAGTGCCCCGTATGTCCCGCCCACCGTTACCCCACCCTGATCCACATACCACCGGGGCGAGTCTTCCCGCCCCCAGCCCGAGCCTGCGACCCTACCTGTGTGGGGTCTTCCGAGGCAGGAACGGGACTTGGCGGCTTGGCTACGTGTTCTCACCGAACAGGTGAACGAGCACTCTGCCGCCCTGGTCGTGGGGGTACAGAGGCGAGCGTACCTCGGGGACAGCATACTGGACCACCAGTATGTTATTAACCAGTTAAAGAGGGAGTGCTCATACTCCCACTGGTTGATCGGCCAGATGGAAACCCGAATGCGGGTTATGGTGGCGGTGTTGGTGGTGCTGGTGGCGGTGTTGGTGGGGTTGGTTTACCACCATGTGTAGATGTGTTAGATGGTAGAATCTTGAACCGCTTTTTGATACTCCGTGTAAGTAGTTAGTGGTGATACTAACACGGAGTGAATCTTGTTTAGTTATAGTACAACCACTGGCCCCTAGGGTGGGTCTCTTGTAGGGCATATCACTATAGATACTTTTGGGTATCATTCAAGCACTGACCCCTTTGCGGGTTATGTCGAGATGATACCGACATAGGGCCCTTGTAATAAAACTAGTTATGTAATGTTGACTGAAAGTATGTAAACTGATGTTTGTGTAATATGAATCAATGTTTACTAATAAATGAAATATGTATTGTGTTTTATGTTTTGAGATGGTATTGATTATATATATTTCTTTGATGATTGTGTAGAATGGCACCGAAACGATCAACGAAAATATCGGAAGTAGATGTGAGCCGTTTGATTGCTCAACAGTTGGAGGCGGCGATACCGGATATAGTATCGCGCATCGCCGCCAGTATTAATAACTCAACCAATCCAACCCCTCCGAGCAATCAAACGCCCATAAATAATGGCGGGGAACATAATGCTAATCCTCCACCTACCGATAACACGATTCCGAGTAATGACACACCGCCTGCGGTGGTCGCTACCGACAGTAATGGCCCTATACCTACCGTAGAGACCAACCGCACTGGACCATCCAGGGGTTGTTCAATCAAGGACTTTATGTTATGCAAGCCTTTAGAGTTTAACGGGTCGGAAGGACCGAATGGGTTAGTGAAATGGTTAGAGAAAATAGAGTCAGTGGTGAATATCAGCAACTGTCCCGAGGATTGTGTCGTTAAGTACGCCACCTGTACGTTCACAGACCATGCCTTGACATGGTGGAACACCATAGTACAGACTCGAGGTCAGGCGGCGACAAACCGCATGACCTGGACAGAGCTTAAGGATCTTGTTTTGAAACATTTCTGCCCAAAGAATGAATTGCAGAAACTGGAACATGAGTTGTGGAACCTAGAGATGCATGGGGCGGACCACTTGGGATATACCAACCGGTTTAATGAACTGTCACGATTA
The DNA here is from genome assembly GCF_021521415.1 of Bidens hawaiensis. Lineage (NCBI taxonomy): Eukaryota > Viridiplantae > Streptophyta > Magnoliopsida > Asterales > Asteraceae > Bidens > Bidens hawaiensis. The sequence continues at coordinate 325,494 of NW_027493270.1, read as the reverse complement.
GTGCCGTGGTTGGTCACCCCAGAGTCAAAGAGGGTGGAACGTTATATTTGGGGACTTACTCCAGTAGTGAGGAGTATAGTTAACGCGGGAGGACACCAGACGTATGAGGGTGCAGTGACACAGGCTGGTATTGTCACGTATGATTTCTTAAGGAGTGGATCGCTAAAGACGACAGGAGAGTCGGCTGGAGGAAAGCGAGGTACGTATGACAATAGGACCCGGGAGAAACAGCAAGGTAAACGTGCTAGACCCACTGCCCAGAACTACGCCATGACTAGTTCGGGCGGAAGGCAAGAACCGCAGAGGGGAACGTTTCCTAAATGTGGGAAATGTGGTTACCACCATGGTGGCGCGTGCAAAGAGGTGGTGTGCCACCGGTGTGGCAGGTTTGGGCACTACGCACCCAGTTGTAGGACAAACTTGAACAACCTGAACCGTCAACCGCAACCTATCCGTGCGCAATCATTTAGGAACCAACCAACCCAACAGCAAAACCCCCAAGGAAACCAATTGGTGACCACCAGCCGTGCTTGCTACGAATGCGGTAGCACAGATCACTTCAAGAAAAACTGTCCGAAGCTGAATCAAGGAAGAAATGGGCGGCAACCCGCGGGTCAGGCATCGTCGTCCAACCCGGCGAGAAGCCGAGCTTTCGTGATAGGGGCGAGCGAAGCACGTCAGGACCCCAGCGTAGTGACAGGTACATTCCTTGTTTCTGACCATTACGCTTCTGTATTATTTGATACGGGTGCTGATAGAAGTTTCGTCTCCGTTAAATTCCTGTCATTAGCAAACAAGCCGGTTAGTGAATCCATAGAACCCTATACCGTAGAAGTTGCTAACGTTAAGACCATGATAGTCAATCAAATTGTTCGGAATTGTCCTTTTATTCTAAACGAACAATCCTTCCTGATTGACTTGTTACCAGTAGAACTGGGTAGTTTTGATGTGATAGTGGGAATGGATTGGTAAGCACGCAACAAGGTAGAAATAAATTGTGAAAAGAAACTCGTCAAAATCCGGGTGTCGGATGACGAAGAAGTGTTAGTGCAGGGTGATAAGTCGGGCAATATGATGCCATTTATATCTCACCTCAAGGCGCTAAAATATATGCGTCAGGGATGTGTGGCGTATCTAGCGAGCCTGACGGCCACTGATTCCGAGGAAAAACGAGTGGACGATATTCCCGTGGTACGCGAATTTCCACAAGTTTTCCCAGAAGAACTTCTTGGATTACCGCCAACCCGACAAGTCGAATTCAGAATCGACTTATTACCTCAAGCCGGCCCTGTTGCTAAGGCCCCTTACAGACTTGCACCGTCCGAGATGCAAGAACTATCCAACCAGTTGCAGGAATTGTTGGATAAGGGGTTTATACGTCCCAGTTATTCCCCGTGGGGTGCACCTGTACTATTTGTGAAAAAGAAGGACGGAAGCCTTCGAATGTGCATTGACTACAGGGAATTGAACAAATTAACCATCAAAAATAGGTATCCTCTTCCCCGAATTGATGATTTGTTCGACCAACTACAAGGTGCGAACTATTTCTCAAAAATTGATCTTAGATCGGGATACCACCAAGTTAGAATTCAAGAGGAGGATATCCCGAAAACCGCGTTTCGGACTCGCTACGGCCACTACGAATTTTTAGTTATGCCTTTTGGGCTAACAAATGCGCCAGCGGTGTTCATGGATCTCATGAACCGAGTCTGTAAACCCTACCTCGACAAATTCGTCATTGTATTTATTGACGATATTTTGATATATTCAAAAAGTAAAGAAGAACATGAGCGACATTTGAGGTTAATTTTGGAGCTTTTGGATCAGGAGAAGTTGTATGCAAAATTCTCCAAGTGTAACTTCTGGTTACAAGAGGTGCAATTCCTCGGTCACGTTATAAACCACCAAGGAATACACGTTGATCCGAGTAAAGTTGAAGCAATTAAGGATTGGCAAGCGCCTAAATCTCCGAAGGAAATCCGCCAATTCTTAGGCTTAGCTGGATACTATCGTCGATTTATAGAGAACTTTTCCAGCATCGCCCAACCTTTAACCCTCCTGACTCAAAAGGATCGGAAATATGAATGGGGTGAAGAGCAGGAAGCGGCGTTTCAAACGCTAAAGCAAAGGTTGTGTCAAGCGCCAATCTTAAGTCTCCCCGACGGAGACGATGGATTTGTTGTATATTGTGACGCATCCCGTAAAGGGTTAGGATGTGTGTTAATGCAAAATAAAAAGGTCATAGCCTATGCGTCTCGACAGTTAAAAGTTCATGAGAAAAACTACACTACTCATGACTTGGAACTGGGAGCAGTCATCTTTGCACTTAAAATCTGGAGACACTATCTCTACGGTACAAAGTGCACCATATTCACTGATCATAAAAGTTTGCAACACATATTCGATCAGAAAGAACTGAATATGAGGCAACGAAGATGGGTCGAGTTGCTGAGTGACTATGACTGTGACATTCGATATCACCCCGGCAAGGCTAACGTCGTAGCCGATGCCTTGAGTAGGAAGGATCGGGTTAAACCATTGCGAGTGCGGGCGTTGGGGATGATAGTCCAGTCAAACCTTTCGGATTTGATGCGAGTCGCTCAACGCGAGGCGTTGAAAGAGGACCAATTGGATAAAGAAGGACTTTACGGGAATGAGAAGAATTTCGAACAGCGTGTGGACGAAATTCTCTATTTCAAAAATCGGATTTGGATCCCGACCCTCCATGACCTTCGTGAATTAATCATGGACGAAGCGCATAAGTCAAAATATTCCATACATCCGGGATCTGATAAAATGTACCAGGATGTGAAAGAATTTTACTGGTGGCCTGGTATGAAAAAGGATATAGCCACATACGTCGGCAAGTGTACGACGTGTGCGAGGGTTAAGGCGGAGCACCAGAAACCTTCGGGAATGTTACAACAACCGGAAATTCCGGAGTGGAAGTGGGAACAGATCACAATGGATTTTGTGACGCATCTCCCCAAGACGCCCCGAGGTCATGATGCAATTTGGGTAATCGTGGATCGATTAACCAAATCGGCACATTTTATTCCAATTAGAAATAATTATAACACCGAGAGACTTGCGCAAATTTATATAAATGAAATAGTGTCTCGTCATGGCATCCCCATCTCGATCATCTCCGATAGGGATAGCCATTTCACCTCCAAACTTTGGCAAGCTGTCCAAGAAGCATTGGTAACACGTATTGACCTAAGCACAGCTTACCACCCTCAGACCGATGGTCAGTCTGAGAGGACCATTCAAACTTTGGAGGATTTGCTTCGTGCCTGCGTACTGGACTTAAGGGAAATTGGGATCAACATCTCCCACTCGTTGAATTTTCCTATAATAACAGTTACCATAGCAGTATAAAGGCAGCACCTTATGAAGCATTGTATGGGCGGAAGTGCCGATCACCACTTTGCTGGTCTGAAGTGGGTGACTCGCAGGTCATTAGATCGGATCTGGTCCAGGAGACGACCAGCAAGATTCTTGAAATTAAGAACAACTTGAAAGCCGCGCGGGATCGACAGAAGAGTTATGCCGATACCCGTCGAAAACCGTTGTCATTTGAAAAGGGTGAAAAGGTATATTTGAAAGTATCACCCTGGAAAGGAGTGGTCAGATTTGGAAAGGCGGGGAAGTTGGCCCCTAGATATATTGGGCCATTCATTATTACTGCTAAAATCGGTCCTGTAGCATACCGATTAGAACTGCCTGACGAACTGAGTGCAGTTCACAACGTGTTTCACGTGTCGAACTTGAAAAGGTGTCTGTCGGATGAGACATCGGTGTTACCCTTAGAGGGTGTTCAAATAAATGATAATCTCAACTTCGTAGAGGAGCCCATTGAAATAGTGGACGGTAAGATCAAGCAACTTAGACATAATAAGATCTCGTTGGTCAAAGTTAGATGGAATTCGCAACGAGGCCCAGAATTTACTTGGGAACGAAAGGATGAATTTCGGAAGAAATACCCCCACCTATTTCCTCAAAAGGAAGTAGTTGACATGTAAAATTTCGAGGACGAAATTTTTATAACGGGGGGAGAATGTAACGATTCCGGCAAATCCAGGTATACCCTAGCCGGTATATACTATTTACGTGTTATTTAATATTGATTATATGAGTTATAGCACATTGATACGAATATATATGGTTCACAGTATGAATCATACTCAATTATATAGTGAATCGTATTGGAATTACAATTAATCAATGATCGGTTATTGAAACCCGAACGGATCGGGAATTACATATAGACGATGTATATAATGTTTAGTGATATTTACGAAGTATTAATGCTTCGGGATAGGTGAATTATAGCACAGAAAAAGGATTTCGATTTAATGGTACGTCGGTACGCTAAACGAAACCTTTAACACCAAACCAAGCAAGAGACGATCAATCAAGCCGAAAAAAATGCGTAATTATTAATAATATGATGTTTTAATGTCATGGGTTAAGTTTTTAAAGTTTTTAAATTAGTTTTATGTAAATTTCATTTTAACCCGAAAAACGACCATTTTAGGCTCGTTTTAAGCCGAATTACGAGTTTAAACGAGAAACGAACTGAACCAGACTATCCACAACATTATCCGGATTGTGTAATCCAAATGTGTGGCTAATATTGAACTTGTGGGGCCCCCCCCACACCACCTCTTGGCCGGCCATGGTTATACACACACACAATCCATTTTTTCTTTTTTTTACTACACAAAACTCTCTCAAACACTCTCAAATCTCTAACTCTTTCAAGTTTTCTTCCAAGATCATCATATTTTAACCAAGATTTTGAAGGTATAAGCATGTTACATTACATAATCTTTGGTGTTAATTGCTTAGTTTTGAGTTGTTTTTGCAAGAACAAAAGGGTTCCAAGTGAAATATGGGTGAAAACCCGAGATGGAACCGGTTCTCGTATGATCAAGGGATGTATACAAGTTATACAAAGGATCTTGATCCAAGTAATGAGTTAAAAGTGTTTAGAATAAAATTTTACGGTTAAAATCTTGTTAAAATGGATTTCCAAGTGAAAGATGAGTGAAAACCCGAGATGAAACCGACTCTTGCATGATCAAGAGATGTATACATGTTATACAAGGGATCTTGGTCCAAGAAATGAGTAAAAAGAGTCGAGAACGGATTTATACGGTTAAAACCTTTGTTTTTGCATAAAAACCGACACTTTGAAAGAAATGGTTTGATTGTTGGTATAGTTTGCTTGGTATAGTGTTATTATGCTTGTAAGTGTTGAATCTAGCGGCTAGCAAAGGCTAGAAACCAAGATCTTTGCGATCTAAAGCTAGAAAACACGAGATAGTTCGGTTTTCGTGTGTATATGAAATTTGGACAGATTTTCGTGTGCTTAGAGTCGGGTCACGAAATTTCACAGAGATGATCTACACATGAAAATAAGAGATCTGTGAATTTTTGGTAATTTTTGGATAAAAGATGAATATTTGGTGAATTTAATGCTCGGTTTTGGCCAAAAATAGTGAAAAATAGCTAAACATGATGAAAAATTCTGGAAAATTTAAGATAAGCTTTTTATAACATATAAAAGTCACCCACAAAATTTGAGCTCAGTTGGAAAAGTCTAAGTAGGCTTTTCGGTGAAACGAGTTCTTGGGCTTTCTATCACGGTTTTGGGTGAAAATGGCTTGAAAAATGAGTTTTAAAATCTGGAAAAATTCCAGGAAGTTATGAGGATGACAGAGAACATCCCAGAAAAATTTGGGATTTTTCTAAAGTGTTTTGGTATTTTTGACATATTTAGTGTATTAAAAAGGTTTAAAAATAGATAAATAAATGTAAATATAGGAAAATAAATCTGGAAAAATTTTGTAAAATTTTCTTTCTGTCAAAATAAGTTTTGTGCAAAATTTCAAGACCCGAGACTAAACGGGTAATTATTTGTGCTAAAATGAACATAAAAACAAATATTTAAAGCTTAAAACGTGTAAACCGGCAAAACTCGCATAAGCGAGCTGACTGATATATAAAAACCTAAAAATGGACCATTTTCATAAAACTAAGTAAAATAAGTAAAAATAAATCATCCGAAAATAATTCGGATGATTTGGGTAATTTTACCGATTTTACTGTTTCCGGCACCTAAATGACGGAAACGGGCCCCGCGGCCAAACGGGGTGTCAAACCGAGCTCTAATTTCATCACTTTAACTAAAATAACAGTCAAACACCATATTTGGGTTAAGTGTGAATAAACGCACTTTTGAAACTAAAAACGGATGACCGTGCTAGGCACGCAAATCAAGGAAAACATAAAAATGATAATTTTGACCGTCCGACTCTAAGTAATGGCACAATCTGAGTCCTTAGGAGTGTCACGGGGTTAACATTGTCCCCGGATCGAGTACAGTACTGGGTTAACAATGTCCCCAGATGTACCGGTTAATACGGATTTAGTTTATGGGAATTATATAGTAACGACTAGATATTATATTACAGATCCAGGCACGTAGCTGTTCATTGTATTACCCACAGACTCACAAAAAGGTGAGTTTTCACGAGTCCCTTTTAATGAACTGTTTTAAATATTTTCCCGGGGCGGAAAGCATGATTGTGTTAAATTATCTAAGTACATACCGATCGTATGGAAACACTTGTATATTTTTATATATATATATATGGTATGATGCATAGAATAGATAATTTGTTTATCGGGTGGAATTGTTCTGGGGTAACTTAGTTCCCAGAGGGTTATTGGATATATTTCTGGGTTAACAGTGTTCTCAGAGGGTATTGGATATGTTTCTGGGTTAACAGTGTCCCCAGAGGTTATTGGATATGGTTCTGGGTTAACAGTGTCCCCAGAGGGTATTTGATATGTGCTGGGTTAACAATGTCCCCAGGGGTTATTTGATATGTACTGGGTTAACAGTGTCTCCAGGGGTTATTTGATATGTACTGGGTTAACAGTGTCCCCAGGGGTTATTTGATATGTACTGGGTTAACAGTGTCCCCAGGGGTTATTGGATATGTTCTGGGTTAACAGTGTCCCTAGGGGTCATTTATTGTGTTTTTGGGATTAATAGAGTTTTCATTAACGGGCTTAGCAGAATTTCATCATTAACATATGATTTTTATACTGATCTATGGTTTATTCAAATTAGTGAAACTCACCAACTATTCGTAGTTGACCCGTTTTCTTTACATGCTTTCTAGGTATGCCCAGGTTGGAATGATTGATATGTGCTTAACTATCTGTGCTACCTGTTGGAAGCTTGCTGCTCTGTATTTTGTAATGAATATATATTAATGTCTTATTGGTAATATATGTGTGTAACACCTAGACAGTAACGCAACTCGCAACAATGTAATATGTTATAAATTAATGTAGTGGTATTTTCTTTATAAGCAATGCTGTTGATATCAGATGTGTCTGTTGCATCCCGTGTACGTTTCCGCTGCGGTTACGGGGTGTTACACTCAGTTTGTTATGTTTTTGTTTATAACAATTATTTTTTGTTTTTAGTATGTTGTGTTTTTAGTAAGATTGTTTTGTTGTAATTTGTTAGCGGATTGTGAGTGTGTTTTCTTCCGGTCGTGTGTTACTGGTAAAGGTTGTGTTAGGTATGTTGTGTTTGTTTTTTGTAAGGTTGTTGTTGTGTTTTTAGTATGTTGTGTTTTTAAGAAGATGTTTTTGTTGTTATTGTTTAGCTGATGATGAGTGTGTGGTAATCACGTTGTGTGTTACTGGTGAAGGTTGTGTTAGGGTTTGTGTGTTTTTTTAAGAGAATTGTGTTGTTTTTTTAGTGTGTTGTGTTTTTTGTTAAGAATTATGTTGCTTGTGGGATTTTAATGGTCTATGACTGATGTGTTGGTGTGTAATTGTTTTTGATGTGTTTAGCTCGAAGAAGCCTATGAATAGCCTACAACGCAAGTATGAGAGATATCGAGGCTGGGAAAGAAATCAAGAAAACGAGTGTGGTGATAGGTAACCACCGTGAGCATATGTTGTTGATGGTTCAAATCTAATGAACATGGTTTGTATTGATTTCATTTACTTTTTTGTAGGGACGAGTTTGGGAAATGCAAAAACACGTAGCAAGCATCCAGTCCTCCTCAATAGTAAGTTGTATTTTGTTAAATAAGTAAATGTAGGCTAAATCATGAGTGCTATATCCGATGTGATTTAATGAGTTGGTGTTTAAAAAAACACAGGTAACAAGAGCGACTCAGATGATGATTTTGTAAATCCACCTGTGAGAATAAAGAGTAGTAGTAAGGGTAAAATGGGACCAAAGGTTGTGTTTCACGAATATAGCGGGGAAAGGATAAGACCTAGGGTTAAAGTTAGCTTATTCCATGAGTATATCGAAAATTGAGAAATGAGCAGAAAAAAATAGTAAGCCAAATTGGGTTTGATAGTATTCTAGAAATCACTATAGAGAATATACCAACGGGTTTGGGTCATTGGTTGGTAAAAAACTACGACTATGAGAGTAGTGTCTTGAATTTGAGAGATAAAAAAATTAGAATAACTCCAGAACTAGTAGAAAGACTTTTAGGGATACCTAGGGGGAAGGTTGAGATAGTCGAGACAATGAGGCCAAGGGTAGAAGATGTTGTTGTAAGAAAGTTGAGGAGTTAATTCGCCGACCCAAAGGCAAAGGTGTGCCCACTTAGATTTATGGAGTACGCGAAAAGCCAAATAGATTGCGATTGGCATTTTAGGCTGAACTTTCTTGTTGTGTTTGGCACGTATATGGGGGATATCACAGGTAATAACATAGTAAACCAGCGATTCATACCATCCATTAAAGATGTTGATGCTGTTATGGTACTGAATTGGTGTGAGTACATGGTGAAAATGATGAGGAGAACCCGTAAAAAATGGAAAGAAAACATAGAGTACAATGGGTCAATAACATTGCTTGCGGTATGTTTTTTTATTCTTATGTTGTTAATGAATATTTTGTTTGCTGTTAATTAATGTTAAGTTGTTAATGTGTGGTATGTAGCTTGCGTATGCAAATGAATACTTTGGAAGTATTGTGGAAAACCGTAAGTTTTTGACACCGGTTAAGATATTCACCGACGGTGACCTTAGTAAGTTGCAAGACATAAAGGAAAAAGAGCGTTTGGGTAGCAGCGTAACGCTAGGAAAACGAGTGGGAAATGTTGTCAAAGATGATAAAAAGAGAAAGAAACAGAATCGGATGTTAATGGGGAAAATGTGGTGAGAAAATTCACCAAAATTTTTTTTAAAAAAATGGAGATGAAAAAAAGTAAAACATGAGTGTCGAGAAAAGTGTGCGTAGAAGAAAAGGATATGGATGATAATATGAAACATACAGGTGTTGTGGTAGAGTCAGAAGAGGCTGAGACAGAGTAGACGGTTATGAAGGTGGAGGATCTCAGAATATGGGGACACAAATTGATGAGGAGATACGAAACTGTAAATGGTTTTTTTGTTTACTTTTTTGTTTTGTGATTTCCTGGTTCATATTTCTGATTATATGTTTGTTGTATTGAGTAACAGGATAGGGCTGAAAGGCTAGCGGACTTGATACCACACTTTGATAATGTTTACAGCGATATATGTCGTGAGTTTGAAAAAGCAAATGACATGTGTTCCGGTAGCCTGTTAATTAAAGAACTGGGCAAAGGCTTGAAGAAGAATCTTGCTAAATACACTGGTAAGAAGGATGAGGATGTGAATAATAAGACAGTGCTTCGAATGTTGAAAAGTGTACAACTAACTCGCCTCTTCGGGGGTCAGAATTTGTGGAAAAGGGTGTCGGTGAATATGAATCAGCTCAACAAATGACAACACCAAAAAAACGAAAGGTGACGTTTAGTTTGACCAAATTTAACATTGATTCAGCCGATAAAACTCAAGGCTTTGAAACACCAATGACACGAATCAAGGGGAAAGAAGTTCTTCACTTTACTTCGGACTCACCAATTAACAAGTTAGTGTTCAATCAAGAAAGGACAAGATGATATAGATTCCTATCAGAAGCGTTTTTCTCGCCTTTCGCAAAACGTGCGGTTGAATTGAAATCTTCAATTACAAAAGAGGAAATTGGTGTGGTCGAGTGTATGTTTGGCGCGTTTAAGAATCACTAGTAAGTAATTTTTGCTCTTAGTTATGTGTTTGGTATGGTAAATGTTGATATGTTTAGCATAAACGCCGATCGTTGCTTTGGGTTTAATGAAGGGATGTCGTATTTAGCACGGAACATGGCGTTAGCATAAGACGTGTCATTTTGGAAACTTTGCATCCTGATGCGTAGGTGCATGTATCAGTGATGTTGGCCTGGGCAAGCGTTTTAAACCATTAGGAAGCCATCCCAGCGAAATACAACTCAGTGCGTAGGCTGTATTGTTTGTCTGCGATGTTGGTAAGTCAACTTACATTTTGTAATTAGATGTTAGGTAGTTGCAGTTGTTAAAGAGTTTTGATGCATAAAACAACTCACAGATCATAACGAGAAAGACGTGTCCACAAGAATATCAATATTCAGTGAGAATATGGATAAGATGTTGCGTATGCAATAGTTAAAAAGCATTCAAGGGGTGGATTTGGTGTTAATACCGACAACATATGTTAAACACTTCTATTGAATGTGTTTCAACCTGAAGCAGTGTTATATTCATATGATTGAAAATATGGGGATGAGGGAGTCATTTAAGAGCCGATATAAAGGATGGCCTGAAAAGATGGTATGTGAGTTTTATGTTTTTCAATACTCATGAATTTTATAATTATAACAATATTCTGTGAATTTGTTTTAGATGGAGACTCTAGCGGGATACTTGGCATTTGTAGAACACAACGGTGCGTCGAAGATGAGAAGCTCAAATATAAAAAGAGTTGATGTACCGTGGAAAACTATATACAACTATGTTGACTGTGGAGTGTTTGCGATGAGACACATGGAGACTTTTAAAGGCGGAAACACAACAGAGTGGCATATTGACCGTGGGATTAGTGAAGAGGTTGAAAAACGTGGTCGGGTGTTACCGAAACAGAAGGAAGAACTGAATGATCTTCGAAGGAAATACGTAGCAAAGATTCTACTTATAGAAATTAATTGTCGAAGTGTGTGATTGTAAACGATGTGATGGAGTATCAACAAATGCTAGCAGCGGAGAAAGAAAAGACGCAAAAGACGCGGCGAAGAGAATGTTAGAAAGATTGAAACTCACTTGAAGTTGAGTATTAGTTAGGTGTCAGGGGATATAAGGTTGTCAGACTTTTGCTTTCCAACGAATGTTTGTTGACTGTTTTGTGTTTTTGGTTTGGTAAAACTTGTTTTGTTGCAAGTGTTGATGGTTTAACGGTTTTAGTATGTTTTGATGGATGATTATGGATATGGTTGTAGACTTTTGTATGTTTTGTTAAACTTATTTTGTTGAACGTGTTGATGGTTTAAGGGTTTTAGTATCTTTTGATGGATATGGTTTGAGTATGTTTTAATGGATAATATGTCACTCAGGTTGTGCTTCTTTGTGGTATGTAAAAAACACATCGTTGGTTTTGTTTTGTTAGTAGATGGATGCTAAAATTGAAAGTGTAAATAAATGAAGTTATTGTCATAGATACCCAATGAGAAGATAGTGACTATTGACTGTGTCAGAAAACGATAGGCATAAAAACTGAATATAAGAAACAACCAGATGTTGATAAAGTATCCGTAACAGTTAAGGAAATAACGCACAACATATTAGGCATAAATGTGTTTGAATAATTATAATTTAGTTATGACAATCGAATCAATGTCAAAAACTATAACCGAATAAACTTTGTAAATAAGAAACAACCAACCATTCATTAAGATTCTCGTACCATTATGAAAATAACACACAACCCAAAATGATAAAGTATCCATAAATATGAAATCATCGATAAAGTTAACCGGTGTCTGATGTGAAAAATGTAAACATGAATCAACCAAACCATATTAAAGTGTTTTGATTTCAACAAAGGAAATATTAAAAAAAATAGATAAGTAGGCTATTCTTCCATATTCTCATTATGTGACGACCTCGGTCCGTCTTCTGTAGTGTTTTCGTTGATATGGTACTTGTGATGGTTATGGGCGTCATGACTAGGTTCGTGGAATATTCTACATGTCCTTGGGGCTTATCCAGTTGACTTTGATTTATAGCTTGCTCGCGTAAAGACATTTAGCGAATTGGAAACCTACATCCTTTATTCCTAACACCAATTGGAGCACGAATATTGATTTGCTCTGATTGGGTAACACCGATTAGTTCAGCAAACCTGTCTCGCCGACTAGGCCTAGGGGCATCAAAGGTAACCTCATCAACGGTGGATTTTTACTGATTGATGTAGTCACAGTAATGTTGTAGCTTTTCCAAATCAGTAACCAGCTTGTTTATGATATGATCATGAGTAATGTTTATGTCTCGAACAACATGATAAACGTTGGTAGTTTTGTCTATGTTAGGCTCATCAAATCCAATTGATCGCATAGGGCTGTTAGAGACAGCATCTTGTGTCCACCTACGATTAATGTACTGCTTGGGAAATACCCTTATATCTAAAATGTGTAGCACCTTGAAGATGTGACGACATAGTAAACCAAATTGCTCGAACCTCTTACAGCTTCAATACACAGTGACGTCTTCCTTACGAATCATAACCTATCAACAAACATAAGTTGAATTTTAGTAAGTTACAAGACATACACACACTACGCAAAATTAAAGTCATACTATATACCTCGTGAAAAAGAAGAAGGTTGGTGTAGAAAGTCCCGAATATTGAACTTCAGATAATCATCAACAGGTAGGTAACTCATGGAAGTGCAATTGTGAAGAGCTGCTTGTATTTCCAATTGGACATAAAAAAAAATGGTTCGCGTGTAGATTTCAGAAGCTTGTTTTTCTAGTGCAAAGTAACTCCATGTTTCAGCTCTTTTGTATCTATAGTCATGATCGTTCTTCCGATGTTCGTGTCTCTGATGATCCAATGCAGTATCAAAATATGCTAGGAACTCAACCAAAGTGCATCGTGCTTTAAAAATGGTTCTCGCTCTCTGATCAGGATGATGTACGCATTAGACCAGACATTGCTTCTTCACGATAGTATGCAGGAATCCATTATTGTCTAATGTGAAATGTATCTTTCAGTTAATCGTGGACGTTTAACTGAAAGTCATTCATGATTGAAGCCCACTCCTTTTCGAAAAGTTATGGTGTTATTGAGTCCGTCCACACAATATCACACAACCGAGTCTTGAAGTCAGTGGTGTTGCAAAGGTGGGATCCAACCTGGAAGAATACAATGTAAGAATGGTATAAAAATAAACATTCAAAAAGGGATTAGCAAAAACATAATTTTGTTATACCTTCCCGGACAACTTATCCATAATATGCCATATGCACAGCCTATGCCTAGAATTAGGGAAAACGTCTTCAATAGCACGTTTCATTGCCGGGTCTTGGTCAGTTACAACAACTGATGGTTCATTAACAAAAGCCCTCTTAAAAAGCCTCAACAACTAAATGTAGGATTCAGCGGTTTCCGATCCAAGCAAAGCTGCACCAAGGGTAACATTCCGATTATGGTTGTCAATCCCAGTAAAAGGAACAAAAACCAAGTCATCCTGCACAAAAAATAATAACTAATCAGTCTGTATATAACGGAATATAAAAAAAAAGTGTTCCTGTGTTATTACTTGTTATGTCGATATGTTGCATCAAATGACACAACATCACCAAAAACGTAGAAATTCATCTTCGCACGCTCGTCTGCCCAAAATAAACCCTTTAACGCGCCGTCAGAGCTAGAAAAATAATCACATGAGAAATTAGGACAATAATCTTTCTTCGCCATAAGGCGCTGAACTGCCATCTCCGCATCGTAGTCTCTGATAAATAAGTTGATATTTCTTTTATAGTTTTTGCAATCAGACTTTGTTGCGCCAACTTTATCGAAACCACCATACATGGTCCTCATTATGTTGAAAGCTTTAACCGGACCGATGTTAATGTTAGCAAGATCGTCTAACATCTTTTTATATGTGAACGTAAGCTCCCGTGAAGCAGTCAAGAAATGGATATCGTCTTCATCAAAAAATGGATGATTGTGTTCTTCACAAAAATATTTCACCCTATACTTACCTTTATTAGTTAAAGTTAACCTTATTTGTGCATCACAATTGGTTCTTTGAAAACCCTCTTTAGTGCAAATGAAGTACTTCAAAACGTACAACATTATTTTCCACCCATTGGGTTGATTTCCTAATAGAAAAACCGCCCGCTAAAGCGTGTCTTCTATAAAATACCTCTGCCGCTTCAATATTGTCAAAAAAATTCCTTCACAAGGTTTGATTGACGCAAACACAACTGGAGTGTATGTCTTCCTACCAGAATTGGGAGATATATGTTGTATACCAGCTTCCTTGTACACGGGTGGATTTATAAGAAACATGTAAGGTAAGTAAAGATATACAACAAAGAACACAATAAAATTTACACACCACCCAAAAGTATTATATATATGTTATTAAAACACATGAAAAAGCTGTTCAGTTTGATGACTAAAGGTTAACAGACTTTGACCAAAAAAAAGACACAAAAGTTAGCAATTACGCAAAAAGACACAAGTTAGCAAAAATAAATATAACACAACAAGCCAATCAATATAAAACCGACACATAAACAGCCGACATGGAATATTAAATCACCTTTTAGTTATGTCGCCTTGATGTGTATTGAATAAAAGAAAAAAACACTTGAATATAACACAGCAAACCAATCAAAATGGAACAAGATACATAAAGGTTAGAACTGAAATAATAAAACCTAAAACATCTTCTCGTCATGTAACATTGATGTGTTTATAACAAAACAAAAACATACATCAATACATGAATAAATCAACATCATGTAATATAACACAAAAACACTATGAATATAATTCTAAATTTAAGCCACACATATGAAGCCCTAAGATGATGTTATGATTCATAGGTATGGCAATGGTTCGGGTTTGGGTCGGGTTTAGGCATTCCCAAACCCATACCCGGTTATTAAAGTTCATCCCAAACCCGTCGGGTTTTAATCGGGTAATTATCCGCCGGGTTTCGGGTTTTCCCATCGGGTTTCGGGTTTCTTATCGGGTTTTGATAAAATACCCATTGAGTGTATCCGGCTCAAAACCCGTCGGGTTTCGACAAAATATAACTAATCGATTACAAAGATAGTTACCATAAAGACAAAATATCTTAAATAATTAACATAAACAAGTTTCGACAAATAATACACTAGGAATATAGTATATATATATATATATATATATATATATATATATATATATATATAGGGTAAGGATCCTAAGAGAACCCTTTGAAAATTGAGAACTTTGAGAACCATTTTGAACCACTAAAAACACCTTTAAAAAATATTTAAAACAATCATAAAACAAAAAATAATAAAAATTTAAAAAAGGTAAAAAAACCAAAATTCTTATATTTCATTCCAGTTTCATTAAAAAAATAAAAAAATTAAAAAATTAAAAAAAACGTCGTATTATACACATATGTATAATTTTATTTAATCTTTAGTTACGTAATATACACATATGTAAAGTATCATTTATCTTAAATTGTACATATATGTACAAAAAAAACATGTAAATGTACATATATGTATATATTATACATATGTGTATATAATTTAGCTAAACCGAGTTTTTTTATGAAACCGGGATGATAAAATAAGAATTTTGGTTTTTTACTTTTTTGATTTTTGTGTTTTTTTTATTTTATGATTTTTTTTATTTTTGGGTTTTTTGTGGTCCAAAATGGTTCTCATAGTTCTCAATTTCAAAAAGGTTCTCCCATGATCCTGATCCTATATATATATATATATGAGAACTATGAGAACCATTTTGGACCACAAAAAACCCAAAAATAAAAAAAATCATAAAATAAAAAAATCACAAAAATCAGAAAAGTAAAAAAACCAAAATTCTTATTTTATCATCCCGGTTTCATAAAAAAAAACTCGGTTTAGCTAAATTATATACACATATTTATAATATATACATATATGTACATTTACATGTTTTTTTTGTACATATATGTACAATTTAAGATAAATGATACTGTACATATGTGTATATTACGTAACTAAAGATTAAATAAAATTATATATATGTGTATAATACGACGCATTTTTTTATTTTTTTTATTTTTTTATTTTTTTTAATGAAACCGGAATGAAATATAAGAATTTTAGTTTTTTTTTTACTTTTTTTAAATTTTTAATATTTTTTGTTTTATGATTTTTTTAAATATTTTTTTTAAATGTGTTTTTAGTAGTCCAAAATGGTTCTCAAAGTTCTCAATTTGTAAAGGGTTCTCTTAGGATCCTTACCCTCTATATATATATATATAATATAATAAGCTATATCGGGTACATCGGGTATATAATCGGGTAAATGGGTTTATGTTATCGGGTAATCAGGTATATTATAATTCCCAAACCCGCGAAAAATTTTATAACTAATCCCTACCCCGTCCCAAACCCTATGGGTCGGGTATTACCCGTCCCATTTATGTCGGGTTTCGGGTTTTATTGCCATCCCTAATGATTCAGATAACAAAACTATCGACGAACAACTGAGGATCTAGAGTTTTACCTAGTTCATCGACGTCCTTGAAGTTACTCATGGTGAATGATTTCTATAAGAAAGAGATATTAAAATTCGTTAATGGTTTGTGGATGTTGATATTATAAGATCATTGAAATCATCCTATTGTTTTTAGTAAATATTATGATTGTTTTTAGTAAATATCATGATTGAAATTATTCCAAGATTATAGCTAGACAAAAATATTAT
Source organism: Bidens hawaiensis (assembly GCF_021521415.1). Classification (NCBI taxonomy): domain Eukaryota; kingdom Viridiplantae; phylum Streptophyta; class Magnoliopsida; order Asterales; family Asteraceae; genus Bidens; species Bidens hawaiensis. Next base: position 308,634 of record NW_027493270.1, on the reverse strand, counting down.
AACTTTCAATACAGTTAAAATCGATATTATTTTAATAAATTAAAATTAATTAATTAATTTATTATACATAATTAAAAGAAAATGGTTGTTTACAATCATGCCCTTACATGGAAAACTAAATCTAAGGGTGAGAGAACGTCATAGAGACCAAGATCTAGCCGCTAATACGATACATCAACACGAAATCGATACTTTAAATATAATACTTTATTGATAATTATGGAGTAAATACATTATGGTGGAGATAAGTTATGGAGAGAATAACTTAAACTATGTACAAGTTCTCTACTAAATTATGAGCATGTGCTCGCTATTTATAGGCTATTTACAGTATACGTTAAATACAAAGACTAAACCGCCTATAACTTATTCGATCGCTACGGACACCAAAACCGTGCACTAGCAGACTCCCCCTTTTCCGTAGCTATCGAATACTTTATCCTTGAATACTTTAACTGCAAATCACCAGTTATAGACTGTGCACTAACAGACTCCCCCTTGACTGATGATTTTCGGGCTTGTGTAGACAAACAATCTTTAAATCTTTTTCAGCAAACTAATAACATGTAGCTTCTCATATCAGATCTCCCCCTCAAAGTGAGCAACTCTTGGAGATCATCCCGATCATCCATTGTCGTATGATATGGTTCAATCTTTCAACAATCAGCAGCAAGTCATCAGCTATCCGTCAACACCGGTAAAAGAAAAACATATCTTTACGTTTAACCTCTTCACACATCTTCATGAACAACTCGATCATTCAACATCTTTCACTTCGGTTTTCCCTCTCTTGATAACGTGTATCCAAATATACTCTTTGAAGCTCTTCCACATCTTGTTCGCAAAGATGCATTAATGTTTGGGCATATGATTCAGAGTTCCAACCTCCATTAATAAACCCCAAATGATCAAATTCTTCAATCCAATGACAAGACTCGTATATTCTTCAATAAGATCAACTCGTTCGAGAATCGTCCCCCTCATCAGAAGTAATCCACCATTTACTCGTAGCCAACATAGTCAGGATCAAAGTCCCTCAGAAAGAAGTAAACAGACAGACACTCGTATCCCACATAGTCAGGTTTCAATCTTGAACAAATCAATCACCAATCGAAAAACAACTGCAGTCTTGAACTCAGTTAAACGAAGCTTTTCAAACACGAATTACCACCCGATTTGCGGTAATTTTTCTAGAAACCTTGCAAACGTAGGAAGCCAAATAATCTCAAATGAAAGTTTTATCTCCCCCTTTTTCTTTACAAATTCAGCAAGGTCTTAAATAATTTTCAAGGTTCACAAACAAACACACTCCTTAAATTACACGAGATCTCCCCCTCGACCACTCGAAACGCATAAACAGTCAGCCGAAAAAGATATTACCAAAATTTGCACGAAGAGTCTCCAATACATTAGGAACATCCCTGAAAAATTTCGATAAAGAAATTTTTTCCCGATTTTCCCGCCAAAAATTCACCGAAAATTTTCGAAAAATAAATTTTAACGCCAAAATTTTCAAGAATGAAAACTCACTTACGAGGAGTATTCAGGAAAAATTCACTCAAGAAATTTTTTCCCACCATTTTACTCTTTGAGAGAACGTCATAGAGACCAAGATCTAGCCGCTAATACGATACATCAACATGAAATCGATACTTTAAATATATACTTTATTGATAAATATGGAGTAAATACATTATGGTGGAGATAAGTTATGGAGAGAATAACTTAAACTATGTACAAGTTCTCTACTAAATTATGAGCATGAGCTCCCTATTTATAGGCTATTTACAATATACGTTAAATACAAACACTAAACCGCCTATAACTTATTCTATCGCTACGGACACCAAAACCGTGCACTAACAACCATCAACAGTTTTGTTACTACGAAGAAACCTACAAGGGGGTTGACGAGGTTACCTAAGCTACGTACCGAATATGCAAACTCTGGTGGTGTCAGACTGGCAGTGGAGTTTGATAATCTGGGTAGTTTCACTGGCCAAAACAGATCAAAGTTTGCAAGTTTTTTAGGGGATGTTGTAAGGGAAATAGTTGGCTTGAGACATTTAAGTTGGAGGGAGGTCACAAAGGAGCTTAGAGATAAACTATGGGAACAAATAACGGTTATTCTTTATTTTTATTTGTGCATTTTATATTTTGAGATGTAATTTACCTTTACGCTATTACATTATGCAGAAATATTTTGAGATTGAGGCGTGTCATAGGCCTTCTGTGATGAATCGGCTCGGACACCTTCTTCGGGATTTCAGAAGAAAAATGTATGCTAAATACATTATGCCGAGCATCGGTAAACCACTGAAGCTGAAGGCGATACGCAAGGGACACAGGGTGATGATCAGGCAAGAAGACTGGGATCGCTTCGTTGAGTACACACAATCAGAGCAGTTTCAGGTATAAATCCTCTACTCTGCAAACGTAGATTGATCGACTATATATGGTTTATGTTTTATATTTAAATATAATGAAATGATTATAATGTGTGGTTGAAGAAATTTCAGCTTCATCAAAGGGAGCTCGAGCAAATAATGTTTTTGATCATCACATGGGACGAGCGTGTTACAAGTGTATTAGAATATTTGTTTTCTTGCAGGTTCAGCATGAGGAGCAAATCGCCTCCGGATCCCTAGCACTTGAATCGTGCACAGATGCCGTCACCTTAGTGCTTGGAAAAGAGAAAGGTGGGTTTTTAAAAGGGATTGGGTACGGATTGACAATAGGTAAATATTGGGGTGTGAGTCGGGTAAAAGGTTCGTTTATGCAACGGATTGCCAAACTTGAGTTTGAGGCGGTGCAGAGATATGAAGTGGTGAACAGGTTGAGGACTCTACTTGAATCCACGAATGCTATGCTAGCAAGCCGTGAGAAGGAACAGTTAGCATTTGAGGCCAGGTTCAGACATCTCGAAGGATTGTTTCCGCAAATGTCGACAAGTCAAGTAAGTGACGCATGCTACATATTAATTAATGCATTCGACATACATAATTGGCACTGTTTTTGTCACAATTCGTAGGTAAATCCTGTTTCCAACCAGCTTGGTTCTAACCAAAGTACTACTAGTGTTGTTACGCAAAATAAAATTCCAACACCAGTAAGTATCTGACAGTTTCTTTGTTTATTACAACTTTCCATGTGATTTTTCATTTTCCATAACCTGATAAATTGATTTATAGGCCAGTTCTGTGGGAAACATCTTAACCTCAGGTGAGGCTGTGCAACAAGAATCCTCTTCTCAGGTAAGCATTTGACAGTTTGATTGATTTGTTTTAATAATTAACTTTCCATGTTAGTGTGCTGATTTTACATAAGTTAATTGTAGGCCAAGTCTGCGAATAAAATAGTTATCGAAACGGTACCCGCTCCCCATATCGGGACATCAGTAAGTATTTGACAATTTCAGTACTTTTTATAATTCGTTTCCAATGTGAGTGTGCTCATTTTATATTACCGAATTGCAGGCCAAGTCTGTGGAAAAAAGTGTTGACCAAACGGTAGTCGATCCCCATAGCGCGACATCAGTAAGTATTTGGCAATTTCAGTTTTTATATTTTATAACCTAATAAGTCTAACAATTCCAATTTCTTTTATATTACCAATCAAGCCTGTAGAGAACAATGTTGACCAAACATCAACACAACTACACCACACTCCGGATAGTAACGGCTCGAAAAAACCATCAGTAGGTATGTGGCAATTTCAGTTTTTCCTTTAATTGTTGATTGATTCATTGAATGGTTTTTAGGTAAAACGGAGAAGCTGTAAAAGAAAAGTTGATGTATCTACGGATGAAGCTTCCCCACCTGCTGACATAAAGGTATGTTAATTTCCCACCAACATGGGTATGTACTTATATATTGACTTCAACTAAGCCATCTTAATTTCACATGCTGGTTTATAGGTGTATGAGTGTCGTTTGTGTGTGCATGACAAACGTAACAAGGTGGCAAATGGTAAAGTTCATTGGTCACCGATTCCACAACTGTTGCATGGAAAAGCAATCCTAGAGGGTTGCTATAAAGTTAGTATTGATGGAGCCATAAAGGAACAAGAAATTATTCCATGTGAGGCAGGTGAAATTACGACTGTTGGCGACGCAATTGGTACTTTTGTTGCTTGGCCAGAACACCTAATCTTATGAGACTAGGAGGTTTGTTCCCTTTTAACTTAACCGAACAAATATCTATGTTCTTTTTCATTTAGTTTAAAAAATGAACACTTGCGTTCGTTTATATTCGTTTTTTTTATAATCTAAACTAACGTAATTGAACAAAGATAAACGAACATAAACGAACTTCCTGCCGAAAGGTTCACGAACAGTTAAACAAACGTTCGGTTCGTTTGCAGGCCTACTATTTTGTTCTATTCAATTACAAGATACGACATTAATTATACATATTTGTTTTTTATATTCTGTTGTTCCAGCTACCACCACTCCCATCCTCAAAAGAACCAGACAGAGCTGGCAAAAAGGCAAAGGCAAAGTACACAATGATAGACCGGGTGACCAAACAGAATACAAGGAGCAGTGCCAAGAAAACCTATGCCTTAGCTAGTATATAGGTTGTCGTTATTTTTGTATTTTGTAAGATATTTTGCATATACATTTGCTTAAGTAAATATTATTGTTAATATAATTTGTTTCTAATTTTGTTTTGTCATGCTTGCATATAGCTGTTTTATATTACTGCACAAAAAATAAAAATAATTATATATTGCCTAATTACACACAATTTGGCCACATAGAACACATTAAATAGGTGTGGCCAAAAGTAAGACAATAGCCACACCTGAAATTACAAAAATTAGAGTCTATAAATGACCATTAGCCACAACATAAACATTTTTGTGTGACGAAAAGTATGATAATAGCCACACTTTATATTACAAAAGCATTATGTGTGACAAAAGGTAAGACAATGGCCACACCACAAATTATAAAAGAATGTTTGAGTGGCAACTTCACATTTTTAGCCACATTGACAACAACCTCCAGAGTCTATATATATTATTAGCCACACAGTACCTCACTATGTGTGACGAAAAGTTTGACAATAGCCACACTTTAAATTACGAAAAGCAGTATGTGTGAAAAACGGTAAGACAATGGCCACACCACAAACTACAAAAGAGTTTTTGACTAGCAAGTTCACATTTTTAGCCACATTCACAATAACCTCCGGTGTCTATAAGATATGATTAGCCACACAGTACCTCACTATGTGTGACAAAAAGTTTGACAATAGCCACACTTTAAATTAGGAAAAACATTATGTGTGACAAATGGTAAGACAATGGCAACACCACAAACTACAAAAGAGTTTTTGACAAGCAAGTTCACATTTTTAGCCACATTAACAACAACTTCCAGTGTCTATATGATATTTTTAGCCACACAGTACCTCACTATGTGTGACAAAAAGTTTGACAATAGCCACACTTTAAATTACGAAAAGCATTAAGTGTGACAAACGGTAAGACAATGGCTACACCACAAACTACAAAAGATTTTTGACTAGCAAGTTCACATTTTTAGCCACATTCACAATAACCTCCAGTGTCTATAAGATATGATTTGCCACACTGTACCTCACTATGTGTGACGAAAATTTGACAATAGCCACAATTTAAATTAGGAAAAGCATTATGTGTGACAAACGGTAAGACAATGGCCACACTATAATATACAAAGGAGTGTTTGAGTGGCAAGTAAACATATTTAGCCACTTTTAATGTAATATCTAGTGTCTATATCATATAATCAGCCACTCTATTATTAAATTTAAGTGGCCATTTCTTTGATATATCCACACGATATAGGTCACAATGCAAGCTTAACACAACCCTATTGGCCACATTAATATAAAATTCATGTGACTGAAACATGAATTCATGTGGCTATATAGATGCAATGGTCACTCATAGTAAATTGCCATGTGGCCATTTTCTACCGTTTAGCCACACTTATTGGAGAGGCTTCTTGATGGTCAGCAACTAATGCCTGTACCCTTTAGCCACACTTATTACCACATAAGGCCACTAAAAAACTATGTGTGGCCATATCATACCCACAGTGTCGCGACCTTTGGCCACATATGACCTGAACCAAATGTGTGTGGCTAAAGGCCTACGGCCACACTATTTCCGTGTGACCAAAGTCAATATTCACGTAGTGATTGAAAAATAGATATCATTGTGAACGTCATTACACGTCTATTATAAGATCCTACCAGGTTCCTACAATAAATAAATTAATATATATATATATATATATATCAACATATGAAATCTCACCAAAATACGTGTTGACACAAATATATTATTTTAAACGTGTTGTAGGTTGAACCGATGATGTGCTAAGGACAAAGGAAACTAATGGACCTTAGGATTTATTTAATAAGACTTTAGTTGATTATTGATGTAATGTCATTTGTTCTTAAATTTTAGTATACTTGCGATTTGCTTGAATTGAAATAATTATTATATTGACACTTTAATAGTGTTACGAGCTTTTGACTTATGAGTGATCTGTACATACTATCCTACGGTGGATGATCCAGGAAATTTTTTCAGGTGGTATGCTACTTTAGATGTTTCAATTTCTTAGAGTCGGGTATAAAAAATCCAGGTTGGTTTGAGGTTCGGGTCGGTTCAGGCAAAGTTCATTACATGATAAAAATACGATAAATTAATAAAAGAGTCATCGTCATTAGAAATCAAAAAACACATTATATAAATACAATAATCTTTTACTAATTAAAGAGAAATATGTAATTTGCCTCCCTGGAATATATCGTCGGGATATGGAATAACCACTGAAAACGAATTTGCGCATTTTGCCGTCTGTGACATTTTGGCAGGTCATTCTTTTCCATTCCGTTACATATTTTCGTTAATGACCGTTGAGATGGAGGGTGTTTTAGACTTTTTACATATAAAAAATTGGCGGGTCAGTCTGTGCCATTATGTTTGTTATTTTTTTCAAAAGGTTGGAAAAACCAGCTTGCCGTGAAAAATGGCAATCCGACCACCAGGTATTATCTACTTCCTACGTACTCTTTACCCCGTTTTCCACCCCTCCTTCCTCCCCTCCTTCATTCTTTCCTTACTCTTCTCAACTTCTTTCTTCTACACCATATATATATATATATATATATATATAGAGAGAGAGAGAGAGAGAGATAGAGAGAGAGCAATGTTAGAATAAGAAGTAAAACTATCCTAAGAAGTGTAAGAAGTAATTTTGACCCTTTGTTAGTACACGGTTTTGCGTCTAGAGTCTTCGTATTTAATGTTAACGATTTTGTTTATGTTTAATGTAATAAATAGTTTATTTATTAATCAGTTTGCTAAGTTAAAGGCTAGTTCGCTAGGGGATGTTAGCGAACTAGCCAATTTATGTATTCCCTCCTGATTCATTAGGGAAAGTTAACGAATCAAGAGGTGCTTCGCTATGATTATTTATGTAACGATGGGGAAGCTGGTTCGCTAGGGGATGTTAGCGAACCAGATTACCCTCTATATATAGTGAACTACTGTTCACTTTTAATGTAAGTTTTTGAGCTAATTAAAAGTATTTTTCATTCCAGATCTCTCTCAAAGCTTCACCTAATATTATACAACAATTATAGATAATATATTGATAATATATACACATACATAACACTGAATCAAAGTTAATTATGAGCTAGATCCTTAATCGTATTAATAGTATAAACACAGATCTGAGATCAAATTGTGATATTTGTTATTGATACGAATCGAATTGGGATCCAACAAGTTGGTGCTTGATTTACACTTGATTTGATGTTTCAATTGTTATTGTTATTAAGTTTTTTTTGTTTTAGAGTTTTTGAATTGATTTTGGTTTGAATTGGTTGAATTATGGACGGATTGGATTGAATTTGTGTAGATTAAGGTATTGGATAGGTTCGGATAAGTGGAATAGAGGTTTGATTGAGTTTATGTTGTTTGGTATTGATTTCGGTTTAAGTCCGAAACAGAGTATTGTTATTGGATAAATTGGTTGAGTAATTGAAATCGTTCGGTCACGAGGTTGTGTGTACTGGATTCGGAATTTGATTACGAGAAGATTGATAGGTTATTTGTGCGTTTTGGTTGAGAAACGAAGTAGTATTACAAATCTGGTATTTCTGGGTTTCATCTTCAAAATTTTTGGAAAATTGCTTTGAATGTTTGAAGATTTGAAGATGAACTTAATTCGTTATTTTCTTCCTGATGATTCGCTATATGCTTCATCGTGATTCATCATAAAAATTGTTACTTCGTTACCCAGTTCGTTAATCAATTCGTGTGAGTTATTGGTTCGTGTTATCTAGTTTGCTATGTAGATTAACCGATTCGTGTGACACGTGTTCTTCTTGGAATTTGTGCCCTAACAACCTTTGCCACGTGGCATAAGGTGTCAGAGTTTGTTACAAACGGTTGTAACAACCTGATTCGCTATAGTGTGATTCGCTAATCCACTGTAGCTGATTCGCTAAGCATTCCTTAGTGATTCGCTAAGTTTATTTTGGCGATTCGTTACTGATTATCATCTGATTCGCTAAACTAATACTTTGTGATTCGCTAAGCTAATACTTTGTGATTCGCTTAAGCTAATACTTTGTGATTCGCTAAACTAATCATTTGTGATTCGTTTGTTCAATTCGTTAAGTTGACTTGTGATTCGTTAAACCTTCATCTCATTCGTTATCTGTTTCGCTATTTGGTCAATCTTAACCGTGTTAAGAGTTGATTCGTTAAACACTGTTCACAGTTCGCTATAACTGTTCACAGTTCGCTATAACTATTCACAGTTCGCTATAACTGTTCACTGATTCGTTAAGCTATTTCACTATTTGATTCGTTAAACACTTAAATTTTCAAAGATGGCCGGTATGTATGCATTAGCTTCTCAAAACATGTTGATGCAACAGATGTTGCAACTTGATACCAAGATAGGTTCGCATTCTAAATGTCCAAGATTGATGAAGTTCAGTGACTTTGCCAAGTGGGAACCTCGGTTTCGTGCACATTTGGGATCTGTTCTTCCTGATTGCTCTTACTGTCTTGATGAAGTTTATGTGGCACCAATGATTGGTGATGATACTATTGGGTATACTCCTAAAGCTATTTTTCAATACTCACAAGAAGAGAAGAAAGCTTTAGAAATCGAGATAAAAGCCTATTCTACTATTACCATGGCTTTACCCGAGAATATCTTTCATCAAGTGGGTAGTATAAAGAGATGTGCTTCTTTATTTAAACACTTGCGTATGAGAAGCATGGGAAACACTGCTGAGAGTAAGAAAGTGATGCTTAAGTTTCAGTTTCGAAACTTTAATCTATTGAAGGGCGAAACAGTTGAAGAGATGACTACAAGATTTAGTCATTTAATTGCTGAAATGGACAAGATGAAAATGGAAATTTCTGAAAGGGATAAAATTGACACTAGTAAAAGTGTGCTTCCAAGTTCTTACTCAACATTTCTAATGGTTTTGAAAGAGAATGACTATTTTTTGAATGAAGACTTGACGGCACTTGAATTTCTACAAAAGATCGAAGCTAGAGAATACGATCTTAAGTGTCAAAAATTCTCCAAAGAAAATCAAGATCCAGCTTTCTATGGTGGAAGTTTGCCTCTTAGTTCAACGATCTCTCCAATCACTGCTTTTCTTACTCATGCTGCAAGTGAACAAGAATCAACTATGTTGAATGATCCAAAAGTTTGTTTCTACTCTGCTGGTAATTCGGGTGGTTCTGGAAGTTCAACTAATACAAATCCATTTGCTACACCACCTAGTGTTAATATGAAGGAAGCTGAGCAAAACTTTGCTTTTCTGACAGCTTTTATGTCTTCATATGAAAACTTAGTGAGTAGTAAGATTGCCACAAGTGATTTAACAGATGAGGACTATGATCAGATAGATCCAGATGATCTAGAAATCATGGATTTAAAATGGAACATGGCTATGATCGTCCGTAAAGTTAAAAGATTCATGCAGAGAACTGGAAAAGATCTTCCAGCTTTAAACAAGAAGTTGGGTTTTGACAAATTAAAAGTAAAGTGTTATAATTGTCAAGAATTTGGGCATTTCGCGAAGGAATGTGATAAACCAAGGAAAGAATACACTAGTCCTCATGGTCAAAGTCAAAATGCTTCTTCTTCACGAGGAAGTGATGCTGAAAATAAATCATCTTCTTCTACAACACAAGCAATGTTAGCAGATGGAACCGACTGGTCACAACGGTTACTATGCAATGATGTTCAAGCAAATTTGGCTATGTTTGGGTTACATGAAGATTTTCAAGATGCAACTGGTAGTGAGATGTCTTCCGATAATGATTCTGAATCTGATTCTGACGACTCTTGCAACAAGCCTTCCGAATCAATGTTTGCTTGCATGGCCAAAATCAATGAGGTTAGTAACTCTATTTCTGCTACTTCATCTGTTAAGGTATCATGTGTTGATTGTGAATCTAACAAATCTAAGTTAGAAGCTTTGAAAAACAAAAATGATAGTCTTATACAAGAAATTGCTTCTCTGAAAGATACTTATCGACAATCTCTTGAATCTCAAATGAGATCTCGAGAAAAGATTGAAGCATTGTCGACAAGTAACCATGATCTCAAAGCCGAATTATCTGTGAAAATGACCATTAATGACCAAAAGTTTCAAGAAATATTGAAACATCGTTCTAAGATAACTGAGCTTGAGAATGAGGTTCTTGAGTTGAAGAACAAGTTGGGTAAATTTCGAAATTCTTCGTTTTTGTTGAATGAAATTATCGAAGTTTCTGGAAAACAAAAGTACTCTAAAAAGGGCATAGGTTTTGTAGAAATTCCTCCACCATTTTACAACGACTATAAAATTAATCCTTTTGCAAGAAAAGAAGATGATTTGATTCAAAAGAAATCTGTGATTTCTGAGAAACCTAAATTGGTTAAACCTGAAATTGTCAAAAACCAAGTTACTCCTCAAAAACCTCCTGCCACGTTCGTTTTGACGAACCAACACTATTGTTAAACAAATTTTTAGCATAGTATCATGTTCTAAACGATTATAACAAACATAAGAAAAACAAATATAATTACCCGAGGAAAGGAACGAAAAAGAAAGAAAAGTCTTGACTTGAAATGGTTAACTTTAAGGAGTCAAAGTTGAAAAAGTACACTAATTTGAGAGACAAACATATAATTTTGTAAACTTGAGTTGTGGAGAAGATGGAAGAAGTGAAAATGAGCTCTATTTATAGAAGAATTGTGCCAGGGGTAATTCAAAAGAATTAAACTTGTCAAATTTGTTAATGAGTTGTGAATAGCCTTGAGTTTTATAAATTAAAATCAATTGCTTGCGTTGAAATTGAGAGTTTAGGCATGTTTATTATTATAAAACTGAGTTGAGACACCTTTGAAATCGTATGAATTGGTGTTTAAACAAGTTAATGGAAGATTAAACAAGAGAAATCGTAACAACGAGTTGTGTCGCTCTACGCGATGGCCTAGGGTTTGCTGGTCCCGTAGCGCGATGTAACATCCTACTTTTGATTATAATAATAAAATAAATTTCGTTTATTTTATATCGTGTCGTTTATCGGTTTAGATAATAAACTGTACATGGTTGGGCTTGGACTTTAGAAGATAGAATAAAAGATGGAATGGGCTTTAGGTCCATGGGCTTAAGGGAGTATAAATACCCCTTCAACCCTAAACCTTTCCATTTTTATCCATTCTCTACACCATAGCCTACACCATCAAAAACACACGCAAGACCATCCTTTAACCCGAGCCTAGATCCGAAGTTGAAAACCCGAGATTTTTGGTGCTAGAACGTTGTGACGAACCGAACCTACATCAAAGACCAGCTCGTGTTCGTAGTTCTACTTGTTTAAGGTACGTTTATATCTAGAACTTGTTCATTTAGGATTGGTTTCTATCTAGAAATCTTAGATCTGTGTTTAAATGGAAAAAACGAGCCCAATACAACAGACCTTACTGAAAACCATTAACGTTTGATAGGTTAATTGCTAACCTAAAGAAACCGTAGTATAGATGCCTAAATCGCACACCCTAAAACGCGATGTATGAATGAATTGATGGTTAGGGTTTGTTGGCGCTGGGATTCTGAATCCATTGATACCAAAATCGAGATGTTTCGTTAAGAAACGAAGGTTTAATTGCAGATCTTGTACCTGTTGACTACTATTGTTCTTGGTGATTTTGACTTTGACCCTGAAGTCAAAGTCTGGATAAGGTTGAGCCATTCGTTATAAAAAGGTAACGAATTAGTTAATCAATTCGTCATAGCAAGATAGCGAATCAGCTCTCCAGTTCGCTAAGATCAGGTAACGAATTACCTAATCCGTTAGCAAATCAGCCAGCGAACCAGATCTTGAAAGATAACGAATTAAGTTAGCGAGTCAGATAAACGAATCAGGTGATTCGTTACCAGTCAATTCGTTAAGTTCTGATAGCGAATTAGACCACGAACCAGGTTGTGTTCAGGTAACGAATTAGGCTTAATTTGTCATAACGAATTAGTTAATTAATTAAAATAATAATTTAAATCCTAATGAAAAATGTGTTAAGACAGTTAATGAAAATAAAATTTTTCCAATCTGACCTGGCAGCTTAACCCCAGCCAGGGGCTCTGCCCCTTGGACCCCGTTAGGGGCTGCCTCCCCTAGAACCGCGCTGCTCCCTGACCCCGTTCGTTGTGGTTTATATAGAGATAGAAATACGATGTGAGTAGTAATAGTTAATTGATATGTGTAATTGTTATACTGTTAGTCGTGCACAGCTCAAGAAGGGAATAACTATTAACGGTGAACGTAATCGCATTCAGGTGAGTTTCTATGTTATGTGTGCATACTCTATATGATAGTTAATACACTTACCTTTACTGGTAAGTGTATGCCTTATATGGTTTATATGTTATGTATGTATATCTTAAATGTGAATGAAAGTTTGTCGGTATGTGAACGGTCTTCGGATATTGCACGTGCTAACACAAGAGGTATGTTTATGATAGATGAATGGGTATGACAGATATATGTACAATATATGAATATGTATGAATGATTAAAGAAAGTATGTATGTTATGGGTATATAAATACAGTATGTACGAAGATGAAGAATGAGGGACCAGGTCCTAATAATATCTGAGATAGAGAAGAAGGGACCAGAACCTAATAATATCTTAGATAGAGAAGTAAAAAGGGACCAGACCCTAATAATATATGAGATAGACAAGAAATGTATCAGACCCTAATAATATCTGAGATAGACAAAGGAAAGAGGGACCAGACCCTAACAATATCTGAGATAGAAAGAGAAGGGATCGGACCCTAATAATATCCGAGATAGAAAAGGACAGTAATTTATACAGTATGAAAGTAACAAAGTGCGAACGTATGTATGAACTTATGTAATGAAAGTAAATTAGTAAGGTAGTTATTATGTATCTTCGGATGCATAATTGCAGGTAAGTGTATGTATTGTATTATGTGTGATTAACTAGAACTCACTCAGATGCACGCAGGTGAGTAGAATGAGGCAGTTCGCTTGACGAGGACACATGGCATCGAATTGAAGACACTAGCGTCTCAAAGGAAATGTTATGATGTTTTAAAGACTATGTTTTGTTTTTAAATGACTATGAATGTTTGAGAAGACAAGATTTGAAAGTTATATAATGTTTTATGGTTGAAGTTTTATATTCCGCGTAAAGTTTTAATTAACTCTGTTATTTAGAACTGTGTTTATGAGTAAATCCAACGTCCAAGTAGGGCAGCGTTAACGGGGCCTTACACGCGACCTATATTTGGTTCGCAGAGTTCATAAGCTTCGCGTAGTGCGACAAGTTTGAGGACAAGCCCGTCGCGTAGCACAACTGGTGAGTTTTCAGCAAATTTTCGTAATTTAACACTTTACACCCCTGGACTTGATTTAAATGCAATAAAGCCAATAAAATACACGAAAACGAAACTTGGGATTAATTAATAACATTGTAATAACATTATTAATCAACAAACATATCAATTAAAAATAATAGAAGATCCGAAAATTTTAAAATGGGTCGAGTTTCAGGTTTGAAAATTAACAAATGTTACAAAAACTGGCTCCAAAAACACATGTAGAGGTAAGCCCTTCAATTAGCCTGCAGAATCTGCAATGACCTACACCTCCCCACAAGCGCAGAACAACCTTAACCTGGAGGGTATCCCTATGTGAAAAGAGCATAGCAGAAGACGGCTAATCAGATAACCAATAACAATGAAAGAACCCTTTAGGGAGAGACACAATACATAAAGAACAACAAGCGCACGACGAGCTTATCAGGAGAGGCCAACGTTGTACCCTTAAGAGACAACCATCCCACCTGCCAGCTGTTACAGCCAATCAGAGATCAGAAACGTGCTTGGTCACAAAGAATAGAAGGTTCGATTGATGGTGGCAGCCTGGCCAAATCTTCTCTACCTCTTCGGCTATAAATAGGATGCAAAACCAACGGTGATGAGCATCCAATTCCACCCACTCATATCTATTAAAAATCAATACTGATTCTCACGTCGAATGGTGGTTACGAGAAGAACCCAACCCTCCCCCCCCTGGTTCCCCTTCTTGTAACGAGTTCACGATGTTCTATTTTGCAGGATTAATTGGTGAATCCCTTGAACCACTTGGCTACATATCCATACCTGGATGACATGCTAACTTGATCATTATAAGTTCACTTAGGCCCCGCTTGGTTCGTGGATTGTTTAGGAATTGGAATTTGCTGGATTCCTTTAAATTCCATATTGTGTTTGGTTGTGTATTTTGTTAATCTGATTGGAATGAGAAAATAACAAAAGGGACAAAATTACCTTTGTTGAAACTAACCCTCGTCGGCTCATTCTCTTCTTCTCTGATGTCACCGACGACCACGCTATCGTCAGCTCCACCCTCGTTTTAATCCCTTTCTTTCTCTTCTCAAGTGCAGAAAGCTATTGTGCTTGAAAATCAAGATCGCGGAAAGGTGAATTGGCAATCAAAAGTCATTGTTTGTTCACATCGAAGTTAATCGTTGACCAACGCAACAATCTAAATAGATGAAAGAAAAATAGGGCTTGCTGCTGATCTGGCTGTAAAAACATGGTTTAGGTTTTGCAGGAGTTATGTTAGTGATGGTGGCCGGAGAAATGCCGGTGATTGACGTGAGGTCGAAGACTCACTCAAAAATAAACCGAATACAACTAGTTAGATAGCGGTAAACAGGTATCGAACACAGGGAGTTTGTGGAAATAATGTTACCAAGTAGTTTTGTTATTTATCTAAATTAAACTAAATGCAAAAAGTAAAGTCAAAGATTTGGTTGTTTGGTTTTGATAACAAAAAGAACTAAAGCAATTAAACGAGTATTAATCAATATGCGAAAATATGCCTTCCCTCGGTTTCAGGTTTCCATGAATGTTACAGTTGATGTTTAAAATGAGTTCGTGTTTATGTAAACGAATGCGATAAATGAAGATCAAGTACTTGGATTATACAACACAAGGTGATCAATCAAAAACCAATTAGTTTATACAACCCTAAATCCCTCCCGATAAATCTCGATTAGTTAAAGAACCAAGAAATGACGGTTTAGAACACAAAATCGATAAACTAATAATCTATCAATCAATACATCAACACCATATTAATTTAATCAATATGATCAAACTAATATCTCAGAAATTTCATAAACATTCAACCAAACAAACATAAGAAACCTTACAATCCGAGGGAAAATACAAAGGAATTTAGCCACACATGTTTCGGTTTATCATCCCTTTGATTATCGTTTGCATAAGAATCAAAATTGAGTTTCTAATGATTACCACACTTGATATTGATTGATTGTCTCTCCAAATCGCCCTTAGGTGTTTCTTAGATGAAAAGATATGATCCAAAAACCAAAAGCCGTCCATAAAAAACAATTAAAAACGGCAGTTACAATTTGCAGCACGCGTCCTACCGTAGCTTACGGTGGCTTTAAGAAAACCCAATGGTGGCCACAAACTGCCTTACGGCAGCTTTTTACTCCAACACCCACCGTAGCTTACGGTGGCTACCGTAAGCTACGGTGGCCTCAACTTGGTTTCATCTTGTTTTCTCCATAACTTCTTCGTTCTAAGTCCGTTTTCTTCACCGTTTTCGCCCACGCTCTCTTAATTCCATCTTCTATCTTTTCATACCTGCCATTACACGAGTAAATGTAGTTATCTAATTCAACAAAATAAACATATTAAACGCATGAATATTAACGAACTTAAACCACGTAAGGGTTGTCCCATGGACCACCCGTCACATTCCCACACTTACACGATGCTTGCCCTCAAGCAACATCTCAACTCAAACTTTCTATTACATTCAACTTGTATCCACCAATCTTACCACAATTCCGGTTCAGTTAAGGTCCCAAGTCATACCCTATTCCCTTGTTTTTATCGGGTGCACTAGTTCACTTGACTTTCCATTTAAACCAAAGATTTCTAACCAAACCTAACATGCTTTCGGTTTTTACCTACACATAAAACACATTTACACATTAACTTTTCCTTGGTGATCATCCATACAATGTTGCATTTAATCAATTCTCCTCGCATACGCTTGTACAATCATCAAATCTCCACCTATGTAAATGCATTTGACATAAATTCAAATCAAGAGGTCTTAAAACGGGTTGTAATGGGGCCAAGTGTAAGGATATGGAAGGGAATATTGAAAGTAGCTCAAACGATCCTATCCGACTTATTACAAACAATCTAAGAAAAATAAAAATAACATAAACAACTATAAACATCACTAACTTCTCTTTTCCTTTTTTTTCACTCAATGTATAATACTTTGAACATTGCATACATAAACATTGCAATTCTTATACAAACCCTTTTTTTTGAACTAATATAATACTTGAACATTACATACTAGCATGATAAACATAATGCTTCACATCTCTAACTAATGAATACTAAAACAATTACATAGAATCCTATTAAGTCGGATCGTTTCGCAAAATAATACCGGGGTTGATCAAATAAAAGAATAGCCCAATAAGGTTTTCTAAAGGAACCAACCCCCCGCCCCTCACATAACCATCCTCATATGTATAATGTATGAGGCCCCAACCCCCAAAACCCACACTCTCACTCATCCAGACGAGGCTTAACCTAAGTGCCTCTATCACTTTTGCACTCATGCCACGCTAAGATCTCGAAATGCAGTAATTGTACAAGTTCTATCGGAGTATATCAACCATTTCATCAATCCTTGCTTTCTCAATTTCCAAGTTTAACAAACGTGTTATGCAAGTTATTACACCGAAAGCATGCTAACCTTGGTTAGAAAACTACATAATCTCCTTTTTAAAACAACTAGGCACATGTTATTTAGGGAATTGTGACCATGAAAAGGGACCAAAACTTCACCCCGCCATCTTACCACTTTCCGATTCTTTTAAACACATTTTTTTAAATTTTTTCTATTTTTCTGATTTTTTTTAATTTTTTTCTGATTTTTTTTTTATTATTAAAACAAACAAAATTTTTCCTCATCCCCAAACTTGGGATACATTGTCCCCAATGTACGGTTTTAAGAAAAAGAAACAAACCACTTGTTAAACACCACCTTCATTCCAACACATTCCCATAATACTTAATCAAAAGTATTTTGTCCACCAACCATCCACCCAAAAACGCATAAAGACACAAAATAACTTATACAAAACTATACAAAATGATGTTCACCTGGTAACACGAGATTCCATCAGAAAGGCCGGCCCGAAATTGGACGTCATCACATCGTTGAAATCACCAAATCCAAATGCATCTTGACCATCACCACCTTGCTCACCTCCTTGTTGTTACGAGGTGCTTTGACTTGAACTTTGATTGGGATCCACCCACCTGGAATGATGCAATGGTGGTGTAGGGTATGACACACTACCATCATACGGTGGCAAAGTGGTGTAATCCACATATGGCGGGTCGGCAACAACCGGCTGTCCCGCATGCCACGCGTCATGCATCCGTCGCTGACGATCATCAAGGTATTGGCGGTTCATGTTATCCTCAAAGGCATATGCATTGGTGCGGTTCCACAACTCTTGTCGATCATAATTCTGCTTTAATGCCCTTTCCATGCTCGCACCCATGAAGGTTTGTTGATCAAAAATGGTTTGGGAATATTCGGGCCAATTCCCAAACGTGGGCGGTCTTTGTCTTTCTACCACCTCTTGCATTGTTCCTTGATAAGCCCAACTCGAATCAAATGGCCTTTGTGCATAGTCAAATGCACTTCCCACATAACCCAATTACACTCCAGGTTGACTTCCATCCCCACTCGGTCCCCCTTGATCCCCATTCATTTGAGTTACATTTGGATCATCATGATATGCCTCATCACCACTCATCTCATCTTCACTTTCCGAGTCATCCGCTTCACCCGCATTTAATGGTCTTGCATCTTCCTTCAAGACTCTCCATCTCCTTCCGTCACTCTTCAACTTGTGGTACCGTTCGGAAGTTAAATATACCCAACCGGACCCCAAACGTGAAAGGTCAAATGGCTTGAATTTCTTATAAGAACCCCTATCACCCACTCGAATAGCACCATATTTCTTCAAAAATGCCGTTATTAACCGACAATGTGGTATGATCTTCCGGTCCATACTATTTCGACTTATCTATACGTTATTCATTACCAAAAATCGATATGAAATAAGTGGTGAGCCATGTAGCAATGTGTATAATATTGGAACTTTGGGATATCGTACCTCGATTCTATCACCCCGACGCGGGATGACGTTATTAATGCTTATCGTTAACATCAATTTTGCTTCCATCTTCAAATTTTTTCGGTACAATTTCCCGGCGTATGTCCCGGGCAAAAACAAATCATCCAACATTGTGTTCCACATCGGGTGCTTCTCGGGTGCAAAATACAAATCGTCCAAATCCGGGAACCTATACTGGTTATGCGGTTTACTATCGAATTTTTCCACCCGTCTCAAACTGTCAAACGACATTTCCACTTGAACCCCATTCACAGTACCAATTAACTTGTGCTTTGATGGATGGTTACCTGTAACCTGTCGTAAGGTAGCCATCTATTCTTGTATTTTTGAATCGAACAGGTTAGTTGATTCCTTGTCATAACATTTCAGAGCCGCTTCCCAACCCAACTCTCTGAATTTAGCGGTAACCCCAAATGGACCTAATTCTTCTTCTCTTACTTCTTTTTCGCAAATAAACGCATCAGTTCGCTGTCTCAACGCGTTCATTTGTTCATGGAAGAGCTCCGCTTGCCATTCTTGAGGTTGATCTGCCAACGACCCAGATCTCCAAATTGGCTTTTCCCTTATTTGATCCTCTTCCTCCTCACTTTCCGGGTCATCCCTTTGAAGAATTAACCTTCTTCTTTTCGGTTGGTCAGCCGGGTTACTTGAAGACCCAACCGGTTCCTTTCCTTTTCGACCCATTCTAAACACAATAACAAAACAACAAAAGAGAAAGTTAATCAATTTTCAATCTTGAACATCCCCACACTTGCTTAACATTATGATTGAAGATGTTACTTAGACATATTGTTCAACTTTTCAAAAAAATTCACAAAATTTTGACATTATGTCCACTAAATGACCAATAATATGCCCATAATTATGTTTCAAATCATACTAATCATCTTCAACCATAACCCATTCAAACTCATTATTCAACAATTCAACAAATCAAGCAAGTGTGGGTGTAGCAACAATTATGAACAACTTACAATTTCCTTGCAATACACCATCAAGAATGATAATAGATTACATACCTTCTTGTTGTAGAGGATGAAGATGAACAAGCTACAAAATACACAAAAACCCCAAAACATTTCGGACTTGGTTGTCCAAAATCGACCACCAAAACGAAGGATTCTCACAAATACAATGGTATAATTGAAACCCTTGTGAGATTCTATTCAATTTAGACCCAAAAATAACTAGATTTGTTGGAGAGATGAGAAAGTTATGGTAGATTGAAGAGGAGTTAGGGTTTTAATGTTTTGGGGAAGAAGAAGATGATGTTTGGTGGAATGAATGGTGAAAGAGATGAGAATCTCGTGTGGTGTAGGTTAATTGTAAATTTTTTTTTATATATAAACCCGGATTCCGATTCGCAGCTCCAGGGTCCACCCTAAGCTACGGTGGACACCGAAGCCTACGGTGGCCTTGGTTCACAAAAACATACCGTACAACAGTTACTGGCCAGCGTAATGATTTTTCTTCCCACCGTAGCTTACGGTAGGTACCGTAGGCTACGGTGACCCCTGTAGGTTTTCAATTTTTTTTTAAAGAACAATAACTACAAAAACCAAAGATTACACAATTAAAACAAATTACCCTACCCCCCCCCCCTCGAAAAATCCGAGTTATCCCCAACACGGTAAAGAAATTTGTTAAAATTTCCCGCACTAGAGTCAGACTTGCTTAAAGACGAGAACGGTAATTTTTTTAAAACCAAAATTAACAAAAACTAAATTAAACTAAACTAAAATATACAACATACCTTGGCCTCCTAATTTGTTTCCTCATCCGGTGAGCTTAACAAGTAACTCACCCGGTCCACATCGATCATATTGATGTCCTTTCCTTCCAAGTAAGGTTTAAGCCTTTGACCGTTCACCACTTGTTTCGTTTGTTCTTGGACATCTTCTATCTCCACATCACCAAACTGACTCACTTTTGTGAAGACATATGGGCCCATCCACTTACTCTTTAACTTACCCGGAAATAACTTTAGCCTTGAATTATACAACCACCCCTTTTGACCTACTTCAAAAGTCCTTTTTCTCAACTTTGCATCATGGACCTTTTTTAGTTTATCTTTGTATGCGGAAGCACATTCATATGCTTCATCCCGGATTTCCTCAATCTCATTCAACTTCAATTTCCTCAATTCACCCGCTTCCTTATAATCCGCGTTGACATTCTTGATTGCCCAAAATGCCTTGTGTGCCAACTCCATTGGTAAATGACACCCTTTCCCATAAACAAACCGATAAGGAGTTGTGCCAATAGAAGTTTTATAGGCGGTCCGATACGCCCACAATGCATCATTTAACTTGGAAGACCAATCCTTCCTATCGACCCGCACCGTCTTCATCAAGATTTCTTTGATTTAGCGATTAGACACTTCAACTTGTCCACTTGTTTATGGATGATAAGGAGTAGCAATTCGGTGATTCACATTGTACCTTTTTAAAAGATTCCCAAAGTTGAAATTCTAGAAATGTGACCCACCATCACTTATAATAACCCGCGGGATACCAAACCGAGCAAAGATGTTTGATTGGACGAATTTACAAACTACCAAATGATCATTTGTTCTTGTTGCTACCACTTCTGCCCACTTGGACACATAATCAACCGCAACCAAGATATACAAAAATCCATTCGAGTTTGGAAACGGGCCCATAAATTCAATTCCCCATACATCAAAAATCTCTAACACCAAAATCGGTTGCAATGGCATTTCATCCCGTTTCGAGATACTGCACAACTTTTGACAATTCAAACAATGTCGGGCATACGCACTTGCATCTTTAAAAATCGTGGGCCAATAAAACCCACATTGGAGGACCCGGTAACCCGTCTTTTGACCACTAAAATGACCTCCACACGCCGATGCATGTGCATGTGTCAAAACTTCCCACACTTCATAATCGGGAATACACCTCCTTATCATTTGATCTGAACCAATCTTAAACAAATCCGGTTCATCCCAAATATATTGTTTAACTTGGGCCATGAACCGTTGTCTTCTTTTCTTCACCCAATGACTTGGAATAGACCCCGTTGCTAAATAATTCACAAAGTGGGCATACCATGGTGTAGTCGACACGGCTAACAATTGTTCATCGGGAAAACGTTCGTTTATCTCCATCGGGTCATCGACACCCTCCAATGGAATTCGGGATAGGTGATCCGCCACGACATTTTCACACCCCTTTTTATCCCGAACCTCTAAGTCAAACACTTGCAAAAGCAATACCTATCGAATTAAACGCGCTTTTGCATCCTTCTTCTCCATCAAGTATCGAACCACGCTATGGTCCGAATAAAAGATCACCTTACTCCCCTAAATATACGAGCGAAACTTATCCAAAGCATACACCACCGCAAGCAATTCTTTTCCGGTGGTTGTATAATTAAGTTGGGCTTCGGATAAAGTTTTACTCGCATAATAAATTACCACCGGCTTTTTATCAACTCGTTGACCCAATACCGCTCCAATAGTCGTATAACTAGCATCACACATTATCTCAAACGGCTTTGACCAATCCGGTGGTTGTAGAATGGGAGCTTTCACCAACTGTTCCTTCAAAACATCAAAAGGTTGCACACACTCATTAGTAAAATCAAAAGGAGCATCTTTTAATAATAAATTACATAAAGGTTTTGTGATAACACTAAAGCCTTTAATAAATCTCCTATAAAAACCCGCATGCCCCAAAAATGACCTTACCCCTTTAATGTTTTTAGGTGGAGGTAAAGATGATATTACCCGAACCTTTGCCTTATCCACTTCCATTCCTCTTTCCGAAATCACATGACCCAACACGATACCTTCTTGCACCATGAAGTGACTTTTCTCCCAACTTAGAACTAAATTTGTCTCAACACACCTTTTTAAAACTTTTTCTAATTCATTGAGACAATTTTCATAAGTTGGGCCAAAAATGAAAAAGTCATCCATAAATACCTCAAGTGACTCGCCGACCATATCCAAAAAAATACTCATCATATAACGTTGGAATGTGGCCGGGGCATTACACAAACCGAATGGCATTCGCCGAAAAGCAAAAGTGCCATACGGACAGGTGAAAGTGGTCTTGTGTTGGTCATCCGGGTGAATGGCAATTTGGTTATAACCCGAGTACCCATCCAAAAAACAATAATACTTTTGACCCGATAATTTTTCAATAATTTGGTCAATAAATGGTAATGGAAAATGATCTTTAGATGTAGCGGCGTTTAATTTACGATAATCAATGCAAACTCGCCACCCGGTGACCGGGCGGGTGGCGATTTGTTCACCGCTTTCATCTTTAATTACCTGTATACCTTCTTTTTTCGGTACCACATGTGTAGGACTTACCCATGCGCTATCCGAGATGGGATTGATGATTCTCGCATCCAACCACTTTATTACCTCTTTCTTCACAACTTCTCTCAAATTGGGATTCAACCTTCTTTGAGTCTCTCGGGTTGGTTTTGCCTCCTCGTTGGTGATGATTTTGTGAATAAATATAGATGGACTAATGCCTTTTAAATCAGCAATTGTCCATTCTATGGCAGCCTTGTTCGCCTTCAACACCTTCAACAATTCTTGTTCATGAGCCTCTTCCAAATTAGATGCAATAATGACTGGTAATGTGTCATTATCCCCAAAAAAGGCATACTTCAAGTGGCTTGGCAAATCCTTCAATTCTAACTTTGGTGGACTTTCCAATGACGGTTTAGTACCCGAATCTATCACAACCGGTAGACTTTCAATTTGATTAGTCCATGGTGGTCGTCCTTCTTTAACCGCCAACACGTCTTGATTTTTCTCTTCCATCCTTAATGCACAAAGATGTACCTGTTCAGAAAAATCACAAACACATGCTTCCAAAGCATCGTCCTCATAATCGTGCAGTTCACACGTGTCAACAATATCTGGCATGAAACACTCATCACCACATAAAGCATTAGATCCGTTAGTGAACACATTTAATATCATTTTTCTATTTCCAAAAGCCATATCAACTGTGCCCGATCAACAGTCAATAATAGCATGAGCGGTGTTTAAAAACGGTCGACCCAATATAACATTTTGTTATTAGGTCGAATCAACCGATGAGTAGTCTAAGACCAAAAAGTCAACCGGATAGTAAAATTCTTCAACTTTTACTATCACATCCCGCACAATTCCTCGGGGGAGTTTATGAGACAAATCGGCTAACACAACTGTTGTCTCAACTCGTTTTAAAGGACCAAAATCATATTGGTCGTATAACCCCCCGGAAGAATACTTACTCCGGCCCCAAGATCTAGTAACGCCTTAGACATTTGAAAATCGCCTACTTGAATGTTAATTAAGGGCGTTCCGGATCTTGAAGCTTAGGAGGAAGGTCTCCTTTTAAAACAGCACTCACCCGCTCAGTTAAATCCACTCATAGAGGCACTTTTTGTTGCCTCTTTTGAGTGCACAATTCTTTCAAAAATTTTGCATATGCGGGCACTTGCTTAATTGCCTCAAGTAGAGGTAAATTTACCTTTACTTGTTTAAAAACTTCCCACATTTCTTCTTTTTGAGGACCCCTTCTTGAAATAATATTTTTCTTACCCGGGTCAAGTAAAGCCAAAGGAAATGGAACCACCTTTGGTTCTACTTCCTTATTTTCATCGTTTAAATTTGAAGTTTGACCCGGATTTTTTAACGGTTTTTCAAAAGTGACATGTTTAGTGGGTTTAGTAATTACTATTTCATCATCACTTTCGTTACCCGTAATATCCTCAACTTCCCCATCAACCACACCCGGTGATAAATATTTTTTGTATTCTTTACAACTTCTTAAAACACTAACGTGATTAATAGGAACATTACGAGAAGAGTTATGAGAAGGATTTACCTTTGTGTCGCTTGGCAATTGACCTTTATTCTTCTTCAACTCTGACACTTCAGTTGCAAGTTGACCCATTTGTGTAGTCAAAGATTGGATGGCCTTATCTCTTACTTCATCCTTTCGCATACGCGCCTCATCAAGTTGATTTCTTCGTTGCATGTCTTGTTGCATCAACTTCAACATGTCCATAACCTCATTACCACTTGATGAACTTTGACCCGTTGACCCACCTTGACCGCCTTGACCGCCACCCCCTTGACCTTGAAATCCTTGATTATTCCCCCCATGATAATTACCTTGGTTATTATATTGTTGACGAGGGACATAATTACTTTGACTTTCTTGAAAATTCGGGTTAGATTGAGTGGCCGGATTTCCATAACGAAAATTCGGGTGATTTCTTAACCTGGGGTGGTAGGTGTTGGAGTTCATGTTGTAATTTCTACCACCTCCCCCTTTGAGTGCATTTACCTCTTCTACCGGCGCTTGACCTACCGTACATACCTCCGTTGCATGACCCAATTCGTTACAATTTGTACAAACATTGATGACTTGATTAGTGGTTTGTACATTTCATTCTTCCACGGCTTGCACTTGCGGTCTACCAATCGCCGGTCTTGCTCTTCTACCGGTTTGAGCCTTTCTCTTTGAAGTAACCGCCATTTGTTCCAAATACGCCCAATCGTCTTGTTCATAATTGGTACCAAATGTACCATTAGTGATTGACCGCAAATCTCGTTCATCCTCCATACTTAAACCCTCGTGAAACGCATTCAACAACTCCCTTAACGCAATACCGTGATGAGGACGATTCTTGATCATCATGTTAAACCTCTCGAATGCTTCATGAAACATTTCCCCCGTTTGTTGTTGGAAGCTTCTAAAACTTCTTCTCGCATCGTTTGTCTTTTGGGCCGTATAAAATTTTTCCAAAAATCTTTGTTGCATTTCGGCCCAAGTATAAATAGACGCGGAAGGCAAAGTGTAAAACCATCTCTTTTCCTTGTCTTCCAACGAAAATTGAAATAGAACCAACTTGACTTCATCCGATGTAAAACCTTTACCCCCAATTGTGTTGCAAATGGAGTCATATGCCTCTAAGTGGAAGTAAGGTTCCTCCGTTGCTAGACCTTTATACTTCGGAAGACTTTGAAGGGAATTTGTTCTTACTTCAAATGTCCTCCCTTGATTGTTGAGAGGGATAACCACCGGAGACGGATTATTGGTAATTATGGGTCGGAAATGGGCTTCAATTCCCCTTACCATCTCTCTTGCATGTCTTCTTGGTACCCCCATTGGTACTCTTGGTTGACCCATTTGCCTATAAACAGGCCTTGGCTGCGCATATTGTTGTTGAAACTGTGGTTGAGGCATTTGTGGTTGGAATTGTTGATCTTGAGGTTGCCCTTGCGGTTGTTGAATAACCTGTGGTGGTTGAACTTGATTAACAACAACCGGAGGTTGTTGTTGAACTTGTTGAACTGGTGGTTGAGCTTGTTGTATAACTGGCGGTTGTTGAATGGGTTGTTGGACAACAACCGGCGGTGTTTGTTGTTGTTGATTAAGCTCTTGCACTTGTTGCGGTTATTGCCATTGACCATAACCAAAAGTTCTCGGATTTACCCTTTTGCTTCCATCACCTCCCATGTAGTAACCTTCCACTTCATACCCCTCAAATTCACTATCAAACCCATACCCGTATCCATCACCTTGTGATCTTGAATGTTGCATGAAAGGTTGGGGTTGATATTGGTAACTTGATTGTGCTTGTTGAAAGGTTGGTTGTTGATGTTGTTGGGATGATGATGATCCAAAAGTAGGAAAAGGGTTGGTAATAGGTGGCAATGTGGATGATGTTGCATAGGTGTATTGAGCAGTGATTGGTTCGGTTGTGAGTGGTGGTTGATCACTTGATGTTGTAGTAGTGATCGGTGGTGGTGGATTTGGTGGAGGTGTAGTCGGGTTTGTTTGACCTGAAGTGGGCACTGGTGAATCCATGTTGTTTGATGCGGTTGGAGAACCAAGAAGCTTGTTCTCTCGAAGTAAAACTCGGTTTCTTCGAAGTGTTCTGTCAATTTCGGGATCAATTACTAGCCGTGATGACATGTTAGAGCCTCTAGTATGCATACACCTGTAGGTACCTGCACATTAACACAACCAGCGTAAACCCGAAACAAACACAAAAACTACTAAAGCTAACACACGTTGCACACTACTCCCCGGCAACGGCGCCAAAATTTGACGTGAGGTCGAAGACTCACTCAAAAATAAACCGAATACAACTAGTTAGATAGCGGTAAACGGGTATCGAACACAGGGAGTTTGTGGAAATAATGTTACCAAGTAGTTTTGTTATTTATCTAAATTAAACTAAATGCAAAAAGTAAAGTCAAATCTTTGGTTGTTTGGTTTTGATAACAAAAAGAACTAAAGCAATTAAACGAGTATTAATCAATATGCGAAAATATGCCTTCCCTCGGTTTCAGGTTTCCATGAATGTTACAGTTGATGTTTAAACTAAGTTCGTGTTTATGTAAACGAATGCGATAAATGAAGATAAAGTACTTGGATTATACAACGGAAGGTGATCAATCAAAAACCAATTAGTTTATCCAACCCTAAATCCCTCCCGATAAATCTCGATGACTTAAAGAACCAAGAATTGACAGTTTAGAACACAAAATCGATAAACTAATAATCTATCAATCAATACATCAACACCATAATAATTTAATCAATATGATCAACTAATATCTCAGAAATTTCATTAACATTCAACCAAACAAACATAAGAAACCTTACAATCCGAGGGAAAACACAAAGGAATTTAGCCACACATGTTTCGGTTTATCATCCCTTCGATTATCGTTTGCATAAGAATCAAAATTGAGTTTCTAATGATTACCACACTTGATATTGATTGATTGTCTCTCCAAATCTCACTTAGGTGTTTCTTAGATGAAAAGATATGATCCAAAAACCAAAAGTCGTCCATAAAAAACAATTAAAAACGGCAGTTACAATTTGCAGCACGCGTCCACCGTAAGCTACGGTGGCTACCGTAGCTTACGGTAGATTTAAAAAAACCCAACGGTGGCCACAAACTGCCTTACGGCAGCTTTTTACTCCAACACCCACCGTAGCTTACGGTGGCTACCGTAAGCTCCGGTGGCTTCAGCTTTGTTTCATCTTGTTTTCTCCATAACTTCTTCGTTCTAAGTCCGTTTTCTTCACCATTTTCGCCTACGCTCTCGTAATTCCATCTTCTATCTTCTCATACCTGCCATTACACGAGTAAACGTAGTTATCTAATTCAACAAAATAAACATATTAAACGCATGAATATTAACGAATTTAAACCACTTAAGTGTTGTCCCATGGACCACCCGTCAGTGATGGTGGACACTATGATAACAACGAGCAACAATTTCTACAACTTGCTAGGGTATTTAGGTAAAATTATAAACATTCTACTGATTTTCCAAACTTTCCTTACACATATGGAAGAGTTGTGAATTCAATTAATTAAAGGATTTGGTTGGAAATCAATTCAAATTCCACTTTTTAAGCCAATCAAACATAATAAGAAATGAAATTGAATTTTCAATTCCCTTCTAATCACATGAATTCCATCCAACCAAACAGGCCATTAGTGTTTCTTCAACACCCAAAAAACACACCCTCTCTCTTATTCACTCACAAAACCTACCCATCATTTAATATTTTTTTTTTTGAACAAGAACACCAACCATACCCCCTCTTAATATCATCCCTTCTAAAAATGCCTCAAAATCTACTATTGTGAAGCTCTTACTCTTTTGTTATGGTTTGATAATCCAAACATAACAGATAATTGAGAATAATGAGCAAGATGAATCCAAAAGTAGATGAAAAACCTTTTTGAAAAATTACCAACTCTTGAAACACTAACTAAACATAATATGGGTTAAGTTATAATAAGAAGATTAGTTTTTCTAAAATGATAAGAAATAATCTTATCCATTCATTTTAAAATTGAATGGTTGATATTAGATTAGAGAGATCATAAAGTGTAAAACAAGGGTAAGGGTATAATAGGGATAACACATTTGTTCACTTTCTCTCTCCACATGCAAGACAAATGTCATATACCCTCATCATTTTAAAACGCCCATAACTTTTTTATACGACATTTTTTTTCAAAACAATTTCACCATAATAATGAGTGTTTTTTTATCTTTTATATGAGTACCATATAGCTATATAAAAATAAAAATAAATTCGTGGGTTTTTTACAAAGTGTGTTTACCAAAACTGTGTTTTACAAAATTGTGTTATACAAGTGTGTTTTATTTTTTCATATTGTTTTTTGCATTGTATTTTTTACATTATGTAATTTAATTGTGTTTTTGTCATTGTGTTTTTTATATTTTCATAGTGTTTATTCTATTGTGTTTTTTACATTGTGTTTTTTAATTGTGTTTTTCATAGTGTTTATTTTCCGACGAAATTTCCAAAGACTTTTCCGGCAAGGTGGTGGCGGTGGGCGGTGGTGGTTGTAGGAGATAAGTGGGTTTTAATTAAGTGGGTTTTCAATATTAAGGTATTAGACAAAAATACTCTCCTTCTTAGCTTTCTTAGGATAATCAAACTTCTTATTTAACCTTTTCTCATCAAAGTAATATGGAGTAATTATCTACACATGTGAATGTTAATATTTTTGTATTGTTATCCGTGTAAGTTATATACGTAAGGGTACTTTGCTCCTTTAGTAAACGTTTGATAAAATAAGAACTAGCAGACATTTATTTTAGAGACCAACCGTTATACGTTCAAGCAAATAGTGTTAACTAACTCTTAACTTTATGTTACCTTTTAGTTATATATATATATATATATATATATAGGGTTGAGTTATAATAAGAAGATTAGTTTTCTTAAAAATGATAGGAAATAATCTTGTCCATTCATTTTAAAATTGAATGGTTGAGATTAGATTAGAGAGATCATAAAGTGTAAAACAAGGATAAGAGCATAACAGAGATAACACATTTGTTGACTTTCTATCTCCACGTGCAAGACATATGTCAAATACCCTCCATCATTTTAAAACGCCCATAAAATTTTTATACGACATTTTTTTTTTCAAAACAATTTCACCATAATAAGTGTTTTTTTTATCTTTTATATGAGTACCATATTGCTATATAAAATTAAAAAAAAATTTCGTGTGTTTTTTTACAAAGTGTGTTTTACCAAAATTGTGTTTTACAAAATTGTGTTATACAAGTGTGTTTTATTTTTTCATAGTGTTCTTTGCATTGTGTTTTTTACATTGTGTAATTTAATTGTGTTTTTATTTTCATAGTGTTTATTCCATTGTGTTTTTTACATTGTGTCTTTTTCATTGTGTTTTTCATAGTGTTTTATTTTCCGACGAAATTTCCGAAGACTTTTCCGACAAAGTGGTGGCGGTGGGTGGCAGTGGGCGGTGTTGGTTGTAAGAGATAAGTGAAAATTTAAGTGGGTTTTAATTAAGTGGGTTTTTGTAATTAAATTTTAATATTAAGGTATTAAACAAAAATACCCTCTTTCTAGCCTTAGAATATCAAACTTCTTATTTGATCTTTTCTCAACATAATATATCATCTTATATTTCACTCTTCTTAGCTACTCATTTTCATGGATTTCAAATAAAGAGGGTAAAAATATTGTTAGTTGGACCGAGTTGATCAAAAATTCTCTTCTTGTCATATAAAAATACTTTTGTATTTTTCTAGCTCTTAGCTAGTTCGTTTTATTAAAAAGCCGTTAAAAAGTGATATTGGATATTTAATATCTCAACTTTGACCTATTAGCCTGCGCTAAGTCCAACTTAAATGTATTTTTGGTCGTCCCAACTTTAACCTACTTTCCTCCAACAATTCCATACCCAACTATAAAGTAATCCCGTTAGCATTTCGATAACATGAAAAATATATATAAGATTGCTGGAGGAAAATATGTTGAAATTTAGGACCGTCAGAATTTACATCTTAAGTTGGGCTTAGTGCTGGTCAATGAGTCAAAGTTGGGATTATTAAAATCCAATATCCAAAAAATATAGTAATAAATAAAAATAGCATATTAAATCTACTGATTACTTTACTTCAATAGACAATTGTTACAATATATATTATATAAGCTATAAACCATAAAAAACTAAAATACATACTTATACTCAAGAAAAACCATCATGTTTTCTAGTCACACAGAATCCAGTTAATCACATTACAACATTCTACAACAAAGCTATCATTTGGTTCTACGATAAGCATCACACACATGTTTCTAAATCTTAAAACAACTACCATAAACGAAAACAAAATGCCTACCGGAACAACCTCTGAACTGATCTTTTTGGTATCTTGCCTTCTAATTTAAGCCTTCTGTATGCTTCACGTATGTGGCACGGTCTGATTGGACCACTCTCCTTTCTCTCTTTCATCACTACCTTTGCTGCAAACTCATCATCAATCACACGTGTCAATTTCGACCAATTTACTTATTAACAAGTGTTTTCATCTCAAACATAATCAATGCATTATATAAAATAAAAAAATGTATCGGCGCCTTTATACCTGTTTCAACAAGTTCACCAACAAAGATCTTTGCGATTCCAGATACCACAATGGTCATGGGCATTGAGACTTTATTGCTCCCTGTAATGCTGCCTAGTAACTGCATTTACGGGCACAACATAACAAATGAATGCTTGATGAGTGATGACACATATTACAAGTTGAAAAGAATTGTGACTGAAAAAAGAATATGAAGAAAGTGATACCCGTTTCATGACTGATTTCTGAAATCCAGATCTTCGAAAAGATTCGTATCTACTCATTTGATCCTCAGTAAACTGAGATAAAATAGACCTGCAAAAATAACATCATTAACAATATTAACTTTGACGTTAATACCTGACATATACGATCATATATACTAAAGTATCAAATACGATTACAGATTCTATATTATTTACAACAGATACTTTGTATAAAGTGATTCTAAAGGTGGAAAGCATTTATAAAACCTAGGGTCACCTTAGCTAAGTTTTAAATTTTAACTGTTTTGACCCGTTGAAGATAAAAATATAACCCAAAATGACTTAGTTTTAGTTAACTGATCTAAAACTGCCACCTTTGAATAAAAAGATTTTATTAGGCCTGTAAGTTTTAGGATTTGGTTACACGAACGAACATTAACCCACGTGTCGTTCATTCATTTATGTTCGTGAACGTATGATTAAATTCGTTTACGTTCATTTATGTTTGTCAGTTTACGGCTGTTTAACTTCGTTCGTTGACGTTTGTTAGCATACTCATTTAATGTTTTAGGCCCAACACATTGTTGTTCACATTTACATCTAGTTGGTTTTAGCTCAGTTATGTTCGTTTATCTATGTTCAATTATATTAGTTCATTTCACGCCTGCAGGCCATTGTGAAGAAACACTAACCGGACCCCGGGCAGATTACGGGTAACATGGGGGTTGGATAGCTGTTTCCCACGAGGGGTTAGACCCGGAGAAGATGGTTCTTCTGATAACCTGCAAAACAGACACCGTGAGCTTGTCACTGAGAAGGGGGGGGGGGGGTTCCTCCTTGTGACCACCCTCCGGCGTGAGAATCAGACTAGATTGCTCTTTAAATATAAATGTATATTAAGAGATTGCTAGAGCAGATATCAGGTATAATATGATAAGATATG
Source organism: Bidens hawaiensis (assembly GCF_021521415.1). Taxonomy (NCBI): domain Eukaryota; kingdom Viridiplantae; phylum Streptophyta; class Magnoliopsida; order Asterales; family Asteraceae; genus Bidens; species Bidens hawaiensis. The sequence goes on along the minus strand of NW_027493270.1, from coordinate 276,215 downwards.
TTGAGATGAGATGGTCATACCATTTGTGGTATTTATAGCCGAAGGTAGGTTTCCAAGGAGGTGTGGCCGGCTGCAACAGTGTTCCTGTTCCACCAACAGTGGCCTACGCACGTGCCCTGCAGGTAGTTGGTGGGTAGGCAGCGGCTGATAGTGACCAGGCCTGCTGTGTACTATTCCTTTTCCACCAACTGCCGGCTATGCACGTGGTATGGCAGTAGTTGGTGAGTAGGCAGCGGCTAATAGTGACATACAGTACAGGAGCATGCTGCTCGCCATACTGTTGTCAATAAGCTGTCGTATCTTTAGTCAGATCTTTTTCCCATACCTCGTCAGGTACAGTACAGAAGATCTTCCCGTATCGTACGGACTGGCTTATTTGGGCGGGAGTATTCCCCCTCCCGCCCTTGTGCGGGATTGTTCCCGGCTTTGCTCATTCCTTCAGTTGACACTGAATGATTGAGAGCTAAGTGCCTTGTGCGTGTAGCCTTGCTGCGCGGGTGGCCTTCCCTGATGGCTTGTATCCGAAGCTGCGGGAACAGGCGGAGTCCTTCACCATCGGGAGGCATTTCCTGCGGGAACAGCTTGCGTACTGCGCGTAAGGACGTCACGTCTCTGAGCATGGTTGGTCCTGCGGATCCAGTTGGTTTCTGCGCAGACGTCCCTCTTCAAGGTGAGTCTTGCGGGTCCAACTGGGCTCTGCTGGGGCCTACCTCTTCAAGTCCCCCCAGTCCAATGTTCTTCTCATGAGTGTTTAATAAAGTGAGGTGAACTTTTGGACTTAAGCAAAGGGTTTTGAAAAGGGTTTTTTAAGGTTTTCCATGGGGATTCCTCCCGCGGAAGTCCTTGTCACTTGCAGAAATTCCCGAGTTTCCTGCTTGGTCTTTGGGTATGATGCGGGTAGGTCTGTAACCTCCTCGCAAGTCAGGAGCGTTGAGTCCCACTTGTGTGGATTCTCCATGAGGTTTTGGTAGTTTTGAACATAGTGATCAATTATTTTAAAACCACCAATTCCATCCTGGAGCTTCAAACAACGTAGTTCTCGACGTTCCCGCTATGCGGGGATGTTATTTCCGTTTCCGCAAGCATTGCCCAGAAGATCCTTCTTGGTTTCAATTCCCAGCGGAGCGCTAGGTATGTGAAGGGTTTTGCCTTAACACTGTACCCGCGCTCGTCTTACGGTTATTTTACTTCCAAGGTATTCCTGGCGTCAATTCCCTGCGGGTGCTAGGTATGTGAAGGGTTTTGCCTTTACACTGTACCCGCATCCGTCTTACGGTTACTTGATTGCCAAGGTTTTCTTGGCTTCAATTCCCTGCGGGTGCTAGGTATGTGAAGGGTTTTGCCTTTACACTGTACCCGCACCCGTCTTACGGTTACTTGTTTGCCAAGGTTTACTTGGCTTAAATTCCCTGCGGGTGCTAGGTATGTGAAGGGTTTTGCCTTAACACTGTACCCGCATCCGTCTTACGGTTACTTGTTTGCCAAGGTTTTCTTGGCTTCAATTCCCTGCGGGTGCTAGGTATGTGAAGGGTTTTGCCTTAACACTGTACCCGCATCCGTCTTACGGTTACTTGTTTGCCAAGGTTTACTTGGCTTCAATTCCCTGCGGGTGCTAGGTATGTGAAGGGTTTTGCCTTAACACTGTACCCGCATCCGTCTTACGGTTACTTGTTTGCCAAGGTTTTCTTGGCTTCAATTCCCTGCGGGTGCTAGGTATGTGAAGGGTTTTGCCTTAACACTGTACCCGCATCCGTCTTACGGTTACTTGTTTGCCAAGGTAAGGGGTATTTTCCCGCTTACTTTTTTGAATTTTGAATTTTGAAATTCGAAGAGTTGGTGGAAAGATAAGAACAGTCCAAACCTCTGAAACGTCGTGCGACGGTTTCTTCTGACTGTGTCAGGACGTGCAGGAAGTTATGGTGACGTGACAGTACATGGTCATTCCAGACGCTTTTTCAGGCGCGTGGGCGCGATTTTTCGGGCGCGTGGCCGCGAAATTAATGGTATGCGTCCTGTCAACAGCTGTTGCCAGCTTGCTTTTTGCCACGTGTCATAGTTTCATTGCACCTTCGTTTTCTCTCTCTTCCGCATTAATTTCATCGCATTAATTGCGATTAGTATATAAAGGGGGAGAGGGTTCTTTGTAATCCACACTTTCACTCTTCTCTTCATCTTCTAAGCGATTTCCGGCGAATACTCACCTTTTCAGGCAAGCATTCTCCCGAAATCGTTTTCTTCTTCTTTTGCAAGATGTCTCGTGATCTCGAATCTACAGCCGATGACAAGAGTACTGCTGGCGAGTGCCAGTGTGCTCTGCCTGTCGATCTGTACCAGTACGTCGTCAGGAAGTTCATGCTCGAGTCTCTCGAGCCTGAGTTTCCTGAACCCCATCAGACTGTGTACGATGCCCCCAGAGGCAAGATCGGGGTATATGCTGCATCCTTTGTCTATGGGAATCTTAGGTTCCCACTGACAAAGTTTGTTTACCGTGTCCTTGAGAGGCACGGTGTGCACCTGACCGAGGTGCATCCGATGGCGATTGCCAAGGTTCGCCACTTCGAGTGGGTGTGCCGGATTCTGGGCATTGAGCCCTATGTTGACCGCCTGATGACCTTCTACACTTGGAGGTGCATCCAGGGGTGGTATACCCTGATAACCCGAATCAAGGGTTTGAAGATTTGCGCAACCGAGCGCAGTCTTCGCGCGTGGAAGCGGGAGTTCTTCTACATCTCCGCTCGAGCCATCCCCCTTGCCATGAAGTTTAAGAATGGGCAAGCTCTCCCAAGCCTTCACGCCTCCAACTACCAGGAGGCGGAATGGTTCTCGAAGATATCTCGGGTCCAATCTCCGGTTTACCGGTTTGCGGAGTCCGGGATGGTAATGCTGGGGATGAGCCGGGTGTGGAAGGCTGCGGATGCGCATAAGATCCCAATCGTCCTCGAATACGGTTCGAACTTTGTTCCTTACGGTATGCTTTATTTCTTATTGTTGATTTTGAATTTCTTCTAACTTCTTTCCTGTTTATTTCAGAGGGGAACGACTTGCAGTCGCTCCTGAACCCGCGGGAGGCTGACGGTCCCGCTCGGATGGGTACTCGTGCTCTAGACGAGAACGAGTTGCCCATCCTAGAACAAACGGCGGATCGGTTCGTGGAGGTCTATCCGCTAGGCCATGAGATCCTTAGCGCCAGGCGGCCAGGTAAGGCGCTATTCGACCCTCGACCCCTCAATGTTGAAACCTCTGCTGGAATTCCTCTAATCGTATGTTCTGATGAGGAATCCGCCGATGGTCCTCCGTTGGTGCGGAAGAAGAAGGCTGCCGGCGGGAAGGGGAAGGAGAAGGTGGCCTCCACTGCCGATCCGGTGCCTCGGTCTGATTCGGAGACCGAGAGAGAAGAGGTGGCGGGGAATCCCGGTGGTGATAAGATCACCATTCCGGAGGCTGTGACAACTGTCACCGAAGAGCCCAGGATGACAACGGTGACCGGCGTGAAGAGGCCGGCTCCATCGGGTTCATCCCCGCCCGTCCGTACTTTCAGGCTCAAGAAAACCCGTAAGTACAAATTTCCTTTTTCTTTAACTTCATAGCTTAATACCATTAACACTTATCTTCTTTACGCAGGCGTGGATGTTGACGCATTCCAGGGTGGAGCGCAGAGGAGTACCTCTCCGCCAATGACGGTAGGCTTGGTCAGCCTACCTGAGGCGACGACCCAGGCGCCTACGCCTGCTTCCGCTGGTTCAGTTGCTCACTCCTTTGAGCCGACTGTTCCAGCTGTGATGACGTCACCGCTGGCTGTGAGTGCGATTTTTACTGCATCTTTCACCGAGCCGGTGGTTACTTTTGCTGCGGATTCCGCGGCGGCGACCGCGGCGGCTGCTACCATGCCCCCGTCATCGGCAACGACGGCCGATCCATCAGGTACGCATGGGGCTTCTCGCCAATTTCTGCCACCTTCCCATCTGCCTGACCTCTTGGATGGATTTCCGTTGGGTTCAGGTGATGGGTTCGGCGGCTATCGGCCTGTAATTGACCCTACAGGTGCGTAGGGTTCTTTTGGCCCATTTTATATATATATATTTTCTTTATCATCTTTTCGTAACTGCTTTATGTCTTCACGCTTTCCTTTGTAAGTAGAAAAGGTTCTGATACTTGTATATTTTCTTGTAGGTTGTGCATCGGGTCTTCTAGAGACCTCTTATGATGATGCTATGAGCGCAGCCCTCAACGCTTCTCACGAGGATGGGGAAAAGGCCGGCTTCCTGCTTGGTCTAGGGTTCGTTGAGAAAGGCATCCCGCTTTCCAACTTCCCTTTGTACAATGTTGATACTGAAGCTGTTTACGACCAAGCAGTGAATCAGTACGCCGCCTTCCCGCATCCGGTGGTGGAGAAGGTGAATCAAGTTGCTGCTGCTGATGATGGGTTAGCTATCCTTAAAGCTTTCCTTGAACTGCCACGATCTACTGATGGTGCTGGTCCAAGTGGAAGTGGCCCTGAAGCCTGATCCTGAAGATCCCTTCCCACTGCTAGGATAGATTTATCTTGTATAGATTTATTTTCTTGTAGGCGGGTAGTTACCCGGCCATTCTTGTAATGAATCATTGTGAAATATAAATCTTTTTGCGGGTAAGACCGCTATTTTCTCTGGATTCCTTGCTTTATAAACGTTATATGACTTGCATACTTTAGTTTAAATTAGCAATTTTCCAAGTATTTAGAATAAGTTAACCTTTGAACGTGGTAGATAATAGGTTGAAGTTTTGCTTCCTCTTTCGTGATTGTGCGGGTAGGACCGTCACTTGCACTTAGTAGGATGGCTAAACTTTACCTACATCTGACCTGCGTGTAGGTTTTCCTCATCTTTTTCTGAGGATAAGTTAACCTTTGAACGTGGTAGATAATAGGTGTGAAGTTTTGCTTCCTCTTTCGTGATTGTGCGGGTAGGACCGTCACTTGCACTTAGTAGGTGGCTAAACTTTACCTATATCTGACCTGCGTGTAAGTTTTCCTCATCCTTTTTTGAAATTCTCTGTTTTAAATAACCATTCGACGCGCGGTTGTTAATAGGTTAGTGTTCAGTTCCCTCTCATGATTCATGCGGATAGACCGGCACTTTCGTTTAGTGGGATAACTGAACTATTCCCCTTCAACTAACCTGCGTGAAGGTTTGTCGTTTTTTGGGTTTATGCGGGTTTTGCCGCCTTCCCCACGCAACGACTTCACGTAATTATGCGGTGAAAACCGGCATATCCGTGTTGAATAAATTAACCGTTCGACGCGCGGTTGTTAATAGGTTATTGTTCAGTTTCCTCTCATGATTCATGCGGATAGACCGGCACTTTCATTTAGTGGGATAACTGAACTTTTCCCCTTCAACTGAACTGCGTGAAGGTTTGTCGTTTTTTGGGTTTATGCGGGTTTTGCCGCCTTCCCCACGCAACGACTTCACGTAATTATGCGGTGAAAACCGGCATATCCGTGTTGAATAAATTAACCGTTCGACGCGCGGTTGTTAATAGGTTAGTGTTCAGTTTCCTCTCATGATTCATGCGGATAGACCGGCACTTTCATTTAGTGGGATAACTGAACTTTTCCCCTTCAACTGACCTGCGTGAAGGTTTGTCGTTTTTTGGGTTTATGCGGGTTTTGCCGCCTTCCCCACGCAACGACTTCACGTAATTATGCGGTGAAAACCGGCATATCCGTGTTGAATAAATTAACCGTTCGACGCGCGGTTGTTAATAGGTTAGTGTTCAGTTTCCTCTCATGATTCATGCGGATAGACCGGCACTTTCATTTAGTGGGATAACTGAACTTTTCCCCTTCAACTGACCTGCGTGAAGGTTTGTCGTTTTTTGGGTTTATGCGGGTTTTGCCGCCTTCCCCACGCAACGACTTCACGTAATTATGCGGTGAAAACCGGCATATCCGTGTTGAATAAATTAACCGTTCGACGCGCGGTTGTTAATAGGTTAGTGTTCAGTTTCCTCTCATGATTCATGCGGATAGACCGACACTTTCATTTAGTGGGATAACTGAACTTTTCCCCTTCAACTGACCTGCGTGAAGGTTTGTCGTTTTTTGGGTTTATGCGGGTTTTGCCGCCTTCCCCACGCAACGACTCACACTTATGTATGCGGTGAAAACCGGCATCAGTGTTGATAGTTCATAAAGTATAAATGTAAAATCATCAGCGTCGATGTTCTAAGGAGAATCATTTCCATTAGAAGTGGCTCTTGGCCTTTACAAATTTGGAATTGATTTACATGCAAACTGTGTAATTGAGCTCCCTTCCATGTTGGGATGGGAGTGCCATCGAGCCGATACGCACCTGGTTCGGGATCTCGTTCTTTACGCAGCATGTAGTCTCCACATTGAAGCTGGAATTTTATTCGTGTTTTACCCAGCTGGGGTTCTACACGCATCAGCCTGCTCAGCGTTCATTGCGCAACGAGGTGCGCGAGCGTCCCATCTCTGACAAATGCTTCGACCATGTCCTTTACGTCTATGCATTCTTCGGTGTTGTGGCCTTTTGTCCTGTGAAAGTCACAGTATTTGCTCCGATCAGCAATGTGACGATGTCGGATTATTTGAGGCTTTGGCCATGGGAGCTCCTCAGTGGCGAATATCTCGGTGACGCTTTTGGTGAGCGGCGTCCATCTGTTCTTGTTTGACTGTACGTTATCCCTTCCGCCTAACCGATGCTGCAAGCCGGATGAGGTGTCAAAGTTTACCCTTGACTGCCAAATGCCTAGCTTCCGCTTTTTGTTTAATCGGGCGGTAAGGACGTTGTCTTCTCTTGTTTTCTGGGTGTAGAGGTTTGTGCTCTGTGGGAGATCTCTACCCAGTTGCTTCTCCGTTTCCGCAAAGCGTTTAGCTGCTGTCATGATGGCATCCCATGTGGATGGCATGCCATCTTTACCTGTTAAGGTGCGGATGAGCTCTGGGTCGTTCGCGCCCTGAATAAAGGCAGCGCGAACAAGATCTTCGCTAATGTTACCCAGACTTAGCTTCTTCGAGTTGAAGCGAGTGATGAAGTCTAGCAAAGATTCATCTTTTTCTCGAATGCACTTGAGGATTGTCCATTGCTCCTCGGTATACTTTCGTTGTTGGCTGAAGTGTTGGCTAAACTTCTGTTGGAAGTCAGCCCAGTCGTAGATGTGGTTGACCGGTAGACGATCGAACCACGCTCTAGCAGCCCCGACAAGCGTCATTTGGAACATGTAACACCACGTGGGTTCCGTCCAACTACTGACGGTTGCCCCCGCTATGAATCTGTTCAAATGATCATCTGGGTCGGATATACCATCATATGTGCCTATGCTGGACATTTGTTTGGCACTTTTTGGGGCAATTGCTTCTGCAATGTCCCTTGCAAATTTGGACGTTCCTGCATTTGCAACATTTGGTCGGAATGTTTTGGAGAAGTCTCGTGGACTTCCACCTGTGTTTTTTGGTTTGAAGGCATCTCCAAAATGCCTTCTCGGTTGGGAGACCGTTTCCTTACGCTTCCCTTTTGCCCTATGGCGAGGGTTCGCGTCGGAGTCGGACTCCTCCGAGTCGTCGTCCCAGTATTCTTCGAATTCGTCAGCCTGTTGGACGGAACGCAAGCGTTCGTCCAACTCAACTTGGAATTCCTTTTGACGTGCCTCCGCCCATGCCTTAACTTCATCGAGTGTTTGGCGGGGGAGTCTTGTTCGTTTCTCTAACTGGGTATCGGTGATTCCCAGTGAGCGATTATTTACTGCACTTGCCCCAGCTTGGGTAGCTGGGGTAGTGTTCGTAAGATTTACTTCACTTGCCCCGGCTTGGGTAACCGGGGTAGTGTTTGTAAAAACTGTGTAGCCGGTATTTCCCCCAGTAGCTGGGGTTGTGGTTACCGGAGTTTCTTTAACCATCTTTCCAGAAGTTTGAAAAAACTGGAGAAAAAATGAAGTTCTAGCTTTATGCACGGATGGCGCCAATGAAGAAACACTAACCGGACCCCGGGCAGATTACGGGTAACCTGAGGGTTGGATAGCTGTTTCCCACGAGGGGTTAGACCCGGAGAAGATGGTTCTTTTGATAACCTGCAAAACAGACACCGTGAGCTTGTCACTGAGAAGGGGGGGGGGTTCCTCCTTGTGACCACCCTCCGGCGTGAGAATCAGACTAGATTGCTCTTTAAATATAAATGTATATTAAGAGATTGCTAGAGCAGATATCAGGTATAATATGATAAGATATGTTGAGATGAGATGGTCATACCATTTGTGGTATTTATAGCCGAAGGTAGGTTTCCAAGGAGGTGTGGCCGGCTGCAACAGTGTTCCTGTTCCACCAACAGTGGCCTACGCACGTGCCCTGCAGGTAGTTGGTGGGTAGGCAGCGGCTGATAGTGACCAGGCCTGCTGTGTACTATTCCTTTTCCACCAACTGCCGGCTATGCACGTGGTATGGCAGTAGTTGGTGAGTAGGCAGCGGCTAATAGTGACATACAGTACAGGAGCATGCTGCTCGCCATACTGTTGTCAATAAGCTGTCGTATCTTTAGTCAGATCTTTTTCCCATACCTCGTCAGGTACAGTACAGAAGATCTTCCCGTATCGTACGGACTGGCTTATTTGGGAGGGAGTATTCCCCCTCCCGCCCTTGTGCGGGATTGTTCCCGGCTTTGTTCATTCCTTCAGGTGACACTGAATGATTGAGAGCTAAGTGCCTTGTGCGTGTAGCCTTGCTGCGCGGGTGGCCTTCCCTGATGGCTTGTATCCGAAGCTGCGGGAACAGGCGGAGTCCTTCACCATCGGGAGGCATTTCCTGCGGGAACAGCTTGCGTACTGCGCGTAAGGACGTCTCGTCTCTGAGCATGGTTGGTCCTGCGGATCCAGTTGGTTTCTGCGCAGACGTCCCTCTTTAAGGTGAGTCTTGCGGGTCCAACTGGGCTCTGCTGAGGCCTACCTCTTCACATTGGTTTACAATTTTAACGAACAAACATAAACGAACCTAAACCACCACAAACAAATTCACTTTCTTAATGAATGAACACGAGCAAGAAAACTTGGTTTGTTAATTGTACATGTTCAATCGTTTGTTCAATTGATGTATTCATTTACAGGCCTAAATTCATTTCAAGGTACGCAACCAAAACCACATGATATACAATTAAAACGACATTAAAGCATGAAAACTTACTGCATCTTGGCCAACTTGGTTGGATCACTTGAAGACGGAAACTTTCCAAGTTCAACATCCATGTTCTCCTCTTCTTCCTCATCATCATCTTCTTTGCCCTTAACAGATTTCCCAGCTGCTGATGTGGAGGCCGATTTGACTGTTGCCTTTTGCTGGTTTGAAGGATGAATACTATTATCAACGTCAGCTCCCTGTGAACTAACAGCGGCTTGTACAGCTGGATCTTGAGTTCCAGTGTCTGCATGACCGACTGGTGAATCAGGTGGCGATTCATCTGCTGCCAACTCAAATGGATCTTTGGATTGTTTCATTGTATGCTCTTTAACCCTGTGTATTCACAATGCTTTTTAATACGGATCTATTAACCAAACACGACACGGAGTTTAACTAGTTTGGGTTTGGGCTTAACAGGTTTCGTGTCTTAAACAGGTCTACTCGTTTAATACCTGTTTAAATTCATGTCTAAACAGGTTAAACACCCGTAGTGGATGTAGTCGGGGTCATTGAACTCGTTAATCAAGGTTACATTTTTATTTTATATAAAATAAAATATATGCCCTACGTAGTGGATGTTATGATTTGATTTTAGACTTTTATGGATTTTCATTTCAAAAATGTTAAGAATTACGTATTAATTAAATCTTTAATGAATTTTCGGCAACTTTTGTTTCACTACATATTTGTAGCGGTGAGCAAAAACAGGGTAATACCCGCGAGACCCGACCCAGATCAGACCCGGTTAGTCGGTTCCCAGGCCCTAAGTATACCTTTAAACGGGTCCGGGTCGGGTCTCACATGTCTGACTATTATCTCTTTACATAAACCGAGTAAGACCCATGAGACACCTGGTTATTTACAATAGGGTCGGGTCTCGGGTCCTGACAATACCACTAAACGGGTCCGGTTGGTGTTGGTGTTTGGGAAAATAAAGAAAGACCCGATTAGTGTCCGTGTCTCGCAACACAGGTAATCATGTCTTCTTGTGTTACGGAAGCCCCATAAATTAGGGAAAACAACAATAAGCCAAAAGGTATTACTGCAAAATTGGTTGGAAAAAATTAGGGTTATACATAAGAATTAGTATAAAATAAAGAAAGATTGTAAAGTAATTTACCTGAATTCGCGTTTGACGAACGAAAATCTCTGTACCCGAAATATATGATGAACAAAAGCAAAAGAAGAATGAAGATGCATTTACTTGCTTTTATAGATTTTAGATATGGTCCCTCAGTTACTTAAGTATTTTCTTTTAAGTCCTTTAATTTCCGATGGCTTTTTTCCAACGTAAATTTTCACATGGTGTAAACGAGTCAAGTCAAGTCGTTTCGAGTTTCATTTCTAAAACTCAAACTTGGCTTGGGCTCGACTCGTTTATAATTTATCTCATATTTTACGTATATTTATACTTATTTTTTATTTATAAATTATTATTACTTTATATTTAATATATTAAATAAATTTTATATAAGTAATATGCTCGTTTACACTCACGAGCCCACTCGAACTCGACAAAGGAAAATTCGATTTGAGCTTGGTTCGTTTCAAGTTTTTACAAACTGATCTTGAGTAGCTAACGAAAAACGTACCTCATCTGCACTCCTAAAAATTGTGTTACGTAAGTAGGGTGATATAATAATATAGTACATTTGTTATTTATTTACAATTAAAGTATCATTTACAGATTTGTTCAACAGATATTCATAAGATATAACAAAATTAATTATAGTTCCTTACATTACATACATATATTGTAACACCTCGTCTGAGCTAGGGTTGACGTATCACCTTTACAGTAAATTAGAACTCAAAGCATTTATTTTCATTGATGATAAAACATTTAATTGTTTAAAATAAATATGAAATATAAAATATAAAATATAAAACATTCTTTTGATTATTCGTTGACGAAAGTTCTTGAATATTTTACATTTCCCATGAGCCCTCGATCACATCCTTCCAAATAGCCATGTTACCTGGCGTACATATAAACAAAATATGCACGCGTGAGTAAAAATTACTCAGTGGGACAACAACTAATAGCTATCAAAACAATATACATACACATTTACTTAGCCACATTCAGAGCGTCAAATAGTTCAGTGCGTCACATTCAGAGCGTCAAATATTTCAGTGCGTCATATACAAATTTTCAGTGCGTCACCTTTCAGTGCGTCGCAATCGGAGCGTCAGCGAATAACCATTCGGTGTATCGCAATCAGTGTGCCAATATCAATAAGTGCTAATAATATAAATAACTAAATATATATAATCACAAATTCGATCCGATAAGCATAAAATAACGAGTTCAATGACCCCGACTACAAAGTAGCGGAGAATCAAATTCGTACACATAAGTTGTTAAGAGGTCCAAACCTGAATAACGAGTAGCAAAACGGAAACGAATCCTTGAGCGAGAAGTAAGATGCGAAAAACCTCCAACGGTACTCAAAGCAGTAGCCGACAGAGTGTGGCTGGAGAGTTTGCGCTAACGGAGGAGGTTACGATTCATCAAAGGAGAGCACTTTAGGATTTAGACTGCGGTGTTGGTGTGCATTAAAACAAATGGGCGTTCGTATGTATAGGGTTAACAACACGTAAACGAGAATTTGCAATCCCGTGATTTTCAATAGGTGATTTGAACTTGAAAGGAAACGATTTGACAATTGATTATGCGTAAACAGGGCCAACGATTTATCGCTAGTTGTTACAACTTATTTTTATTTGGTAACCTTTTCTAATTGATTTGATGTTGCTTTCGAGCTCGTCCGAAATGCGTGAGTGTAGTCCGAATCATCGTCGGCAAACAGGAACTATCATATTCATGGACATACACTTGGCCCCCCCTAGTTTTAGACATTTGACACGAAATCTTAAACTTTTAATTTTAGATATAAACATTTTCATATTATAAAATCCACATATTCCAATTTGATTGTAGAACTAAAATTTGTTTATAAAGTCCAAAATTTCATATAACGATCTTACTATTTAATACCTCGTAAGAACATTAATTTTAGGGTTTTGAAAAAAAATGGGGATGTTACATATGTACTTATTTTTAAAATAAAATAAAATTTATATGCAGAATAGGCTTGTTGAGTGTAGGAGCCTACTCGAGCTGGATACGTCAAGCCCGGACTTGGACTCAGTTATTTTTAGGCTTAAATTACTCGTTTAAGCTTGGCTCGGTTGAAGTTTTGATAAGTCATCTCACATAGCTCATAATCATTTTAACTCAATTACAACCCTATTGATCGGGACAAGAGAGACCCGCTTCTGGCTCGAGTAAAACATGGATGAAAAATGGTGCCGCGGTTCATCTACTGCGATGTGGGTGCTTGCCCTAAATAGGACAGTAGTACATTTATTTTATATATTTCACTGAAATGTTATTTACACGCTCGTTAAAATAAATATACATAAGATATAACAACGTTAACTACAGCTTCTCATCTACATATATACTTGTTTTGGTAAACAATAGAAAAAAATATGTATATAAGTTATGGGTCAGGAGCCACATTAGTAACCGAACCGATCCCAACTTGTAACCATGCAGATGAACTCCCATTTGTATTATTCATGTCTTTCAACTCACTGAGTTTTGCCAACTTCATCTTACTCTCACCTTCACCATCTACACTCTCGATTGTTGCTGACGGAATATGATCATCTTGATCGCCATTGTTTTTGTTTCCTTGATGTTTATAATCTTCTTTCGCATTCACCGGAACATGTGGTTCGTGACGTGCTGTGGTGTTGTTGTTGCCGGAAACCAGGAGGTTAAGATTTAGATCGAGTTCTTTAGGTATAGCTAAAGCTCTTTGATGAAGTTGCTCAATGTGTTCATGGAAAGTTAACTTGCCCACATAATTGTTGTTTGATGTGTAGTTAGAGGTCAGCCAATGGCACCTTTTGTGGCCACCTAGGGCTTGACCGGATGCGAAAACACGACTACAAATGGTGCACTTATGCACCTTTGACTTTCGCCCTGCCAACGCGATTGAACCTTTGCTAGGTTCACGTTCTGTTTGGTAGGTACTTGTATTTTTAAAATCGTTATGGGTGATAACATCTTCATCTGCTAGGGTATCATCAAACAGGTCATTTCGTGTTGCGAAACTACCTTTCACGTTCTTGTGACTCGCCCTATGTCCACCCAATGCTTGATGTGAATTGAATACTTTTTTACATGCTTTACATTCAAACATACGTTTAGGGGTCGTGGTTGTCACGACCCCTTTGGCTTTGTCTAGAGTCGGCGGAGGCTTTCCAAAACCTGATAAAAACACCGACGAGTAAATAGAGTTTCTCTTTTGTGCATCCGTTTCCATCAAATCAACCCTAGTGTTCGACAACGCCATCAAACACTTAGCTAGGGCGATGTCTTCTTCGCTTTCGCTAGCACAAACCCTAGAAGATCTCTTCCTCTTACACCACCTAGCTCCTCCGCCACCAGGGCGGCCATAACCATCTCCGTCATCCTCATCGGTCTCAGGAGACGAAACAAGCAATGAATCCCAATAGCCGGTTGTGTCGTCTCCGTCATCAAGATTCTCAAAATCATCCCCAACACCATGAGCTCTCATATGACCACCCAAAGCTCTTCCACATGAAACCCTTCTTGCAAACCCTACAAAAATGCTTAAAATTTGGTTGTTGATCATCGGAACAAGCCATGAAGGTTAATGGAGGAAATGGTAATGGATTGGGTTGTGATCTTGTAGTTGAAGTTGTCCTAGTTTTTAGTAAGAGTAATGGTTAAGTATGGAGTAGGAGTTGAGTGTGTGTGACAAGTGGGAGGAGGGTAGTAGTTTTAGAAACTCTTTTATTTTTTTTGTGGTGGTCTCGGTGGTGCCCTGCCAACGGACGGCGGAGAAAGGCGCACATACAACCATCACTTTAAGATTTTAAACACCATCCATTATAATAGCTAATTAATTAGTGGACACGTATTTCTTTTTTCCTTAAATCTGGTTTTAACATTTTTTTCCTAAGTTAATGAACTCTTATCATAATAAAACAAAGTGTGTTAGTGACAACAACCTTTAACAAGAGGTTCGTCGTCGAAGTAGCAAATAACCTCGTTTATGACAGCTTACTATCTATGGGTAAAGGCGAAGCCAGTTAGTAATGGATCACTGACGATATTGTAAAGTCTTTTACCTTGGCCATTATCAAAATACCGATAGATTTTCGTCGACAGTTTAGTAAATGCGTCCAAACTAATTGTTACCAATGGATTACTGATGGAAATGGATAGTTTTAGGCAAGGGAGTACCGACGGAACATCCGTCAGCAATAGTAATTAACTAGGTAACGAATGTGGTTGTGTCGCAGCGGAGCAACAACGCAAATTCGGTCGACATTAGTTAAGTTTCTTACGCTAACGACAATAAACCCAAAAAAGATATTAGTATATGATATCAAGTAAACATGCATGTTGTTAGGCGGAAACTAACTACGTGGTGACTCAAGAACAAAGACGAAATAAAGACGATGAACACGGTAGGATGACTTTAAAGCACACATATATTAGGTCGGGTACTTAAGTCGCTTGAACAAAACTGATTACAATGATAATACTTGTGATGTCTAACCCTAATCAATAATAAACATAACTATATATAGGGTGTTTACAAGCCACATAAGACCAAGCCCAGTCTAAATCCAAAGCCCAAAAGCCCACCGAAACAAAAACCATAAACTCTAATAACAAAAACATAAACCATAAATATATCACAACAATCTCTCCCTTGGTTTATTGCTTTCTTCCATCAAGGCTTGTTAACAAGATGCACGCCTACACGTATACGAAAGCAACAAGTTTCTTTACGTCCCTTTTCAGTTGATCCATTTAGCACAGAAACTATAACAACTTAGATTTTAAATTATCATTTTATTAACCGTTACCCGAACATTTTACGTTCGGAAAATTTTATCAATAAAAATATCGCGTGTATCGATTAATTATTTGTTTTATTCTTAATTTTTTATTATATTTACTTATTTTATATAAATTAACTTTCAATATATTACAACATTAACCCTAAACTAAACTATTAACCCATTTTGTATCCCTCTTGATACTTCAGGGACCTAATTGTAATAATCTAACAATATTATAATATCCTAACCTATAACCCGTTTACCCAATGTCTAAACCCAAATTCGTAACCCGTTTTTCAAACTCGTTTACCCGAGAGCCCTAATCTTCGTCATATACATGGAATTTATCAAGGGGAATCTATTATATTTCCTAAAGGACCATAGTCGACATTGTAATTATAGAATTAGATCAAACAATGAACTCATATAATAATCTTATGCGATCTCGTCAATATAAATTTCAGGATTATGCGATTTCACATATTACTAACACAATTAAACTCTTGTATATCATCTGCTGCGCATCGTGAAATATAACCCTATGTTGGATTACATCACTAATTGCCGAATATATCAATCGAGCTTTGTTCTTGGCCGTCAACCTTGTCACACCGTTCACCATCGATCAATCATCCTTTAAGGTAATTAAACTATGCAAAGTGTTCGTCTTGAGCCAGTAACCAAAAACCCTAACATTTTTTAAGCAAAAACGAACCAGATTATCGAATTGTAAATCCTATGGTTCATAACCAATTTAGGGTTTAATCCACTAATGTATTTAAAAGTTTGTTTTTAGGTTATAACCGTCTGGCCGCTTAGAGCATATGGTTGTTTGGTGTGTGTTTAACCTAGTGAGCCGGCCAAGGGCGCGAGTTTGAGCCCTCGCCAGCCCACTTTTGTATTTTTATTTCTTTTGTTGATTAATGATTTATTAATTAAACTATAATTAAAATAAATATAAATTAATATTTTTTATGTAACCGACACCTTATGTTAATGTTTTCTGGATGTTTACTCGTCTTTGTATTTTTTAACCATTATATATGTATGTATATGTATATATATCTTTATAATATGTGTGTGTATATATATATACACGTTTTTGTTATTACATAAACGGTATAATAAAAAAATAGGCTAACTATAACTTATTCCTAAATCGACTTTCGCCAAAGGTTCGAAATACTTATTCATTTAAAATATTACATACTACATTTATATATTTATTTAAACGTTTATATATTTGTATTTTATTTATCCGAATAATTATAAGTGTATCTCAATTTTATATTAATCAGGATATTTATTTTATTTATTTAACTATATATTTACCTAAATATTATCTTAAGTTTACTTGATATTAAATCTATTTATTTGTTTAGTTATTTATTCTATCAAGTATGAAATTGATGGTATCTAGTAATTAATAAAAGTAATGTTTCTTATAAATAATAATCACTAATATTAATCTTGCAATAATAATTATTATAAAAATCAATCGTTCGAATCAATAATATTCTAATCACAATCATAATTCAAATCACATCGAAATCTGAATTCATCAAATTGTGTTGTATCCCTTATAATTAATTTAATATTATATTATCTAACTAGGATTCCGTGACGGTATACCCCGAAGGGTTCATCTCTCTAACCTCATCACTTATATTTCGTTCATTCAATCAGGTGAGTATCTCACTCCCCTTTTTTATCTCATTATAAACCATTTTTGGGACATATGCGTTCTATTTATTTTATTACTATATATTACTCAACTTGCAACTATTAGTCATGTGTGTTTAACATTTTATACCTAACGTGTTATTTGCTTGAATGCTTTACCTGAATACATGCCGGAGAGGTCCAACATATTCTCAGTCTAGTATGATCATACGTCCGTCGTGTTAGCCATCGTTCAGTTCATCTGACATCGTGCTTACCGACATCATGATTTATTTCCTATTGGTTAAATTGCTTATCTCACTTGACACAGTTTGCATTTTTAAATTATTATAATATAATCACGAAAATCTGGTGATTTGCCCACTCAACCTAGTGTTGACAAAATCTATTGCATTTTTAACGCATATGCAGGTCATCATGTGATGTGATGTTCAAACTGGATTGGAAGAAAACTTAGGATTTGCAGGACAGAGAGAATTAACGAGATTTTAATCTTTAATATAATTGTTTTATTTGACTTATTTGAATGATGGATTTTGTATTGAATATTATTGGATTTATTTGAATTTAATTTAATAGATATTATAATTTTGATTTTGCATGATAGTACCTTGAGGCTGTGAGCAATCAGCTCACGCCCCGGCATTTCCGCCGTAGGTTGGGGTGTGACAGAAACTAGGTCATTTTTCTGATCCAACCTGATCCTGACCCGGATTCGTTTTGACTTTCCTTTGCACCCCGTGCGGGTTCATCATTCCTTGTGACCACCTTTTAGCCCCAAGCATTAGATATTGACTCCTTCTCGGGTTCATTTTGACTTTTCTTTGAACATCATGTAGGTTCGTTCGTTTTTGAAACATTCTGACCCCATGCACAAGAAGCCTTTTCATTGAGTTTTGGAGATCCCATAAAATGATGGCCTTTGTTCCTATTGGCACCACGTTTTTCTCATCTCATTGCTAAAAAGAAATATTCTCAATTGCATATGATTAGCCATAATATTTGATGAAAGTAGATCATTGATTGATAAATAAAAGAAGTGTAGCTTATGATTTGAGTTCTAGAGGTTTCTGCTTTGAGAAATTTTAAGATATTGAAAAGTGACTATCAATAACACATCCCAAGAGTTATTAACTCTTGGGATTTCGATAGATTTGGGCAATATTTTTTAGTTATTTTGGGTCACGTTCAAACATACATTAAATTGGATCAGATCCACACAATCAAACTAGAATGCCTAATAAGCTGTCATAAAGGATTAATTCATTCAATTTTGAATAAAAACGATTCCCATAAAACTTTTGTTTTATAAAGTCTTAAAAGTAATATAAATAAAAACGCAAAAATAAAATTATACTTCTAAATAACCCTAGTATTTACCCTTTAGACAAAGTTGAGATCAAACCATTCTAAGACCGATCAAGGAACATTTTTCAGCACACACATACTTTGCTAGATATGGTCCATTGGCAGTATTGTTGTCCACTTAAATCCATGCCTGTAATACATACTTTGAGGGATAAGAGAGACACAATTTAGGTTCGTATGAGCTAGTGGGACCAACACTTAAAAGTAAAGAAAACGTTTTACCATGCTTCATTATAGTTTACCGGATCATACCACCCCAATATGACTTAAACCTCAATATCAATAGATCAAAATGATTACACAATCAATGCACAAATTTAATAATGTTGAATTAGCTAAGACGATCTAGGATATTGATGTCCGCCTAAACCTAAGCATGCAAGTCTACCAGAAAGCCATTAATATGATTAAAGTATATTTATGTAGCTATCCAGCAAATGGTCCCCACTACAAGACATATTCCCGTTATCAAGAACCACCCCGAGGTCCATTCCCATGGATGAGTATGCACGATTTCATCGGTAGGGCTTACATACATCGTGTCCCTTATGGCCAATTTGTTAATGGTATTAGGACGCGAGCAAGGGGACCATGTATAACTAATAGAGGGGTTAATCAAGTCAATAGTGTATTTGTACTTTGAGGTACGAAGTGATCAATTTATTTACCTATTTGGCAGATAAACTGCAGGTTTAATTTTTGAGTTCATTTAATATCCACTCCAAAAAAGTGAATACCCAGATGATAAATCACATAAAGACCCAATGGTTTCAGGACCCAGAAGCATCTCATCAATATAAGATTTAAGGCCATAAGATCATACGCCGTGAAGTAGCGTTGCCACTTTTACCCGAAACCCAACCCGAAAAAACTCGTACCCGAACTAACCCGACTCGAAGACCCCGAACCTGAGAAAAGACTAACCTGAACTCGAACCGAAGTAATTCAAGTTGGTTCTCGGTTTGATATATAAGATTTGGGTCAACCCAAAAAACTCGAATAAACTTTTAGTTTTGAAATTAAATATATTTATATTTATAATAGGTTAAGTTTTAGCCTCTAAAGTTACCAGAATCTAGCTCTAATCAACTGTTGCCATTCTAACTATTATGGATCAATTGCTTATTATTAATTTATATTTTCCGTTTAGTACTAATAGCAATCGTAATCGAACAACCAAATCACTCCCGATTGAATACGATTATTGGTCGAGCTAGTTTTACTCTTCTTTTGAATTGTGTTTTTATAAAGTTAGGTTAGTTTATTATTTTATTATTTGTGTTATAAGCAAAGAATAATATGTTGTTTTAATTTTAGTATTTTAGTTTTTAAAATTTTTTTGGTTTTGTGTTTTCTTCTGGGATACTCGAAACCTGATTAACCCAACACGAAAAAACCCGAAACCGAATTACCCGAACCCGTAAAACCCGTGAGAGATGTGGGTTGGGTTTCGGGTCAAGATTTAAAACTTTGAAACCCGAAGAACCCGACCCGTAAAAATCAAAACCCGAAAAACGAACCCGAAGAGCACCCCTACCATGAAGTGTTGAACATGTACCAGAAGCATAAGAATTTACTTTATATCACAGGTCGTTTAACATACTTACATGTTAGGCCTATCCAAGCATCATATGATAACCAACTCACATATCTATAAAAAGTTGTTTACATGCTGATCTAAGTGACTCAAGGCTTGAGTATGGCTCGACCATTCATTCCAGTCCTTACACAAGTATGTTAAAAATATTGATAAGACCCCTATGTGTCCCACTTAGAACATGCTCATTTATTTTAGACAAGTCAACGGTTAAACCGACTTTTCATTCTAAAGGGTTGAATCTACCGACACATGGCTTACATAGTCTATGCATTTCAGCTGCATACCTTACATGTGTTGATCATACCGTTAACACGAATATTCATATCATTTCCCACATAAATGCAACAAACAAGACAATGTTTTTGTATTTTTGATCTTTCTATCCCCAAAAATTTGTGCAAAAAGTAAATTAAAAAATAACAAAACTTTATGTACAACTTTACACCAAAAATAGACTCAATCATCGAAACGAAGCATTTGAAACAAAATCTACAAGCAATTGAATTGAGTTATACCAAAAGGTTTGGTAAACAGGTCCGCCACATTATTATCAGTATGGATTTGCTATAAATGTATGAATTTACATTTGAGACAGTCTCGATTATAATGAATTTTAATGTCAATGTGCATGGTCTATTAGAATGTTGGACATAATTTTTAACAATAGCTATCGCAACATCATTATCAAAAAAGATAGGGGCGTCAACAAATTCCAAACCGTAGTCCAGCAATTGATGTTGCATCCAAATAATCTATGAACAGCAAGCGGACGCGGATACATATTCAACCTCAGCAGTGGACGTAGACACGGTCTGTTTCTTTTTGCCTTGTCACGAGTTAAGCTTGTTTCGAAGAACTGGCATATAGCAGATGTAGATTTCCTATCTATATTGCAACCTCTGTAATTGCTGTCAGCGTGATCATATAAATCAAAATTTGATTTCTTAGGATACCAAAGACTTAACTTCGGCATGCCGTTCAGATATCTAACAATTCTTTTAACAACAATTAAATGAGAGAATTTAGGATTTGTCTGATAACGTGAACATTGACAGACTACAAACATGATGTCAAGATGACTGTCGGTCAGATACATCAAGGACTCTATCATTGATCGATATAGTGTCTGATCTACTGGTTTCCCTTCCAGATCTGAATTAAGCACCGGTCTCTCAGTACTGTATTGATGTTGCACCCTCCTTTCAGCACAAAAATGATTCAATATTGCGTTCTTGAATTCAGTACCATTGTCACACCATTTGTCCTTTACTCTCACATTCGTCTGATTTTCTATCAACACTAATAATCTTTAAATCAGCTCCGCAGTCTCACTCTTATTAGACAAACAGAAAATCCAAGTGTAAAGTGAGTAATCATCAGTAATAACCAAACAATAAGAGTTACGAGAAATGCTAAGTACATTGACTAGACCAAATAAGTCCATGTGAAGTAGTTGAAGAAAAGAGTCAATAATGTTAATCAGTTTAGGTTTGTGAGGTTTACAATGATGTTTTCTTTGAGAACAAATAGCACATTTCTCGATACTTATAAAATCCTTGATTGGCAATCCGCGAACAATGTTGTTTTTTAGCAAATGGTTTAAATTTTTAACATTGACATGACCCAAAAACGACGATTCCAAAGCATGGCATTATATTCCAACACTTTTGAACACAAGCAAGTAATTTCTTCAGGAACATTTTGATTCATGTCGATCACGTATGCATTATCTTTTCTTCGTGATCGAACAAGAACCTAGTCATCTGGTATAATAATGTTCAGTTTTAAAATAAGGCATTCTTTATTTGTAAAATGAGTTGAAACGCCTTTATCACAACTCTGAGAACCACTCAACAAACTGTGTTACAACTCAGGGACATAATTCACATTTTCAAACTGTAAAACACCATTACTTACAGTAACCTTTTGAGTGATCTTTTCATTTTCTCCTCCTACAAATGACACATACCCTCCACTAATAGATTGAATGCCATGCAATTGAGAGATGTATCCTGTCAGGTACCCGGAACAACCACTATCAACATACCAAAGTCTGATAATATTCCTCCACAGTTGTTCCTGATTGGAGCTAGGGGTGGAAGGTACCATAAATGCGAACTGAAGCTCTTTCACCATCACTTTATTTTGATTCTTCTCTTCATCTGCATTAACGTAAGCCAAGTTAGCCAACTCTTATCCCAAGTTCAATGCCTTCATCTGCTCCTCTCATCCAAAACACTGAGTTACCATAGCTTTCTCATTGCTGGACCTAACTGTTTCCGTCTGCCCAATTGGATCAGTGCCCTCTCCTTGTTATGCTCTTTAGCAGGGTTGGTGCATTTACAAGCAAAGTGACCCGACTTGTGCAGTTGCAGCACCTGAGTTTTCTATTATCAAAACCCACTTCCCTGTCATTTGTGAAAGCCTAGTTGTTTCTCCCAGTCTTCTTAGTAAAGTTCTTTGCCCTGATTACCGCCACTTCAACATATTTTGTCAGGTCCGAGCCCCGGTGCGGAAGCGTGAATAATAGTCAATACTAATCAACGTTGTGGAGCTCGGATATAGGGTTAGTATCGAATCTAACTCGTATTCACTCTTGAATGATGTTAGTTGGACGGATGAGGTGTATTGGGAGAGAGCCTGATTTGATTAAAAATCAACAATAAAGTAGGATGAACAATTGTAATCAAAACACAAACAAGATAGAAACGATAGTATGAAATATTAGCCGAATGATTCTCATTAAGATGAAACACTCATACATACATTCATACATACAATCAATTAAGAAATATCTCAGCCGCCATCAGGAGAGCTCATCCTGGAGGCAGAGACTCTCTCAAAGGGATAAAACCCTAAATCTCACATATACACAATACAGTCACTCATACTAGACAAATGAATAAAAACATCTATTTATACTAGTCTAGCATGACTTGGTCTTCAAGCCATCCACCCTTGGTTGAGACCAAAATAATATATTTTTCACCCAAAGATTAATTCGATGCGTCGATCTAAAATATAAGTCCCAACAATCTCCCCCTTAGACCGATACCATCGAATTTCTTCCATGATTTCCTCATAACTCGTTGTCTTTCATTGAAATTCTCCCCCTCACTTTAAGCTTCTCCCATTGTTCATTTCGAATCATCACTCTTATACCACTTTTGGATGTAGTTGTATGGGCATATTTACGAGGCTTTGAACTTCAAAGATCAACTTCAAGTAACAAGGTTATCACAAAAAGAAATAAACTCATTGTGATCATCAAATAATCTTCAATTCTTCAAAACCGTTTCTTCCCATGTAAATCATCTTCAAACCATTCCCTGAATTAAGATAGCATTCAAGTCAACCATAACCCGTTCTTGACTGTTCAAGTTACTATTTCATAGGAGGTTAGACTCTACTGATCATCCTTTCAACATTGTTGCTCGTGATGACTCCATCTTCTCATCCGTACTAGGAAATCTGAAAATTTACAAATGATGAAACGTCTTTGAAAAACCTTGGATTATTGATCTTGATCAACTTTTCCTTAACTTGAGTCTTTTACTTGATTTGAAGCTAGTCATTTGCAATGAAATTCAAAGATTTTTACTCCCCCAATTTCGTTGCAATTGTCTTTAATAAATGTGTCTTCAAATCAAGTGTGGGTGAAACAATCTTGATCATCCTCATCAAGATTGTAAAAATCTCAGATAAACATATTCAAAAGTTGGTTGACACTAAAAGTGATTAAATCCTTAAGCTTGGTCAACACTTGTTCTTGTAAAGCTTTTGATGAAGTCGTGAAATTGGATGAGGTTTGAATGCCATAAGCTTGTTGATGATTGGAGAAAAATTACCAAAATACCATTGGTATATATCTTCCGTGGAGAACAACTTGGTCAAATGGTCAACGACACCAAAATTCTCAAACGTTTCTTCAAAACTTTGAAAAGTTTCACAAACTTTGTTTCCTAGCACACAAAGTGCTTGGGAGCACCTTCCTAGCACAAATTATGCTTGGTTTCATTTCCAAGCACAAAGCATACTCTGATACAATTTCCAAGCACAAAGTGTACTCGGAAGCACTTTCCTAGCACAAAGTGTACTCGGAAAACAAAGTGTGCTCGGAAGCAAAGTGTACTCGGAAGCAAAGTGTACTCGAAAACAAAGTGTGCTCTGAAGCAAAGTGTACTCGGAAAGCAAAACACTTGTGATTTTTCAATTTTTCACCGAGCACAGAGTGTGCTCGGGAGAAAAAGTGTGCTCGGAAGTACTTACTATCACTAAGTGTGCTCGGGAATACTTGTGATTTTTCATTTTCTTCATTTAACACCAAGCATGCTTGGGAGCAAAAGTGTGCTCGGGAGCAAGGGTGTGCTCGACACAAACTTGAGTTTTCTCTTCACAAACATAATTGTTCATGGCAGAACAAAGTATGCTCGAAAAAGAGTCTGCTCAAATAAATAACAAAGTGTGCTCGAGACTTAAAGATAGTTTTCTTGAGAAGACAAAGGATATGCTCTGGGTTTCACAAAGTGTGCTCGAATTTGATGTGCTCGATATAAGATGTGCTCGAAATAACCTGTGCTCGAGCAAAACAAAGATGTGCTTGGGCAAAACACCTCCTGTGCTCGAAGCAACACTTAGTCATTTTCCATACTCGAGTCCAATCTCATTCATTTTTTTTTCATAGTGTGCTCGAGACATCAAAACTTCATTTCTGCGTCATCAGTCACTGATTTGCCCTTGCAGAACCTGCTCGAATATTCACTTTGCATCTGCTGCAACAAACAATGATGAAATTGCCTTTAGTACCTGTTCATTCTTGACTTGTACATTCTCCTTATCAATTTGTACCATCGGCAATATTTTTCAACAAACATCTACTGTTTTTGCAGCACGAGCACACAAAACCCTAATTTTTCAAATCCAAAATCAAGTTTCAGCATCTGAAATAAATCATTGTAGCACCATCCAAGTCATCTCGAAATCAAAGAAACCTATCTTCATATCATAATCAACCTTTTCAGATCTAGAAATAATCAGATGAACAGTGTTGCCCCAAAATGAGCCAAATAACACCGTTACATCAGATCTGGACCATTTTGACCAAATAAACATGAAATTGATGTTGGATCTCCAAACGAGTCATCAACCAAAACATCAATCCATATAGTTTTCTCCGAATCATCAAATAATTTCAAAACCCCCAAAAAATAATTTCAACGAACTTCATCATTTAATGTCCAAGGTGGATTCAAGAGCGAAATGAATCTGTTCAGCGGTTAGTCTGAACGATTCGGTAACCCAGGCTCTGATACCACTTGTCAGGTCCGAGCCCCGGTGCGGAAGCGTGAATAATAGTCAATACTAATCAACGGTGTGGAGCTCGGATCTAGGGTTAGTATCGAATCTAACTCGTATTCACTCTTGAATGATCTTAGTTGGACGAATGAGGTGTATTGGGAGAGAGTCTGATTTGATTAACAATCAACAATAAAGTAGGATGAACATTTATAGATCCTTAGTCTTTATCTTCAGAGCAACATTTATATCCCAACTTTGAGAGAGTGAGTTTAGGAGTTTCTTGTTGACTTCCAAAAGAGTTAACTCATATTTGCATATCTCATTTGCGTCACAAGCTTGGTGAATCTTTGGAGTTGAGCATGAAGTGATTCACCTAGGATGTGGTTAAACATGTTGAACTCCTGGCACAACAGATCCCTCTTACTTTGCTGCATGTCTTCATTGCCCACAAACACATCAATGAGAGCCTCTCACAAAGCCTTAGCTGACTTGACTTCTCTAAAACCTAGAGCAATGTAAGGGGCCAAAGATAATGTAAGTGTAGATAGGGTCCTCTCATCATCATAAACCTTATTATAGTCTACATTTGTGAACAATTCAACTGGTTTAGGAGCCACATTCTTCTCTTCATCATCTAACTCATAAGTGATGATGGTTGGACCCCTAAGAATGCTTCTCAAAGCCTTGAAGTCCTTCATTCTCATGTACTTCTCAAATTGAATTTTCCTTTAATCAAAACCCTCTGCATTCAACAAATGGTGAATATGAGTCGCGGTTCCCATCAAGGAGTTGAGCTCTTGATGGATATTACTGGAGACATTGTTATCCTTTGATTCCATCAACGCAGAATACTCAAGCTGAACCGAGAACCAAAACTACTACCGAAAACCTTGTACCGAGAACCCTAGTGACCGAGAACTGATGATGGCCGAGAACCCGTTGTGACTGAGACAACAGAAACAACACCAGTTCTTGATTCCTTGATATCAATAACCGAGCCTAGAATAGGTCAATAAGCTCTGATACCAATTGTGAGTCCTGTGGATGGATCTTTCAATATGATATCAAGTAAACACCTTGTTAGGTGGAAACTAACTACGTGGTGATTCAAGAACTAAGATGACATAAAGACGATGAAAACGGTATGATGAGTTCAAAGAACACATATATTACGTTGGGTACTTAAGTCCCTTGAACAAAACTGATTACAACGATAATACTTGTGATGTCCAACCCTAATCAATAATAAACATTAGTATATATAGGGTGTTTACTAGCCACATAAGGCCAAGCCGAGTCTAAATCCAAAGCCCACCGAAATCCCTCGGTTGTCATAACAAAAATCGTAAACTCTATAACAAAAGCATAAACCATAAATATGTCCCAACATCCTTGAATAGTACAAAAACTCATAGAACTTTTTAAAAAAGATATATTTTAAATGATGGGTACTCGGTTGGTGAAACTCGCACAGTGTTGGTATCAGGTTACGACTGAAAAGAACAAAACAACAAGTTTATCAACGCTAAAACGCAACTATTTAATACACAATAAAACCCACGCGTTACGACACCAAAGTGACGAGAATTCGATTGATGTCAACAGTAACACACACACACATATATACTATAAGAGTGAGATCGTGTGAGAACCATTTGGAAATTGAGATATTTGAGAACCATTTTAGACCACAAAAAAACCTTTCAAGAGAAAGTAAAAAAATATAATAAAAATCATATAAAACCAAAACAAATGCGAAAATAAAAAGAGTTAATAATCCAAAATGTTTATCAAGAATCCTGGTTTCATAAAAAAATTCTCGGTTTTACTAAATTATACGTCTAATTTAGCAAAACCGATAATTTTTTATGAAACCAGGATGCCAGATAAACGTTTTATTTTTTTCTTTTTTACCTTTTTAAAATTTACATTTTTTTGTTTTATAAATTTTTGGAAATTTGGTTTTAAATAATTCAAACTATGCCGTATTGGCAAATAAGACTGTCATATTTACACTTGGCTTATGGCGATCCAACTAAAGGTATATTTGGTTCCAATGTTCTGCGAATAATGGATGACTAACTCCGTTAGTTTGATGCTTACGTGGCATGCCTACTTGCCAAATAAAATCTATGTGGAATCTTACATGGCAATAATCTCAAATCTTCAAACCCGAAATCAAAACCCAAATCTTCAACCAACCCACCCAACTTTCAACTTCAATCGACAAAGATTTAACCCACCGGCCACCACCACTCTACTCACGCTGGCCACACCCGCCGCCACTACGCTAACTAACGGACCACCACCACCACACTGCAGCACCCACATCGTCCACTATTTTTTACCACCATCTGAAATCTCATGATAAATCACCATCTCAAAACCCTAGAAACAAGCAATTAGAATATCAAATGTAAGAGGTTTTAGGAGAGGATGGTTACGATTTTTTGGTTACGAATTTTTATTAGGGCAAAACTCAGGTAGGGTTTTGTGCGGATCTGGGTTTGTGAAAAAAAATCTAACATAGATAGGAAAAACGATTTTGGGGGGTGTTTGTGAGTTGCAGGTCCCCGGAGCAAGGGGTCGAGGTTCCAACGAGCTTAGAAATGAGAGATGATGTTCCACTGAAAAGCTGCGAAAGCAACCACTCAACGGGTAGATGGTGTAAATATGATGTATGAAGAAGAAATGAGATGGTGGTAGGGTATGAATTTAGGGTTGATGATAGGTTGGTGGTGGTGGTGTGTGGTGACAGAAGAAGGTGATGGTGGTGGTGGTTTCCGGTTGGTAGTGGTCGGGGATTGTGGAGCTAGGGGTAGGGTATGTTGATAAAGGTTGGTTTTCCACGCAATCTGCCACATAGATCTTTTTTGACAACTAGGCGTGCCACGTAAGTATCAGACTAACGGAGTTAGTCATCCGTTAGTCACCGATTGTTGGAAACAAATACACTTTAGCTGGGATCGACACCAGCCAAGTGTAAAGTTGAGACTCTTATTTGCCAATAAGGTATAATTTGAATTATTTAAAACCAATTTTCCTAAATTTTTTAAATATTTTCTGAAAGGTTTTTTTGTGGTCCAAAATGATTCTTAAATTTCTCAACTTTAAAATTTCTCTTAGAATCCTCACCATGTATATATAAATGATAGAATACATTAATCTTAATCGTACAATAACGTACGTGGCTAAATCTCCCTTTGATTTCAGAAAGCACGCGGTGGTAAAATTGTAAATTCATTCAATTCTAGATTCTAAGTAATAAATATAGACTCTTAAACTTAACTAAACTACTAACCGGAAAGTGTACCGTTCGACTCTGGTACATCTAAGTAAGTGGGGATAATCAAACCCACGTGAATCTTTAAATTACGTAAACTAGTAAATTAGACTTAACTAACTGACGACTATTTAATCTATATTATTTGAAGGGGGAGTTTTACTGAAAACTAAATTCAAACTAATTAAAAACAAATTAAATAAACAAAGGATGATTTAATATGATTAATCAAATGACGATAAAAATCCACCTATGCTAGAATCCCCAATGTATCAGTTATCAATTAACTGGAAAATGCATTGTTAAAAACACTAGTTTTAATGTTAGACTTCCTCATGGTTATGAAAAATACCTTTAAACAAGATTATACCTCACAGCGCGGAAATGAAAGGTAGTTTAATATACTAACTCGACTAGGTAGACAAAATCGATAAACCAAACCTTGATGGACTACTCACCAAGAACTAAATCTAGGAATTTACCAACCAAGACCTATCAAATAATCTATCACCTCACAAATATTTAAATTAGCAGCACACTTTTATCTATTTAATTAATAACTTTTATTAACACTTAACACAAACCAAACTATATCTAGATAATGGGTAAGCAAGCAACAAATTTTATTAATTATTATTGTTTATATGGTATTATTGAAAATTAACCATAAACTAGTCAAGAACACACATTAAATGATCTAACATAATCATATTATATGAAAGACATTCACCAAAGACTCTATGAAACATTAAATGTCATCAAACAAACTTTAGCACACACATCGAATGAATAAAATGCAACTGTTTACTGAATCATAAAACCATAAAGTAAAGCATAATCCAAAATAAAATTAAGCGCCAACCAAAGTTCATCATAAAGCCTAGGCAGTTTATAATGTTTAGCCAACAATCATACTCAAGAATAAAACTAAATAATTAAGTTCAAACACCATGATGAAAACAATTCGTTCAAACCAGAAAATAATATTGTTTGGGTGAGTAGATGTTAAGCCCGGGCACCTCTACCCTAATCCCGGACACTCACCCCTCTTTTATTCTTACTTTTCCTCACGATGAACCACTGGCCTTTAACTGGGGTGGCCCCCTTCTTGTTCACCGCCAAAAGATCCCTGACTCCTCTTGTCGAACTCCTCTATTCTCTGATTGTTTTTCTCATTTTGTGCGTAGGGACTCCCCCCTTGTGTTGACGGCTCCACAGGATTACACGAAAAATAATCCCTTGACACAAAAGTTGTTAGCCGTTTTGTTATTTTCTTTCCTGCGGTCTAAGTCAAGCCCCTTCTTTTCCTCCGCGTAACCCACAAATCATTTAAATGCCCAAACAAAAATTATTCCATCATATCAATATTTCTTGTGATATTTTAATCAAATAGAACTTATTTGGTTCTTATTCTAGCACATGCATATTCTGTTTACAAACAATTTGAAATAATAAATATAAATAACACAATAAGTAAAATACTCATTTGAATTATAAGTCAACGTGTTATTTAACAAAACTCATTGAATAATTAAAGTGCACTTAATTTAGTTCACCCACAAAAGTTGATTTATTTTTCTGTTAAACGAACTTTGCATTAATATAATTTATATACTTTTAGCATATTGTCTCTTTAAAACTTTAAAATTTAAGTATGGACCAATTTGGGATATTCTTCAAATAAAAAGGCAACTCAAAACAACTCAAAAATGTAGGCAATATTTATTGAATATATATATATACATATACCTATATATATATATATATATATATATATATATATATATATATATATATATATATATATATTAGATCATATCACAAACCTTGGTTCGACTTTCAGGATCCTGATGGAGATAAAAATTCCAATCATACATATCCTGAATCCGGGCCGTAGATATGCCTGAACATTTTGAGAAAGAAGTAATGAACACCGAAGATGTTGTTGATCAGGATCCTGAAGTTAGCCAGAGATCCTGGACCCAACCTATCAAAAAGTTTTTACAACATAACGAGATCCTTAAGGAAGAAATCCCGAAGCTTTTCACATGAAGGCATCTTGATTCATTATTTTACATGATGTTCTCTACATGAAATATGTTAGGTTTATATTTAAGATGGTTGAAAGATCTTGAAATCCAATAAGTACTAAAGAATACTCATAAGTGTGACTGTGGGAATCACACCGGAGGTAGATCCTTGTTTTCTAAAATCCCGAGAATTGGTTATTATTGTCTAACTATGAGGAATGATGTAATGAATTATGCTCAAAAGCGTGATGCCTACCAAAGACATAGAAATATCATTTACTAATGACGTTGGTACCCCTACCCACTCTTAAGTTAAGAAAGCTTAGACTCCTCCCATTGGAAGGTTCGGTCGGCCTAGATTGCTTAGTTGAAATCAAAAGAAAAAGTTGTAGGTTCCCAGCCGGATCTACACGAGATATCGCGTTCTACGTAGGTGCGGAATCCCTACGTAAGACGTTACGAGTATAGAAAACAATACGAGCTAACACACGATACGATAATCAAACACACGTTGTATTCCAACCGTAAACACGTGATACTATTATCACTGAATACAAAACTCTCTGACTCGAATACACGAATAAACTAAACTCTTCATGAATAAGCCGTAAACAAATAGCTTATATAGACACGACAACTTCGCCTGGCATGTTCAGGCGAAGTTGTCCCTAACTTCGCTTGTCTAACAAGTTCGCCTATATAAGCGAACTTGTTAGCAACTTCGCTTACATACAAAACTCAAATCTAACTAACACGATTACAGACACTCGACACTGAACTACTGACATCATGTACCAACAAAAGTGAAATGGGATTATGAGAAATTAATTGTGGGCAATCAAGTCGGTGAACCAACCCTCAGTCTGTTGAGCAAATGAGGATAGTACATCACATATGATGCTTTTTTATTTTTATTTTGATTAGCTTTCACTTATCCATTTATAATTGGGTCTCTAAATTAGTTATAATTGGGTAAATATACATGTGATGGCATCTCTTCATTTTGTTTACGATAAATAATTTTACTTTTTAATTTTTCTTTATTTAGTTTTCTGTTAATTTTTAATACAATAAAAATAAGTCATAGTATTATATATATAAACACACACATATATATAGGGGAAAGTTAACGTACAAATGAAATTAACGTGCTAAACATGAGAATCAAGTAGAGTAATTATATATACAAGTAGAGTTAGGACTGCACAAATGCCAGGAACCGACCCGACCTGGGTTTAGCCCGACTCGACATGAGAACTGAAACCATATAAAAACTAGAACTGAAAACTGGACCTACCTAATCGGTTCGGGTATCTGTTGGTCTCGGTTCGTGTTGGTTTTCGATCGGGTAAATGACCGAGACTCGAGAAAATGATGAGGATGATGAAAGGGCGACCAAGATATGTTTGAATTCCGACGATTTCATGGAGGTGGTGCTTTTAGTTAAGACCTCTTGGCTTCTTCTTTATTATTTTCTTCTAAAAACACATTATAGGATCATTATTTAACATACAACTACACAAGATCCTGCAAAGGTTTGTTGGTGCATTTTGTGACCGTCGCTATGCAATTCTGATCAGCGGAAACGAAGTACGAAGTTAGAACAACTTCACCATAGGTGAAGTTATAACAACTTTGCCATAGGCGAAGTTGTAACAACTTCTGCCATAGGCGAAGTTAGAACAACTTCGCCATAGGCGAAGTTATAACAACTTCGCCTACTGGCCCAAGCCCAAGCCTGCGAAGTTGTTTTGTCTATATATATATGTGTCTTGTTTAGGTTTGAGAATCCAGAAAATTAGAGTATTGTGTGTTCAGTTCAAGTAGCTAGAGAGAAATAGAGAGGCAGAGTCGTGTGGGACGGCCCGAGGTAGAGCTCACCTCGGGTCGGCCGTGTCTTTGTTTTTGTTCGTTTTGTAATATGGTTTGGTTATGATATAAAAGATCTGCAGATGTGTTTATCCCATTCGTGTGTTTGTTCGTGTATGTGTTTGTGTGTAATTGTGTTCTTGTCTATTACACCATTAAACGAGTCTAGGAGGATTCCGCACTCCTAGACCTCGTGCGGATCTCGTATCGATCGGCGACGCCCCGGGGGGACTTACAAGTGGTATCAGAGCCTTAGGCTCTTATGCTACGGTTCGAGATCTGCGTTTTGGTGTTTATGGCACGTTTCTGATGCGTTTTTGGCCGAACAGCCGCCGCAGGCGAAGTTATGGGGTTCAGGCGAAGTTGTCGCTTAAATTTTAGGGTTTAGGCGAAGTTATCAGTCAGGCGAAGTTATGGACATGCGAAGTTAAGGAGGGGCGAAGTTGACTTTTAGGCGAAGTTGACTTTAGGCGAAGTTAAAAAAAAAAAAAAATTAAAAAAAAAAAAATTGTTTGGAGTTTTCGTCTGTATGGCCAGGTGTACACGATTATTGTGAGACCGAATACGTTGTTCTGTCAACGAGTGAAACTTGTTATCTCTTGGTCTTACGTGTGAACAAATACGTCTCAACTCTGGATATGGAGTTGAGGTTGTGATGGGATATTGATTGAAACTGGATATTGACACATATTTGGGTGTTTGTGGGCAATGAAATAGTTGTTGTTCGAGGTTGACCAACTGAAGAAAGTCAAATTGAACTGAAGGTTTTCGTCATTACTGGATTGCGGTCAGAGCATATTATTTATGTTATTTTCAAGGCGTTCGAGAATTGGATCCTGAAACGTGATGCTTATTTATTAAAGTGAAAATTCTGGAACAAGTTGGATTTAATCGGGAATTAAAGTGTTTATGTTCTTGATCGTTATCCCTGGTGATTGAAGATGCTTCGGATTAATTAATGGTCATGTGTGTTAGATTCTGTCAAGGTGGTTTTGTGATGAAATTGATCACTTGATGTTGAGTAGTTGAAGATTAAACCTTATCGTATGCCGACGTGTTGGTGAAGTTGTGGAGGGAGCCCAACTTCACGTGTTGGTGAAGTT
The DNA here is from genome assembly GCF_021521415.1 of Bidens hawaiensis. Lineage (NCBI taxonomy): Eukaryota > Viridiplantae > Streptophyta > Magnoliopsida > Asterales > Asteraceae > Bidens > Bidens hawaiensis. Next base: position 242,920 of record NW_027493270.1, on the reverse strand, counting down.
AGAAGAACTTCACGTGTTGGTGAAGTCAGAAGGACTCACGTGATTGGTTGAGATGATCAATTAGGCACGGGGATGCATGCATTTCAAAGACCTCAATCTATATAGTCGGAGAAGCTTACACTGAAGGGGAGATCTGATATGGAAGACGCTGGGTGATTGGTAGATTTGTGAAGCTACAAGACAGTTTCAGGCACGGCTGGTTGAAGAGCAAACAGAAGATCATCAGTTAAGAGGGAGTCTGTTGGTGCATGTTTTGTAACAGATGATCTTTTGTGTTTGTTAGAATTGAGAGCAACGGTCAAATGGGAGTCTGTTGGTGCATTTTGTGACCGTCGCCATGCAATTCTGATCAGCGAAAACGAAGTACGAAGTTAGAACAACTTCACCATAGGCGAAGTTATAACAACTTCGCCATAGGCGAAGTTGTAACAACTTATGCCATAGGCGAAGTTAGAACAACTTCGCCATAGGCGAAGTTATAACAACTTCGCCTACTGGCCTAAGCCCAAGCCTGCGAAGTTGTTTTGTCTATATATATATGTGTCTTGTTTAGGTTTGAGAATCCAGAAAATTAGAGTATTGTGTGTTCAGTTCAAGTAGCTAGAGAGAAACAGAGATGCAGAGTCGTGTGGGACGGCCCGAGGTAGAGCTCACCTCGGGTCGGCCGTGTCTTTGTTTTTGTTCGTTTTGTAATATGGTTTGGTTATGATATAAAAGATCTGCAGATGTGTTTATCCATTCGTGTGTTTGTTCGTGTATGTGTTTGTGTGTAATTGTGTTCTTCGTCTTCTACACCATTAAACGAGTCTAGGAGGATGCCGCACTCCTAGACCTCGTGCGGATCTCGTATCGATCGGCGACGCCCCGGGGGGACTTACAAGGTTAAAATATTGTACCTTGCAATAAGTTCGGTTCTTCTTGCTTATCTTTTGGGTTTATTGAGACTTTGAGAGTGAGGATAAAAGGAGGGTTTAAGGTTTTTCTTTTTACCAAAAGAATATGTTAAAATAAAGAAAGTATTATAATGTTTATTGGGATTTGGGAAGCACCAATTAAATTTCTTACTTTTAAAAATAGATTAATCCACATTTAATTCAATTTTCAAATCCATCTTCAAAGAGTTATCGGTTAATCGGGTTTTGCATGTTTGTGACTTATTGGGACCGATGACCGACCCGAAACCGATAATCCAAAGAAATTATGGACAGATTTCGGTTCTTCTTGCTTATCTTTTGGGTTTATTGAGACTTTGAGAGTGAGGATAAAAGGAGGGTTTAAGGTTTTTCTTTTTACCAAAAGAATATGTTAAAATAAAGAAAGTATTATAATGTTTATTGGGATTTGGGAAGCACCAATTAAATTTCTTACTTTTAAAAATAGATTAATCCACATTTAATTCAATTTTCAAATCCATCTTCAAAGAGTTATCGGTTAATCGGGTTTTGCATGTTTGTGACTTATTGGGACCGATGACCGACCCGAAACCGATAATCCAAAGAAATTATGGACAGATTTCATGCATGCAATTTAGGGTCGGTTCGGTCTCGGGTACATTCGGTCCGGTTACTCGGGTTTTTTCGGTCCGACCCTAATTTTTCACACCCCTAAGTAGAGTAATTATGTAATTACATCATAGAGTAATTACTCTATGATGTAATTACACAATTACTCTACTTGTATATATATTATTACTCTACTTGATTCTCACGTTTAGCATGTTAATTTCATTTGTATTTGATCCAAACCCTATATATATATATATATATATATATATATATATATATATATATATATATATATATATATATAGAGAGAGAGAGAGAGAGAGAGAGAGAGAAAGGATCAAGAGAGAACTCCTTCTAAAAGAGAGAACTAGAGAACTAATAATAAAGTATTTTTAATTTAATTAAAAAAATTTATTTTTTTTCTTTCATCCTTCTTATATGATGTTATTCTTCACCACAAAAAAATATAAAAAAAAAAAATTGAAAAAAAATCTCGTTGTAATGTATATATGCAATACGTCGATTTTTTCTTAATGCATATGTACACTAGTGTGTATTTTTATATGTGCACTAGTGTGTATTTTTATATGTGCAATAGTGTTGATTAACATATATGCAATTGTTTGTATTGCATATGTGCAATAGTATTATATTATATATATAAAAAAATCGATATAGTGCATATGTGCATTAATGTTGTATTACATATATGCGATAGTGTGTATTGCATATAATAATTATTGTTGTATTTGCATATATTCAATAGTGTGTATTATATAATGGAATTGTGTTGTAATGCAACAGGCATTAGTGCACATATGCACTACACCGACAAAGTTTTTTTTTAGTATCAATATTATCTTATTAGAAGGAGGAAAGAAAAAAAATCACAAAATATTTTCTTAAAAATAGTTAAAAATAATTCTTTACTAGTTCTCTAGTTCTCCCCAAATCCCACCCCTATATATATATGTGTGTGTGTGTGTGTGTGTGTGTGTGTGACACTCGTCAATTTCAGGTTAACTTCGTTAACCCGAACTCCTTTAATTCAAACTCAAGATCACATGAACTATGTTATTCCAGTTAACGCATTCCTTATTGCATTTAATTATGGTTTAAATTAAATGTGACAATCATTACACAAATAGTCTTTCGGAGTTTCACCGAACCACACACGAGTCGACTCAAACCGTTGGTGAACAAACAACAATTAATATGAACAAGTACTTGGTATGAATACGTATTATGTTGTGATAATATATGCTTATTTGGGACTACGTGCTTGCATGTGTAGCATTGTATCATGGATGAAATAACTAGATTGTGCTAGAATTAGGTTAATTAGAAGGTTAGGGGGTAAGTTATAACATGCAAAATATATAAACAACTTATTACCCAACCCTAATCCCTCCCCATCTCTTGCTCACGACAGCCCCTCCTCCCGTCTCCTTGATCGGCCGAAAACACCAAACACACACACAAGTTATTTTCAAGCTTGTTGAAGGATCCAAGGTGCTAAATAGGTAACTAACACCCTATCTAGTCTTTCTAATGAGTTAGTTGCATCATTACACATGTTAATCAAAAACCCTAAATCTTAAAATTGATGAATAATGATGAGTTGGGGTTTATTTGTAAGCTTGTTGATAAACACTAGTGAATTGATTACTAGTTGTGTTGTTATTGATTGTCAATTACATGTTTGTTTGAAATTGAATCTTTTAGTAAACCCTAAATATGCATGAAAAGTGAAATTGAGATGCATGGTTGATGGATTATGGGTCTAGAGGATTGTATGCATGATTAATTGTTCATAGGTTATTACTTTGTTGGATTTTGGTGAAAGCTGATGCTGGACAGAATCATAGATGTGTGTTAATACGGCTGTAACTTGATGTTAATGATATGTTTTAAAGTGGTTATTAATTCCTTGATGATGTATGTCGAGTCTAGTTCCCAGGGAATCCAAGTTTGTAATTTTTGGACATGTGGAAGTCACTTTTTATTAATTTATAAATTAGTTGTGCAGTTCTGATTCGGGAAGCCTTTTTATAGGCTAATTTGTTAATAGCATATCTCACAAACGAGAAGACTAAAAGAGTCGATTCCACCTCTGTAAGTTAATAAAATGAGTGTGGAATCTAACCCAATTGGCCTTGCATTAATTGGATTAACCATGCAAGGGACCAGTCAATAAGTTTTTGTTGCACATGATAATGACTACTGTGTACCTACTGTGTTGTTTGAATTCTTGTGATAAAATTGTACATGCTAAAAATATAATAAAAATAGTTTTGGAAACCTAACTCACGTGTGCTTCTGTGGTAAAATTTTGGTGATTTATCTGCATGTTATGGATAGTGAAATAGAGTAATCTTTGCGTGTTAGATTCTGTCTCGGAAACTTTGATGCTAAATTCTTGATTGAAAGATGAAAAGTGATTGTTTGATCAATGCTTGAGTTGTGTTTGACATATTTGCCCTTGTAGTTGATGTTTTACTGAAAATATATCATAGTAACATTTAATACCATACTTTATCACACCCGTAAATTATCACCAACGTGTTGTCAAGTCGCACTTGTTTCACAAACATAACACGAACACACCTCATGCATAACTTTTATGTATTGAGTCTAGTGAGGATTTTCTTTACGCACGCTTTTCTCGGACTTTGGTAACTTCGCAAGCAGTGAGTTTCACGACCCCTTTTACTCTTTAACGTTTTTATTAGGGGGAAATAACATACTCCAAACACTTTAGATTTTGCTTATTACATATATCACTTGTAATACTAAGTGGTAACAAACCAACTAAGTCCTTCTGAAAACAATCAAACCGGTTAATATTGGATGATAGCGAGTCAGTGTTAAGTAGTACTACTAGGTTTGACAAACCCCACCCGACTCTAAATTCGACTGTAGGTCGAGTGGGTGTCATTTTGGCTAACACATTACCATGGTCGTTGTTGACATGGTGGCAAGGCAAACGTATAATCAGTCAGCTTCGGTGCCGAAAACTTAGTAATACATGCTTGATAGGTTAGCTACCTATTGATATATATTGAAATAACTCTATCTGGTAACGCTAAAATGCAACGATTAATTTACTTAAACCTGTGAACTCACCAACCTTGTGTTGACGCTTTTAGTATGTTTATCTCAGGTAGCCGAGGCGGGCGCGCGGTTTAGGACATGCATGCACTATACTCATATGATTTGAATTTCTTTTAACTTTATCATATCAACTGTTGCTTTAAGTCGTCCTGTGTTGACGCAATAATTTACGTTACTATTTACGCTTCCGTACTTATTCCAGACTTGTATGTTTTTATTGGTTTTTAAAACTTTGGTAATGATGTTTGATATAATTAATGTCTACGATCCTGTTAGTTCACACCCTCTAACGATAGAATTCCGTTAGTGGATTTTGATGGTGTGATAGTGTGTGTGTGTGTATTTATTTTTTATAAAATTGGTTTGGCTTGATTGTGAATGTCAGTGAAAATTTTGGGTTTAGTTGGGTTGTGTATGTGTAAGAGAGAGAAATTAGTTTTTTAATAAAAATTTGAGTTTGGTTGGGTTGTGAATGGGAGTAGTCTTAGGACTAAGGAAGAAGCAAACACAAGCTGCTAGACCAGGAAGCTCAAAGCTTCCTCAACAAGATTCCTAAGTTGACTAGGGAAGCTCCTCACTACAGTAAGCCTCAGAGAAGTCATCTCTGATGTGACATAAAACTGAAACATGCAATAAAGTAAGTATGTTGACATGACAGACAAAAGCAGAGTACAAGTTACACAAAAATGGTATTGCTTGTCTGCAAGAGATGAAAGAGGAGTTGACCCTTTCCCCTTTAAGCTTCCCCGGGAGAAGCTTCTGACTTCCTATAAAAAGAACACTTCAGCCAAAGGTATTCTTCATTCCCACTTATGTCATTCTCTTTACTCTCTCTTCATTACAACACTCCCACTCTCTCACTATATTCTCATACTCTAGAATAAAACTCTGTATAATATTATCTCCAAAATACTACTCACTAAGAGATCTCCCTCTCTAAAGAGTAATTATCATTAATTGAGCTGTTAGTCCTCTAAGCTGCTAGGTCAACGAGCTGGGGAGGCGTAACACTATCAGCTCACTCCAACCCCAATGACCAGTCGTATCTTAACCACTAACTCCTATTACATTCTCTATCTCTGGCATACATGTATACATTTACTATTTACATACTTTTACGAGATAAATTACTAATTTTGAGCGTCGGAGGGTGGTCCAGAGATCCCGGTCTCAGGTCCCTTTCTAATGAGTTTTTCGTGTTGCAGGAACAAGCTGGAAGGTGACCCTAGAAGCGTCCATATCATCACCCAACCATACCTTTGTTATCTCTATACACGTTGTAACAGAAAGTAGTGTCCACCTTGGGACCGACGCTACTTTGAACATAAAACTCTCTGTAGTTCAGCTCCAAATGTTCCTAAGTTCTTCTCTTTGTGGTTGGAGAGGATGTCTTTCTTAAGGTCTCTTCTACAAAAGGTTCCTAGCTTCTTACACTATGACATTATTTTCTACATTAAATTGTTTCAAAACATTTTGTACTATATACTTGAACAACCACAACTTTTATGAGTTTACATCTTTGGTTTGATATAAAATAAAATTTTTCTTGGTAGAAAGTATTTATATATTATCTTATTATTTTTTAGGGACATTCATTTTATGTTTGTTATAAATATGATGCTATTACTCAACTTTACTAGAATAAAAAAGTTGCCATCTAATATTAATTTATGTGATCTAACTTTATATGGGAAATGAGTTATGTCAAAACTTCCTTCAAAGAATTGTATGACAACAAATATATATTTTTCTAAGAAAAGTAACAACTTAATATCATTTTTTGGTCTTATAAGTTATAAAGGGATTTGAATAAAATCTATGATATGACTAGACCTAACCTACACATGTGTTTTCACAAAAGTAGTATATCAAGTTCGAGAAAGTACATAGGTTACTGTTCACCCTAGCTATCACCTAACAGCTGCAACTTTAACCGCTATATAAGTAAGCTTGTAGCTCAGAAGCAGGAAACGCACTAGCTTCTTGCACAATCGAGTAGTCAACAAGCTGAGAAACCAAGAAACATATCTTGATAATGAAGTCGAAATGACATACAAAACATCTCAATAAGCGACCTGCAAAAACACCTTCACAAGAGAAGCAAAGATGTTCAGAAAATACGTGCACCAGCTTCCCAGCTTCTAGCTCATTAACATTTTACTTTAGGGAACATAACATTTAATCCTAGAAAATATTACTTTAGGGAAGAGAGCCCTGCCCCAATATTATACTCTAACCATGACACGATAAAGGTAAGTGTTATATCTACACTACCAAAATGCAGACATGATGGTTTCCTAAAAATAGACATGAAGTATGAGACCAAGCCTACTAAGAAGATGCATCAGGCACCTCAGGAAAATTTGTGTCATGTAGGCTGAGCTACACTTATCTTCAAACATTTAAGGGTCAAAAGTAATGCTAAACATGTGACATGACAGAAACTACAAAAACAACTCATGGCAAAAGTTATAAAATAGCCTATGCTAGAAGCTACAATAGCAACTTAGGCTAGGAGCTATAAAAGTAGCTTACATCGAGAAAGCTCGTCAGAAGCTTCATACGATGTGCCAGAAGCTACGAAGCTTCCTGCTAAACCATGGAAGGAACAAACACAAGAAGCTTGGTAGCCCAGTCATATGTTACTATATGGACCAAATTAACATTTTCTAAGGATGGATGAACACTATGTGAAATCATCCTTACAAGACTAAACTCATTTACACACACCACTTCCGGAAAGGGAAAACAAACCTTCTCAAGCGAAGGAGGTTGCTAAATAATATGCTTTAAAGGAATGAAGATCATGCTCGATTACAAGAAAAAGTATAAGCAAACTCTCCCTCAGCCTCAAGGTGTTACCAAGACAAGCCACCTTTTTCCTGATAAGTAAAGCTAATCATTGGGAAGGAAATCAAATTTGCAGAAAAATTTGGAAGCTTAAAACAAAATCAGCTTCACATGTAACCTTGGAAGCTTTGAAGAAAAATAGCTTCGTATGTAACCTAGGAAGATCAAAAGGAAATCAACTTCGTAGGTCATCGCACATGGTGATCTTATAAGCTCAGATCGAAACCAACTTCTCACATCCACAACTATCATGACTTGGGAATCTCCCAAGCACAAAATCGACCAATCATTATGACCTCAGAATTATAGGAGCAGACCACCGAGTAGTTGATGTGAGCTATCATGTCATCAAATAGTTATTGCAACTCACGCAAATAAGAGGCAAGGAAGCTACTAAGCCTCCATCTGCCTTCATAAAGTCTCTAAAATGCACCCATGGCATGTTACATACCTAAGGCAGCGTTTGGTGGAAGCAAGGTAACACATTCTCAACGAAGGGTTAACTCCATAAGAGACTCCGAAAAATGAAAAATAGCAAGATCCAAGCGAGTTATTTATACAAACCTAGTTCGCTTCCTTGTTTTTCCAACATGATAGAAATTTGGGTTCGTAGACAAAATCTGGACACCTTCAAGCACTGGCTTGACTTTGCCTTGATAGGTTAACTATAAAATAAGCATGAGCTACGAAAAAACCTAATTAGATGGTTCTTAGAGAACTTTCACATAAAAGAAGCTTTATCCTTTACTAAAAGCTACAAAGGGTAAAAATCTTTTGCCTCTTATCTTATTCAAGAGCCTCATGAGAGAAAGGGAATAAACATGGTTCACAACCCATAAAAGCATAGAATCATGAAAATATGTAGCAACTTTTTCCTGAAAGCAACAAAGCAACTCAAAGATACATTAACATCGTTGATAAAATGAAAAGGTAGTCTACTTAATCACCAAAGTAATAGCTAATACTTTGATATAAACAAAAGCACCTAGAACATAGCCATTAATCCATATACTCTCATCTTGAAATCACCTTCAACGGAGAAAGTGTTATCTAAATCTCAACTAGAGAAGCTTATGTGACTCATATTTGTAACTTGAACTTACAAATCTCCGTGCTAGAAGTTTACATCTAGGAGATCCTATCTATATCGATGATATAACGGGATTCATCTTTTGTAGAATCCTCAGAAAAAGCTCTAGATTAACCAAACCCTACAAGGTCTCGGTTAACCAAAGAAGCTTGAGGAAGAAACATCAAACGAGAGAACGAAGAGTCAAGATGACACCTGGATGGACAGTTTTCCCTTAGCCCCATCTCCGTGATAGCCATCATAATGGTTAAGTTACACTATGGGAAAACCGTTTACCCACACATGTACTATTAAGAAAACTAGTAGGGTAATAATGTAAATATATACCCAAAAAAATTTATAAGCCTCCAAGCCAGATCCCAAAGCTTCAAGCTTCATGCTTCTAGCTTCTGGCTATAAATCTCTGAGCTTTTAAGGCTTTTAAACTCAAAAGGTTTATAAACAAATTACCAGGTTACCAATGTAGCTTGAAGAATCATAATAACCAACTTACAGTGTTTTGTTAAGTTGCATATCATTCGAGATATAAAACCAAATAACTCTTCAACCTTAACTCGTTTAAATACTCAAGAATTTGAAACAATAAGGCAACCAAGCATTTCATCAAAATAAGATGCAGCCATAAGAAGCTTAAATTGAGCTTACTACTGCTCAATCATGCACAAGGATGCCTCCAAAATGATTTGCATATGCAATGCTTTCCAGCTTCATGCTCCTGTATAGAAGGTTCACCATGTGCTATTTTACGAAAGAAGCTTGTATATTAGAAATTTCAAAAAGCAAAGAAGAGGTACTAAATAACAACCACCTATAACTACGTCATAAAAACTTATGCCTTGGGAGTTGATGATAATAATACCTAAGATCTCACTTTCCAATGAAGTCAAGGAACCAAAAAGCATAGAAGTTGAACGATTATACATATCAAAGCCCTTGATTGGAAGCTAAAATGGTCACAAGTATCTTGTTACATATGCAACATCATCATGGGAAGAAAAGAAGAATATAATAAAATCATAACCAGAATAAAGCATATGCTTCTTTCCAATATAAACATTGTTTCCTTGAATAAAAAAAAGAGTGAAGAAACTACGAAAAAGAATGCATCTTCGCAACCAATGAAGGTCAATTCCAATAGCCCTCATTTAGATAATCATGCATGTGTCAACATATGAAAATGCTTATTTTTCATATAATATTCTATAAAGGAAAACTTACAAGGTCAATGCTAACAAGAAGCTTGCTCAATCACCAAAACAACTTGCTAAAACATCACCGCACCTCGTAGGTGCTCCAAGAATAAATAGTTGGCTGAAACAAGAAAAGAAGCTTTGAGCTATGTTTAGCGCAACACAAAAGCCGATTAACTATAGAAGCATTCCTACTCACATCTATAAGAAAATCCCCAAATCACCAATGTGAACACAAAGGATGGTAATAAATAGCTTCCAATAATCACTTAAGCTACAAAATGCCACAATATTGGAGCTCTACCAAAAGAGTAGAGTTGGGTGATTCCTTGCTTAAATCTTCTTTACAACTACCACCGGCTAAGTAGGTGGGTGTCTGCAAAATCAGCTTGTGCATACATAACTAGTCCACAAAAAGCTTGGAACCAGCTAGAAGGAATATAAAGATAGCTTGCCATAACATAAAAATGTGTGGATTAGGAGATTCTCCACAACACTGAAGCACTTCGCTAAAGAATGATCTAGGAGTCCTCATACATCAACGTTCGAGGTCCTAAAACTCTAGCATCTAGGAGGTGAGTCGCTTTACCATGTGAACTCTTATTCATTGACTCTCCTCAAATGAAATCCAACACTGATGAACCATGGCAATAGACAAGTTATACCTCTGGACCACCATGTTTACAGTGAACACCATTGATCTTAAGAAAGCATCTCTTTATCATTTTCCATACTAAATCAACCCTTAAGTATGATTGATTTAATATCACCACATACTATATTATACTAGAAACGGGGTTAAAGACAACCTCGTATAAGTGTCAGAGCTTACTACCAAGTATCAATAAATAAACTCTCACACTTACTATTTTTTAGAAACTTTATTATTGAAGTGTTTCACCTTCTACAAGGGCCTATAACACATTCATTCATGAAGCTTACTAACCTTGAATCTATGGAAGCATCCACTAGAAATATAGAAGCTAAACATCACTCACAAGAAGGAAACTATAATAGAAGCTCATAGTTACCACCAAAAAAGCTGACCTTCTAATATGAGAAGTTCACCTTCTATCAAAGAAGCTAACCTTGTAACGTAAGAAGTTGAGCTTCTAACAAAGAAGTTGACCTTCTAATAAAAGAAGTTCACCTTCTAATAAAGTAGTTAACCTTCTAACACAAGAATTTCACCTTCTAACAAATAAGCTGACCTTATAACATAAGAAATTCACCTTCTAACAAAGAAGCCGACCTTTCAACATAAGAAGTTGGCATTCTTATATGAAAACATATACTCAAGTAATTTTCCACTTTTCTCGTTTTGTCTTGTCCACTTGACATATGCCAAACATGAAAAAAAAACTTCGTAGATAAAATTTACAACATAAGTAAATAAGTTACACAATCAATCAGTATAGTTGTTACCTTTGGTCATAATCAAATCGCCGAATGAAAATCTCATTTTGAGTAAAAAAAGCAAATTTATGATCTTATGTAAGGGTGAGCCCCTCCAAACCAGGCTCCATGAGCTCCGGCGTAGTACTTACTCATGTACATGGTTGAGATCCTAGGCCATATCTCTCAACAGGTAACAAGACGCTATATCTTCCTATATACAAGGTGAGTCCCTAAAACAATACGACTTCATGGAGTACATATCAAAAACTATCTCCATGCAACAAGATTGTGCATCTCTAACCAAAACAAAACAAATACAAACTATATTAAATATTTAAAGTATCGTAAGGGATGCTAATCCGTTCAAATAAAACATAAATTGTTCATGCCTACAAACATTACTAAAATAAATAGGAGCTACACCGGTGGATTCATTCCCACCAGAAGCTCCAGCAACCTTCCCATGCAAATATCAAAGAGTATGTCGGTATCATAATCCAGGTCTCTAGAAGCAGCCTCTGCACCTGTAGAGGAAGAAGTATCAGCTTCTCCTGAAAAGGAAGGAGTAACCTCAGCCTCATTGGCGAGGGAGGAGGTCACCTTGACCTCCTCGATAATTTAAAACATTTTGAAATATCCTACAAATCACCTTCTTCATTCCTACTAGCTCCATCTAACATAGCTTCCCCAAACCTGCTACTAACATACATGATAACACTTGCTGCGAAATCTCTTGTTTAAGATCCACCAGCTCGATACTATAGAGAGTAGACAAAGGTTGATCATAACATCAAGAGATAACATCAAAATAAAGGAAGGACATTAACTCCATGTTCTTTACATCATTCACAAAGTTTCCAACAACATTATGCTTGTAGGAAGGAACCTATATGGAGTCTGGCCAGCTTTGCTATCTTTAACGACAAGCATTAAACCATAGTGGTGGCCATGAGCAATACCTTTGGTATAAATGTCACCAAGGGAAACATTGAACTCACAATTTTGCAAGAGGTAAGTAACAATTTGAGGGAAACCTGTGTTTAAACTGCCAATACCTATCAACCAGAAGCTCATAAATACGCTCTTGAGGGTTGGAAACATCAACCTCAGAAGCCATCTTCTCATTCTCGAGCTTTTCCTTCTCTACTAATACCGCCCTATCTTGACTAACCTTACGCCTTTATTTATGTAAATCCTTGCCATAACTTTCACCTTATGCTTCTAGACGTCAATCGCCACACATGAGAAGCCAAGATGATGGGTTAATCTCTCGACATGAGTTGTTAAGGTACCATTCTTTTTCTCTGCTATATCCAAAATAGCTTCTAACTTCTCATTATCAGCCTACAAGCTCTTAATTTCCCTTGAAAACCACTCCAACGGCCCAAAACTTTAGGAACAAGAGTAGTAAGACAGACAAAACCAGACATTATCTTTGTTATCATATCGTCATCACTCAAATCTTCATAAACCTCCTTTCCGGTCGAAGGCAAACAATGCAACAAAAAAATTCTAACAAACAGATGCTTACTTGAACGTGTCATTATTTTCAATATTCCACTTGGGTACACAAGTAACATTACTAACACTTGGCGTATTATCAATAGCGCCACCTTCACTAAAAAATTCCTTCAGCATTCCCTTGTCCATTGGCTTCTTCGAAGAAACAAACTTAACATATTCGACTTCTCAACCTTCTTATAATTACCTCCAGCAACCTTAGTAAGAGCATGCTCCTTACTATCAGGTTTCTCAATAGTTTTTTCAGCCATAGACATGACTTTCTATGGCGAGCTAGATGCACCCTTTGAAAGTTTCTCTTCAAGGCTTGAAGCAAAACCAATAAGGGATACAATAAAGGCAACATCTTCATCACAAATTGCAAGGCTGAAACAACCAAGGCATGGAGTTGAGCAAGAAATTCAAGAAGCCGTTTAAGAAGAACAATATGAAGCTCCTCAGCTTCAGGTTACACCTCGTTGAATGCATCTTCATGCTTCCTACAAACAAGCGCAAAAGGAGGAATGAATTGGAAATAAAAAAGAACTTGTGCTTTCCAAGTAAAAGTGAAATTAGTGCTACTGGAAGTTAGATCATTCTTACAACAAGTTTTTCAATAGCAAACCAATCACTGTGTTTCGCTAACTGAAAAAAACATCCTTACGTAATGAAGGTTCATAGCCAAGTAATCGACACACGATTCGAAATACATAATCCTAGCGACACCAAAAGGTACCAATTGACCTATGGTAATCCGATGATGTATGACAACATTCAAGAAAGAATTTTCAAAAAATATATTACAAAGATTTGATGATCAATGAAACGAATGTATAAGGTGACCTTTTTGAACCCTTTTGAAAAACATAATAATTAAAAAAGAAGGTCTTTCCTTATAAAAGAACAAAAAGGAAGATATCGCCGGAGAACAAGCAATTAACCAATGGGTTGTGCAGAAAGGGCGGTGAAAAAGAGAAGTTGTGACCACATTTTATAGTTCTCTCAAAAAGAAAAGAGGTTTTGAAGAAATCATAAAGTATCGAAAGGGTCAATATGGAAGCTAGCTGTCAGCTGTTGCTCTAAGTCCATCATAACCCTTGGAGGTAACCGTAAAATCAATCACGTCGATGGTTATTAAACTGCCAGCCGCTCATCACTATGAATATAATACACGATAAGTCAACACAGAAGCCCCTAGCTTCTAGCCCTAAGCCTCAATCGTAGAAGCTTCAGACCACAAGCTTCTAGCTTCTAGACCATATGTTAGAAACACTTTCTAGCTTATAGGCTTCAATAAACAAGCCTAAAACAGCAAAATGGGTATGTGCATTGGTCTATGAAGAGGCACGTCGCTGAGCCAAAAGCATTAAACACATAGGGGGGTACATCGTCAAGAAAAAGAGTTAAGCCACCAGGGAAGAAGAAAATGAAAAGAAGAGAGCTGAATTGAAAGCCAAAGCTGAATTGGAAAGAAAATCAAGTGTTTTGAGAAGATTTGGGGGAAAGACTGGCTTCCTTGTTAAAAAAGGTGTTAGATTTGATATAGTTGAATCAATGTCAAGAAAAGAGGAAGAAGCAAAATTCAATTTACTACAAAGAAAGTCCATGAAGAAGAGAAAATCACTACCTGACAAAGAAAGAAAGAGAGCTGAAGGAAAAGGCAGAGAGAGAGAGAAAGAAGATTAGGCAAGAAAAAGATTGGCAAACAAGGCTAGGGCCAAAGCTGAAAAAGAAAGAAATGTTTTGAGTGTGCAACAAGAAGAACTTCTGGAAAGAATGATGACAGCTAGGAATGCACATGCAGACCTAAGAAAATTAATAACAACCCAAAAGAAAAAGTAATATGATCTAGAACTGAAGAATTATAATGTCACACCCCCATCTAAGGCCAAGGAGTGCGACCAACAGTTGGTACCATAATTGTAAATAAATCAGAGTTGTGAGTTAATGCGGAAGACTTTATAAAATATGTGGATTAAATTTATAAATATTTACATCACAAAAGATGAGACAAATGTCTCATATATGTTTACTTGTTTATAGTTTTACAAAACCACCATTAATTAATAATTAGGTTTAACAAAACATCCGAGCCATCGGATTCTTTAAGCACTTCGTTATTCAAGCCTTAATCTTGGTTACCTGCAAAATGTTAGAAAATACGCCAGCAACGAATGCTGGTGAATATGCTGATGCTAAAAATATTTTCTTTTACTTTATTACCACTCGAGGGTTACGCAAGCCTCGACCCATCTTGGCTTAGGAATAATAAAGTTAAAATACAATTTACAAACTCAAGTCTCTACCTAAGTACCCCAGCAAACACTGTAGTGTTCGACTTAGTTAATACCATTCGTATACACAAGGTGTTTGAACTCGTTAATCCGATACACAGATCTCAGATCTGGTACATATATAATTAACCTCTTAATAAGGATCTAGTTCATAGTTACTCTTGATTGTATGTTGTATATGATATATTAGTTGTATGTGTGTAGATAATATTAATACTAGATTGAATCTTGAGAGGAGATTTTGGCAGAGATTCGATAAAATAACACAAAAACATAAATAAACCGTGGACTGAAGCCACTATAAATAGAAGATGGATCTAGTTCGTTACACATTCCGTAACGAACTAGCATCCACTTCGTTACATACACTTAAATGAAATAAACTTAACGAATCACCCACTGATTCGTTAAAAATCCTTAACGAATCAGGAGGGATATTAACTTAGATCTAGTTCGTTAAACAACCTTAACGAACTAGACTATACATTAACGAACTACAATAATAACTCAATATTTTATTACATAAATAAAACGATAAATACATAAACGATAGATACAAAGACTCGAGACGCAAAACCGTGTACTAACAGACACCCCCTTGTCTTGAGTTCTTTGTCTTTACTTTACTTGAAACGCTTGGACTGCCAATCTCTGCAAATATGAAACCCGTTCTCATAACATACACGCACAACGCGTTGGAATTGCATAGCCAGATCATAGTCTTCATTGAGCTCGAACAAAATCTTATTCTTGTGTAGTACGTCGTTGTCGGTCTCGGTTAAGTTAACAAGCCACATTGGATCAATGATCTTGATTAGCTCGGTCTTCAAACCTTTGCCCAGGACAATGACGGTCTCGCCTGTTCGGTTATCGTAATACCAGCAGTTGAAAGGTAGATGCATGTGTTGGTTCAACGTCTTCACTGGTACCCGCTTCATGGTCTTTGACGGCTTAACTTTGAGGACCAATTTTCTCCAGCTTGTCCTTGGATCAATCTCATTAATACACTTACGAATAGGGACCTGTGGCTTAAGAAACTTAAATCCATGGTTAACTTCAAATAACAGGTGTTGATGAAACCAATCTTCTATCAAATCAACCCCACGGTTGATAAATGGGCAACACGCGAGGGTACGAACATCCCAATGCAGTAAAGTGAGAACATCCATTATCTTCTTATAATATTGAACCCCCTTTTCCCATTTAACAATACATACTTTAAGATCGGAATCAAATAACCAAGAAATGATATCACATTCTTGAATGGCGTCCCTTGGTTGGCTTTGGAACAAGCAACGGCTTCATCCTTCTGTTCTTGATCAACATACCTATATGCCTCAATAATCTTACGGGTTTTCTCGTTTCGATACCCAAACCACCTTGAAATATCAGCATCAGTTGGGTTTTCAATCGAATTGAATCTCGTATCAACCACACTTTTACCCTTAGATACCTTCTCCAGATTATCCTCAGCTTCTTTAAACGTTTCCTCATTAAATACTAGAGCACCTTGATCAACATTTGTGTGTTGAAACAGGTCAGGATACTCCTCAGCTGTGACATCTTCAACCTCGACCTCCTCATCTTCATAAATAAAATCCGTATTCATTTGAATAGTCGGATCATTTAGAATCTCCTCATCATTCTCAACTTCCACATCAGGCTCCGTCTCTAACACAGTCAACTCGTCATCATTCAAATCAAGCAGTAGTGAGATCTGCTCTCGTGTTAGAGACCTTTCAACAAACTGGCCAACCTCAATCTCGTTTCTATTCACCACACTTCTGATCACCCCCGATCTATCAACAAAGATTACAGTGTCAGCTTCGATCATCTCAATCGTTAAGCAGCTGTGTAATCTTGATAAGCAATGATCTATTTGTCTGAGTCTCCAACTTCACTAATACATGCACCAGAGGATGAACCATGAGATTGTTTCGGCTCATTTCCTCCAGCACCTGAAGCATCAGGGTCCTCATCATCATCTTTTAACTTCTTCAAATCATCGTCTTTACATGTGAGTTGCAAAATGAGATCCTATTGTTCTTTCAATTTCACCCCCTGAGACGTGACAATCTCACGAAGAGCTTTTTTTTCCTTTTGACAAAAAGAGACGTAGCACATCAATTTCTTCTGATTTTCCATTACTCGTTCTTGATTCACACGGTCAGCAGACATTTGATTTTCATACAAATGAAGAAGACTTAACAACATATTTATCTGCTGAGTTGGAGGCATAGCATGAAATGAAGTAGGAATAGGTTGCATAGGCCCCTGTGGTCGACTCAGTCTTAAGAACGAGATATCCATTTGTGGTGGAGGCATCATCATTGGTGTTGGAGAAACCACCAAAGTTGCAGTAGAAGGCATTGGCAATGTAGATAGGACTGAATGTGGAATCATGCTAAGCCTAGGATCTGAAGTGAGCGTGGTCGTCAAGGTAAGCTTCGGAATGCTAGTAGTAAGCGGCACCGCCAGGCGTAGAGGAGTGGACGACCTTGGAGGTTGAACTCCAAAGGAGATGCTAGCACCAGCCGACACTCGACGCTTAGAGAGCCTTCAGAAGCCAACTCTTTACTTTTTCTGTTTCGTTGAGCTGCAATCGTAGTAGCTAAAGCTGCATCAACCGCAGCTTGTTGTTCAAGTATAGCTGCAGCACCATCACCACCATTACCACCGTCACCACCATCATTACCACCGTCACCACCATCATTGCCACCATCATCACCATCTTTTCCACCATCATCACCATCATTCCCACCTGGTCCCTCCTCACGCTCATAATCTGAATCGTCATGGATCCAGCAATCATTTTTAGGACATTTATAATCAGGATTCACAATGTGACCAATCAAGCGTATGGTGCTCGGTCTCTCCTTTCGATAGATCTTCATTCTCCGTACCGTGTCAGCCTTCACGTGATCTAATTACAGCACGTCCTCTATCAATGTTTTATCGATGATCAAATTTGGAATCAAGTCTTGAATAATTAACTGAATAAAACATGGATACATCAAGAATTTCTTTTTCTGAACTGTTTGCAGACACTGTTCTTTAAGATGGTAGAAGACCATCTCTGAAAAATTAAAACCGCTTGTTAAGAACAAGTGCCTCAAAAGCCGACTGCAACATGATACAGCATTCATCAAATCCGCCTTTACGTCCTCTGATGGTCGGTTAATTTGTATATGTTTTAGTTCGTTTATTATTTAGTTTTAACTGTTTATTTTAGAACTATCGATACTTCATAAGTGTGTTATTGGATTTCAGGTCACAGGCGTTAAAGTACTCATTTTGGACCTGTTGTAACACGGAATGAAGACCCGGGATGTCCAGCACGCGAAACGAGAAGTTTAATGATAAGACCCATCGCGATACGCGATGGGCTCCTTTGAAGACCCATAGCGTATCGCTATGAGAGTTAAAAATAACGCGATGGACCATTGAATACCCCATCGCGTATCGCGATGGGGGGTGCAGACAGGATTTTTGGTTTATATCTTATTTTACATCTTAGAAAACCCTAACTTCGTTTGTGACGACCAAGAGGCGATTCCAGCAGTCCAAGAAGGCGATTTTCATCATTCTAGCTCGTGTCAAGACCCTACATATGATCCATATCATCCATATTGAAGATTCGTTGATGTCTAGACTCGGCTAATCTCATAGAATCGCACCCGGGATGTATAGTTTGTAACCATTTACAGTTTTTCTCATGTGATTAAGAATACTTATGTTTTGTTATTGATGTTTAGTAATTTTGTGTGTTCGGTCGGTTTAGGTTTACGTTGGTATGAACGATCTGTTACCAGTTGCTAGATAATTAGTCATATAACTTTTTGGTTAGATTGAATACGATAAACGTACAATTACCCTTAACTGAGTCACACTGGCAAGGACTGTTTGATAACTAGTGCCGTGTGTAAAGTAATTGTTGACGTCTAAGGTTTTGTCTGGTTGATCAGTTTTCAGTTAATCGTTAATAATAAATCTGTTAGGTTGCATGAGATACTGTTTGGTTGCCTACTTGAATTCCCGGGTGTAATTTGCTTGTTAACTGTTTGAAATTCATTTACGTGTTCATTGCTTAGTTCTCCTAATTTAAACTATTGCTTGTGTGATCAGTACTAAAATCATTTACTTCATAATATTAAATCTATTACACGAATTACATTGACCACATACTCCTTGTGATACGATACCCTACTTGCTCTAACTATTTAGAATAATTAGGTTTTTGATTGACTCAAACGACGGTCATCAAAATGGCGCCGTTGCCGGGGAGTTAGTGCGCTTTTTGTTTTTCGTGTTATTTGATTTTCGTGTTTTATTTAATTTTCAATTTTAGTTTAAATTTTATTTTACTTTATTTTATTTGTATTTTTTTCATTTTACGCGGGTTGTGTCACTTGTGCAGATTACAGGTTTATGCGCACCCGCCATTCGGGCCGACAGTCTCCGTTAGTTTACGAGCCCGAAATCGAGAGAGTAGCTCAGCAGAACCGAGTACAAAACAGAAACTCACAAATGGAAGACCAGAACCTGAACCAGAACTAGAATCAGAACCAGAACCAAAACGAAAACGATAACCAGAACAATAACCAAAACCAAGATCCACTTCCACAAACCAACATGTTTCACCCAGAAAACATACCCGACCCACCAAACTTCAATAACCAGAATAACCAAAACAACTCAGCCCGTGCCTCCAGAACCCGAAATTGAAACCGAAACCGAAACCTCAACTTTGACCAAGCAGGACCATCCGCTTCAAACAACAACCCAAACCGTCGAGTTCGGATAAATATTGATGATGTTCGATCGAGTGTTCCGACTGAAGATGAGGATGAGGTTGAAGAGAATAATGGAAACGAGGGTTTTCGAGCAGCTGATGATGAGGTAGATCGTTGGGTTAGGAGGAATCTGGCGGTTGAGCCCGAGAATGAGGTTGATGAACCAGAGGCTGAGGGTGATAATCAGTATGAAGAAGAAGTGGAAGAGCCGGTAATTCAAAGACTGGCTGAACCCGTTAACAGACACCGAAGGGATCGAGAAAGGGTAAATCGGGCGGAACGGCCCGAGAGAGTTCGTGGTATTCCGGTTAACCGGAGCGGTATGGGAAACCCCGGGGGGCAAAGGAGAAATTACATAGCCTCGGCTCATGGTGTTAACAGTTGGTTCAGACCGACTATCTCAGACGGAGCATCCCCGTTGGTCCCACAGGAACTAGTGCCGGGACAACAAACTTTCAAGTCCCGGCCATCTTACATCGACATCGTTCCTCAATTCAACGGGATGGCTTCGGAAGACCCGTATTCGCACTTGATCGATTTTTCGGCTGTTTGCGGGTCTATTGGTGATGGTACGTTCGATCAGGATGAAGTCCGATTGCGGTTATTCCAGTTCTCATTAAAATACAAAGCGAAACTGTGGTTTAACTCGTTACCAACACAGTATCAGAAACTAGGCCGAGATGCAACAAGTCTTCCTAAACAAGTTTTATTCACAGTCGAAGACTACCGAGGCCCGTTCAGACATTCATCACTTTTCACAGTTACCAGGTGAGTTATTCCATGAAGCTTTTACCAGGTATAGGTATATGATCAGAAAATGCCCACATCACCAAATCGAACTGTGGGAACTAGTAAAGTGCTTTGTTGACGGTTTGACATACAAGGACCGAAAACATCTTAAGGACTCGTGTAATATTCAATTGTTGAATCAGCCTGAGGAAGATGATTGGGAATATTTAGAGTTCATGTGTGAAGATTCCAAGGCAGAAGCAGCAGCTGAAAGACGAAGACGTGGTAATTCATCCAGATCAGTTAAGTCAGTCACGAGTGAGTCTGAAAGAATTGCTGAGTCAGAACGTGAACTGGCTGGGTACAGAAAGGGTAAGAAGAAAGAGGTTGGGAAATTTGGTGTTAAATTCCCGGTTTGTGAAGATTGTGGTGAACTCGGGCATAAGGCAGAAAATTGCCCCGAGTTTGATGATGATGAGGAGGATGACACCGAGGAGGTTAATTATGCTTACGGGGATTCCAAAGGCCAAGGATTTAATTCGAACACATATCACCCATGCATGAGGAACCACCCGAACTTTCGTTACGGGAACACGTCTTCTTAGCTGAACCCGAACTTTCAGGGATCGAGCCAGAACGGGTCGCAGGGTAATTACCGCCAGGGCGGTTATCAGTAGCAGCAAGGTTCGTATGATTAGAATCAGGGGTATAACAGAGATGGTAACCGGGGTGGAAATTCATCGGGAAATCAGGACCAGCAGAGGGGGTCCTCGGGAAATGCAGATGAGTCGGTGCACTCAAAGTTGGATGCATTGATGAAGTTTATGACAGATCATAAGGCTGAAACGAAGAAACAGTTTGAGTTACATGATAAGTCAGTAGGGGCAATGTCAAAGCAAATTGGTCAGCTCGCAGCAGATATGGCAAAGTTGCAAAAGAGTGTAGGTCAACTCCCGAGTGATACTACAGTCAACCCGAACCATTACTGCTCAAGCTCCAAGAAGGGAAACAATGTGCACATCAATGCTGTAAGTCTTTTACCTCATTTTGAAATTTCTAGTGTTGAAGTGGATTCACCACCACAATTTGTTGAGGGGGTGGTGGAAGATGTTAGTGGTGAGAGTGATTGTGTCGGTCAAAATGAATCAATTTTCCAAAATGAATCAGAACGAAAAACATATGAAATGTCTTTTTGTGAAAATTGCACATGTGAAAATTGTTTAAATGGTAAATTGACCAACATGAGAGATGAAGAGGTGGAGAATAATACCACCTCTAGTATACTCCAAATCCCGGGAGTGCCGCTTTTATCTATTCAAATTGGGGAATTTAAAACTGATCGTGCACTTTTAGATCTTGGAGCATGTGTTAGTATCATGCCTGGTAGTTTATATGATCAGTATGAATTTGACCCGTTAGAAGGGTAAACACCACTGTGGTGTTGACGGACCAAACTCATACACTTCCTCGGGGCATGGTGACTAATGTAATGGTTCCGGTGGAAGAATTTTTCTACCCAGTTGACTTTCTTGTACTTGTTTATGCAAAACGTGTGAATAATACACAAACACAAGTCATATTAGGTAGGCCATTCCTTGCCACAACACATGCGGTAATTGATTGTGCTAAGGGGGTTTTGAGAATCAAGTGTGGAGACTATGATAAACGATTATTATTGTTTGAAAATGCTATTAACCCTCTTGTTGACAAGTATGTATCCTTGGACAAGGATCACACAAAAGAGGAATACTTTGTGATTGACAGGATAGATAAGAAGAAATTTGAGAAACAACAGAGTGAGAAGGTGGAAGAGAAAGGTAACCGACCAAAGAAGAAGAAAGTGAGACATCCACCCAACCAATTTGATTGAAGACTGGCAACAAATGATTGAAGAAAAGCATGCCTATAATGAGAAGGCTGCACGGGAGCGGGCCAGACGCCCACCTTGAATGCCATAAAAGTTTCAAAAGGGTGGTAATTGTACATTTTGTATATTTTTAGTTTTACATTTTGTTTTAGTTTTCATATTACTATTTGTATTTTAAGCGTACCATCATAGCAAAAGCTAAGTGTGGGGATACCTCACAAAAAGTTTGGATTTTGAGGTGTCGATAAAGTATTTGTCAGAAAACGAGGTTTCAGTTCAGTTAAGTGGCCCAGAGTGCTTTCATGTTCATTTTGTTGTGGTTAATCCAGGTACGTGTATATTTTGTTGTATTCGGAACTTTGTGGTTGTAGTTCACTATAAACCCTCACGAGACCTCACTCGTCCTCCCGGTCTACCGGGAGGTTTACAGGGCTTGTTGCATACGCTAAATGCAATCGTGATTCCTACGAAAGTGAGTTAAGTCTTTTAACGTTTTTAACTAATTTAACAAAATTTATTTTGAAACGAATTAATTTGGCTCGGTAATTGTTTTAATAAAATTAACAATTATTCATTTTCGAAACTCTTAAAAGACCTATGTCTTACACTTGTGAAAAGCTTGCTTCTACACATCTCGAGATTTTGCAGGTTTGATTGTCAGTTTTGTAATTGGATGAGACGAGAGTACACGAGTGTTTTTGAGAGTTCACGAGCCGACTGGTCCTTCTCCAGTCACGTTGATATCAGGTGATTTTGGTTTCATAATTTCATTTTGTTTATTATTTTTAAACGTTAAAGGTGTAATTGTATAATTGTTAGTAGAACCGCCTCACATAAGCCCCGAAATTTTAAAATTGCTTAATAGTCGAAAAGTCAATTTCAACCCCGTCCCTCAAATGTTTATTAATCATTCTATCATTTTTTAACTTTGAGGACAATATTAAGTGTTCTTACATTGAGGACAATGTAAACCTCAAGTGTGGGGATGGGGGAAATTTGAAAAATTTTAGCCCGATAGTACCTCGAAGAGTGTTCAGAAACCAAAGTTGTTAACTGTAATTATTGCCCTTAATGCCAAGTCATAGGTTTCTGGTCATGGTTGGTTTTTCAGCATCTCATTAGTGTTACTCACAAATGTTTTTATAACGAGAAGTTGAAAATGGGGTGGTTTAGGCGGAAATAACGAGTCATGGGGACAGGTACACATGTTTATATCGTCAGCCCTATTCCTCCGGTACGTGTGTGAGTTGACCCAAATATATATAATACACATATAATATATAGTACACACATGTCATTTGAGTGCTTTAACTGATGTTCATGGATTACGAGATCACAGTTGGCAAAATGCAAAAGTGATAGAGGCAGTTAGGTTAAGCCTCGTCTGGATGAGCGTGAGTGTGGGTATTGGGAGGTTGGGGCCTCATTATTACACATATGAGGTGAGGTTAATGTGAGGGGCGGGGGGTTGGGTCCCTTAGAAAACA
This sequence comes from Bidens hawaiensis, assembly GCF_021521415.1. NCBI lineage: Eukaryota > Viridiplantae > Streptophyta > Magnoliopsida > Asterales > Asteraceae > Bidens > Bidens hawaiensis. The sequence goes on along the minus strand of NW_027493270.1, from coordinate 219,103 downwards.
TTTCTTGGACTTATTTTTCGTTTGTCTAACCCCGACATTATGTTACGAGACGATCCGGCTTACTAGGTTTATTTGTATCTGTAATTGTATTTGCTTTTGTTTTGTATTTGTATTTATCTTATTTTTAAGCATCACGTTATTATGCTTAGTAAAAAAAAATTATTTGAGAAAAAGACAAAAAGATGTCTGTTGTATTCAGTTATGTATTCTGTAGTTCGTTGAAGTTCGTTTATATCAAAAAAAAAGTTTGAAATCAGTTTATTGTAGTTTGCTTATTTAGATGTTTTGTACATTGTTAGTTTGCTTATTTAAATGTATATAATCAGTTGGTTAGTTGTACAGTAGTTTCGTTTATTTAGTTGTTTTGTAATAAGCCGGGTCGGATCGTTTGAGCTACTTAAATATTTCCCTTCCATACCCTTACAGCTGGCCCTGTTACAACCCTTTTAAAGACCTCTTGATTTGCATTTGTGCCAAAGCAGCTTGGTGGATTAATATGTATTTATGAGTGATATTGAGAGCTGAGCGATACTGGCACATCTTTTGCTAGTCTAGATATTAAACCGAGAGGAGAGATGTTATATTACGAGAGGTATGAGCATGTGTGCCTTAACTGGAAACAAAGTACACCTGTCTGGGCGGCTCTATTGTTTTTATTATAGCATTTAACCATATTTGTGAGATGTCAATCTAAAAACAATGTCAATCTGAAAAACTGGGCATGACCTTAAACCTTACTAGTATTAATGTCGATAATCTACACACCTATGATGGAGGTCTATGTTTGATTTAGAGTTTTGCTTGAGGGCAAGCAAAAGATAAGTGTGGGGATGTGATGGTTGGTTAATTTTTATATGTTTTAGTTCGTTTATTATTTAGTTTTAACTGTTTATTTTAGAACTATCGATACTTCATACGTGTGTTATTGGATTTCAGGTCACATGCGTTAAAGTACTCATTTTGGACCTGTTGTAACACGGAATGAAGACCCGGGATATCCAGCACCCGAAATGAGAAGTTTAATGATAAGACCTATCGCGATACGCGATGGGCTCCCTTGAAGACCCATAGCGTATCGCTATGAGAGTTAAAAATAACGTTGACCTTCTGGTCCATCGCGATACGCGATGGACCATTGAAGAACCCATTGCGTATCGCGATGGGGGGTGCAGACGAGATTTTTTGTTTATATCTTATTTTACATCTTTGAAAACCCTAACTTCGTTTGTGACGACCAAGAGGCGATTCCAGCAGTCCAAGAAGGCGATTTTCATCATTCTAGCTCGTGTCAAGACCCTACATATGATCCATATCATCCATATTGAAGATTCGTTGATGTCTCGGCTCGGCTAATCTCATAGAATCGCACCCGGGATGTATAGTTTGTAACCATTTACAGTTTTTCTCACGTGATTAAGAATACTTATGTTTTGTTATTGAAGATTGATATATGATTATTGATGTTTAGTATTTCTGTGTGTTCGGTCGGTTTAGGTTTACGTTGGTCTGAACGATCTGTTACCTGTTGCTAGATAATTAGTCATATAACTGTTTGGTTAGATTGAATACGATAAAACGTACAATTACCCTTAACTGAGTCACACTGGCAAGGACTGTTTGATAACCAGTGCTGTGTGTAAAGTAATTGTTGATGTCTAAGGTTTTGTCTGGTTGATCAGTTTTCAATTAATCATTAATAATAAATCTGTTAGGTTGCATGAGATACTGTTTGGTTGCTTACTTGAATTCCCGGGTGTGATTTGCTTGTTAACTGTTTGAAATTCATTTACGTGTTCATTGCTTAGTTCTCTTAATTTAAACTATTGCTTGTGTAATCAGCACTAAAATCATTTACTTCATAATATTAAATCTGTTACACGAATTACATTGACCACATACTCCTTGTGATACGATACCCTACTTGCTCTAACTATTTAGAATAATTAGGTTTTTAATTGACTCAAACGATGGTCATCATCCTCCCAAGCAATGGATCAACACATGTAGGAGATACTTGTAAGTAGGACACAAACCATTCTTGTTGTACATAGATTCTCCGATGTCACCACCATAAAATACACGACGAAGCAAACCTTTGATCAACTCTTTATCAAATTCACATGGATAATCATCAGTATCACCAAAACGAAGTACTCGTCGAATCACACTAATATCAACAGTAATAGGCGTTTGGTTGATTGTGGCAGCTATATGGTTCTCATATTCAATGTATCTTGTTGTTCTCCAGAATTGACGAACGATACTAAGTCGTAATTCAGGATTAGAGTGATTGCATAGTGAATACATGAGCGATGAAGAAACTCCAATAACCCACCAAAGATGTTTTCATCTGCAAAATTTGTACCAACGAAGGCACAAATATTGTGTTCTTGTCATAAGGTAGCAAAGACAAATTTTGTTGCTGTTGCTGCTGGTGTTGCTGTTGTTGCTCAGCAACTGGTGGATCTTGCTCCATATTATCAGCCATATATCTAAATAAAATAATATTGAGCATTAGTAATCATCAACATTATAAAATAAATTTTGTACATTTAAATAATTTAAACTCTTATAAACATATTTAAGATGTCATTCGTTAAAGAATCAGTTTGATTCGTTACAAAATTTATAACGAATCATCTGATTCGCTATCAAGTAAATTATTAAAGAATAATAAGTAGCGAATTACTATTGAAGGATAACGAACTAACAACTAGTTCGTTATAATTTAACGAATACACATATGATTCGTTAATAAAATGGATTCGCTATTCTAGTTCGTGTGATTTGCTTAACGAATTGGACACGAATGAGTTCCAATTCGCTAAGTATAACGAATGGCCAAACACAGCTTAATCTTTGACTTAATTTGTCAAGGTCAAAATTAACCAAGAACACCTAAAAGTCAAAAATGCAATGATGTCGATTACTCCATAATCATCGATGGATATCCGAAAAAATGACCAAAAAGATCTCGGAAACTCATTGCGACTAAAATGGTATCGATTTGATGATCCAAAACATGATATAAGTCAAGTGATTTTAAGGGTTTGAACGAGGCGTAAAAACCCGATAATAACAATTAATCATTAACCCGACAATCAATGATCAAAACATGATCAAGGATCACTATGGATCTCGGAAATACATTCCGATGATAATGGTAACAGATTTATGGTCCATTACTTGTAATACAGCTTATAGATTTAAGGTTCACATAAACCTCAAACACCCGATAACAAAACATCATAATTAACCAATCAAATCATCACAATTTTTGACGAAAATCACGAAGATATGATCGTGTATACCTTAGGAACACGAAAATATGATCAGAAATTGATTTAATGAAGGTCGAGATTTCTGAGAAAAATGGCCAGAGTAACAGTGCAATAATGGAAAAAAGATGAATAGTAGGACGGTTCATAATTAACGAATCACTTATAAATTAAAATTTAAATGAAAAAATAAATAAATGAAGTAAATAAATAATGAATTAAATAATTAAAAATAAAAGAATTTATTAAATAGCCCATTTAAATTAAAAGGATTACCGAGATCCCATACCTCGGTAATCAAATAACTTTCATTGTTTCACGTTTTGAAACATAACTTAAAAGAGATTAAATAATATGTAAAACGAAAATGAAAAATATTTTTGATAGTTTGTAATATTTAAAGCATATATACACGAGAAAAATATCCGAAACATGAAATAGACAAGCTTTTTGTGTTTTATATGATTTTTCAAAAGCAGGACATATTTTTGTATTTTTGCTGAGTTTGAGCAGAGAATCATATTGACCAAAATGCCCTTCCATCACAGTTTTATATTTCAGTGATATTGTGACTGGAGTTAAGTCGGTCATTGATATTGTTGTTGTTTAATCCCCTTACTTACACTCATTCTAATCAATAACTCAGATCTGATCCAGATCTATATGTTGATATTAATTAAACGGATCTAACTCTTTCTATACCTTAGTTTGATTGTTATGTAATATATATTATCAATAATATTAATCGTGAAGCTTGTGAGAGAGAGAGAATACTTTAACTTATTTCAGAATAATATTAGTTCTCTCAAAAACTTCCCCCTTTTACAAGTGAACAGTGGTTCACTATATATAGAAGATGATCTGGTTCGCTAACATCCCCTAGCGAACCAGAATCCCCTTCGTTAAATAACTTAATTAACTTAACGAACCACCCCCTGATTCGTTAACATCCCCTAACGAATCAGAAGGGAATACATTATAAAGTCCTAGTTCGCTAACATTCCTAGCGAACTAGACTTAACCTTAACGAACTAGTCTTAGTTCGCTAACATTCCTAGCGAACTAGACATGACATAACGAATTAGATAAACAAACATTAAATATTACATTAAAATAATCAAATAAACATTTAACGATAATTACAAAGACTCGAGACGCAAAACCGTGCACTAACAGACACCCCCTCGTCTTGAGCTCTTTGTCTTTAACTTATTTGAAACGCTTTGTCTGCCAATCTCTGCAACTATGAATCCCGTGCTCATGGCATACACGAACAACACGTTGGAATTACATAGCCAGGTCGTAATCTTGTTGGCGTTCAAACAAAATTTGCTTCCTGTGTAGCACGTCATTGTCTGTCTCTGATAAATTAACCAACCACATCGGATCGATTATCTTGATGAGCTCAGTCTGTAGTCCTCGACCACAAACAATAACGGCCTCGCCAGTACGATTGTCATAGTACCAACGGTTGAAAGATAGATAAATATCTTGCGGCATTGTCTTCACAGGAACTCTTTTCATTGTCTTTGGTGGCTTCACTTTTAAAACAAGTTTCTTCCAGCCAGTCCTCGGATCAACCTCATCAGAACGTTTACGTCTTGGGACCTGGGGCTTGAAGAACTTGAAGCCATGATTGACCTCGAACAGTAAGTGTTGATGAAACCACTCAGCAGTTCGGTTACCCCCACGATTGATAAATGGACGTCTCGCGAGGGTGCGTACATCCCAACGCAGTAATGTTAACACATCCATTATCCTCTCGTAATATTGCACACCTTTTTCCCATTTCACAATACATACCTTCAGGTCTGAATCATAGAGCCAGGAGACAATGTCACCATGTACCTTAGAAACTGTCTTGAAGGTAGTCATTTGATTTGCCTCAATCCAAGCAGCAGCAGTATCCTTTCTTTCTTTATCTACATACCGAAAAGTACTGATGATCTTACCCACTTTCTGGCGTTTGAACCATCTTTCAATGTCATCATCAGTCACTTCTTTGAGTGAAGGAACCGTTCGCTGCACAATCTTCTCCAAATCGTCCTCAGTTTCTTTAATTACGTCTTCATGAAATACCGGAGCACCTTGATCAACATTTGCGTGTTGATACAAGTCCGGGTACTCTTCAGCAGTAACATCCTCCATTTCAATTTCTTCGTTCTCATAAATAAAGTCCGTATTCATAAATAACGGATCATCTTACATTTCTTCCTCATTGATCACTTCGACATCGGGCTCAGTCTCTAATGTAGTCAGCTGATCGTCATTCAGCCCAAGTAGAATCGAGATCTGCTCCCTTGTCAAAGATCTAACCACAAACTCACCAATCTGTATCTCATCTCTGTTCACCATACTTCTAACTATCCCCAATTCATCAATAAATATTACCGTGTTAGCCTCAATCATCTCTATCGGCTTGGCCGCTGTTGGATCTTGAAATGAAATTATCTGTTTGTTTGAATCATCATCGCCACTCACACCAGCACCAGAGGATGAACCATGTGATTGTTTAGGCTCACCTCCTGCATCAGACTCGTCAGGATCATCATCATCATTTTTGAGTTTCTTGAGGGCATCATCTTTACAAGTTAATTGTAAAATTAACTCATCTTGTTCTTTTAATTTTACCCCCTGAGACTCAACAATCGCACACAGCGACTTGGTCTCCTTCTGACAAAATGAAATATAACTCATCATTTTTCTTTGATTCTCCATGAGTCGTTCTTGATTGAGTCAGTCAGCTGCCATTTGGTTTTCATATAAGTGTAACAGATTAAGAAGCATTTCTGTTTGATGTCCAGGTGACAAATTGTATACAGATGGATGAACTGGTTGAATAGGACCCTGAGGCCGAGTGATTCTCATGAAAGTGACATCACTAGGCAGAGATGGAGGAAATGTAGTTGTTGGCAGAGGAGGAGGTCCCATTGTAGTTGTGGAAGAAACGGTTGACAATGTGAGCATCGGGGTGCTAGTAGTTAGCGGCACCGCCGAGCTTTGAGTAGTTGATTGACGAGGTGGTGGTGCACCAATAATTACACCAGCCCCAGAGGACACACGGGGCTTCTTGGATGGCTCATCAGTAGCTACTGCCTTACCCTTTCGTTTTCTTTCTTGCTGAGCTTTTATGGTGGCAGCTAGAGCAGCATCAACTGCATCTTGTTGTTCTTTCAGAGCTCGCTCACCAGCTCCATCATCACTGTCGTTACCATCATCATCCCCACCATCATTGTTCCCACCTTCTCCCCCTTCACGCTCGGAATCCGAGTCATCATGGATCCAGCGCTCATTAGGAGGACATACATAATCAGGGTTGATTATATGGCCAATCATCCTTTTGTCCTGTGGTTTGTCTTTTCGATAAATCAACATCCGATGCACTGTTTCAGCTTTCATATGTTCCATATCAAGAACATCATTCACCAACGATCGATCAATCACCAAATCCGGTATCAAATCTTGAATAATTAATTGTAGAAAGCGTGGATACATCAAGAACTTCTTTGACGGTAGATTTTGCTGAAGATGCTCTTTCAAATGATCAAAGATGAGTTCTGAATAGTTGAATGGCTTGTTCAGAATTAAAGCAACAAACGCCGATTGTAAGCTCAGTCTACATTCATCGAAACCACCGCGGCATCCACTCAAGCAATGAAGCAAGACATGCAGCAAATACTTGTAAGGTGGACACAACCCATTCTTGTTCAACATGGACCGACAAATATCACCCCCATAATTTAATCTTGTAAATAAACCCCTGACCAGCGTTCTGTCAAACTCACTCAGGTAATCGTCACTATCGTCAAACTTAAGTACCCGACGAATGACCTCTACATCAATCGTGATCGGAAGTTGATTAATTGTAGCTTTAACCCAATTACTTTCCTCAACATATATCGCCGTGTTCCATAACTGCCTGATTAAACTAAGATACACCTTAGGTTTAGCAGTGATTGCATAATGTATCTTCGAACGGCGTAAGAAATTTAACATCGCTCCAAACGTCCTTAAATCAGCCACATCATGATCGACATAAGCACAGATGTTGTGCTTCTTATCGAACGGTAATAAGACCATTTCAGCCTGTTGAGCTTGTTGTGGTGGTTGTCCTTGTGGTTGTTCCAGTGACGGTTGCTCTTGTGGCCGTTGAATCTGTTGTTCTTGATCAGCCATTGTTACTATATAAATTAAAAAACCGTATATAAGAATAGATAACACCATATATATTCAAAAGATATATGTATTTAATCTAGTTACGCATATTAGACGATTTAAAACCTTTGATTAAATTAATTGAATATTCAATTTAGTTAATTAATTTATAAAATTAATAATATATATATATATATATATATATATATTTTATTTTTTTTGTCATTCGTTAACAATCACCCTGATTCGTTATACAAAGATAACGAATCAGGCGATTCGCTATTAAGTAAATTACTTAACGAACTAGACCTAGCGAATCACTAATTAAGTTAACGAACTAAAATCTAGTTCGTTATATTTTAAGCGAATCAAATTCTGATTCTTGTGACAAGTTATTCGCTAAGCTAATTCGTATGAAATCTTAACGAATTGGACACGAAACAGTTCCAGTTCGCTAAGACTAACGAATGGTCAAAATTATGACTTTATCTTTGACTCCACTAAGTCAAAGTCAAAATTATCAAGAACAATAATAGTCAACATAGTAACCCAGATTCAATTTGGCCATAATAATCGTTGAACTATCACGATAATCAGCTCGTTGAGCTCGGAAACACCTTCGTTAATGTAGGTGAATGAGATTGAGACTCATTACCTATATGTACTTAGGATCAACGAACCAACAGTAACATCAAGAACACACAATCATGATTAACCCAGCAAACAATAATCAAAAGATGATTAGAGTCCACCAAGGGTATCGGAAAGTGATTCCGATCAAAATAATATCAAAATCAGACAATTAATAACATAAATTATACACAAATGAATTTCAAAAGTTCAAAACCCTTAAACCCCTGAAATATCATAATTTAACAGTTAAATCAATGTCGTTTTTGACGAAAATGCTATCGCCAAACACATGTATAACTTAGTCACTTAAATTGATCTTTGAAATGTTCAACTTTAAAAATCGAAAATAACAGAGAATTTGAACAGTTACTTAAAAATGAAGAAAGAAGACGAACAGTGAAATGCTTATTCGTTATCTTGTCTTATATAGCGATTCACGAAACCCTAGGTACAGCTTGCACGAATCAGACGATTCGTTTAACTTTAAAGTTAGCGAATTAGCCCATTCGCTAACTCAATTCGTTACCTTATTTTAGCGAATCACAATGTGATTCGTTAAATTAAAGATAGCGAATCAAGACACGATTCGTGTCATGATTCGTTAAATATGTATAACGAAGGGATGATTCGTTACAGAGTGCGGAAGCGAATTAGATTAGCGAATCAGAAGCTAGTTCGCTAAAGAATCATCTAGTTCGTTAACCATACATAACGAATGAATTTTAGCGAATTAAACCCTTTTTATTTAATTTTAAATTAAATAATAAATGAATAAATTAATGAAATAAATCAATAAATTAAATTATCGAGAAACCCTTATAACCCGACAACCTAATACATTAAAATTGTTTCAGAAATCTTAAAATTTTTTATTTAAATATTTTGTATAAAGAAAACGAAAATATTTTTGGTATTTTGTAAAAAATTTAAGAATTAAAGAATGTATTTACAGAAAAAAAATATCCGAACAATTAAAAATAGACAATCTTTTTGAATTTTTCAACGATTTTACCAAAAGCAGTACATGTTTTTGTAATTTTGTCGAGTTTGAGCAGAGAATCATATTGACTAAATTGCCCTTCCATCACAGTGTTATATTTCAGCGATATTATGACTAGCGGTAAGTCGGTCATTGGTATTGTTATCCACATAAATCTAATAACACACATTCAAGTATTTTTGTGATATGATTAATAAGTTCAATTAGAGCACAAAATATCAGAGATTATCAGCCTCTAATCTTTGTTCAAGCGTAATTTGATTTTTGCCAAATCACCCCAACTTGACTTAAACCATTATATTGTTGATCAAAATTTTGATACCAATTGTAGAAATTTTGAGCAATGCATCAAGTTTCCTTAACTGTAAGTGAGTATGCACGAGTCCATCTATCGTCTTACATACATTGTATCCCCTAGGGTCCGTTTCTTAATGGTATTAAGACGCACGCAAGGGAGGACCAATTTGTATGACTAACAGCGGATTTTGATCAAGTCAGTAATGTAAATTGTACGAGGTACAACAGTGATCAAGTTTAATGACTTTGGGTTTGCTCTAGAAAGCGAGTGAAATATTCATGCATATGAATACCCAGATGGTTAAACCGCATAAAGACTCACAATATCCAGAAACTTAACGCTTGTTATTTGCTTTATTTGATTTTTGGGTGATCAACAAATATAAGGCTTGAGTATGACTGGTTATTACATTTCTGCCATCCTCACCAAGACTTTTACTAGAGACTAACACCCCTTTCAATTTGGCGTTTCTTTATGTTTATATCACATACTTTACTCTACTGGGTTGTTTTAAGACCTACCAATGCACCAATACAATTAAGCACACAGTCTTTTAAGCTTACTTTTTGCTGAACTTGGGGTCAAAATAATCAATGTACTATCATTTTCTCTTTTTGCTTCAAAAACTCAATATTTTGAGGAGCATAAAAACAAAATAAAGATAAATTTAATCGCCCCAGTTAACTTAAGTTAATAAATAAATGGCTATCCTTCAATCCACAAGTGAATCATAGGACCAAGACATGCAAGCATGCTTCACAAACTTAAATAACTGACATAATTTTCAGCGAGAAAATAATCTAAAAATCTTTTTGGCTTTTCTCTGTACAAACTTTAAAACACAATATTTTTGTCTTTTTCAGATTTTTCTGTACAAAAACATAAATCACATTCTTTTTGGTTTTTCAAAAATTTTAAAAAGTTTTTGGTTTTTCTAGATATTTAAAGGGAAAACATTAAAGAACAGAAATCACAATATTTTTGAATTTTGAAAATTTTTAATGTTTTTGGATTTTATCTATACAAACGAAAGCACATTTTTTTTGTATTTTCTATACTTTTCACCCCCTAAAATCTAAAACATAAAAAAATAAGACTAAATTTATAAAGCAATTAAAAGATAATTATCCTAATTTTAAGATCTCAGCAAGGGTCTTCAATCCATTTAAACCAAGCAAAAAGGTAAAACGTGTTTTATCAAACGCTTTGGTAAATAGATCGGCTTTTTGAAAATCTGTGTGTACTTTCACAAGATTAATTAATTTCTTTTATAGCAATCCCGTATAAAATGATATCGAATGTCGATATGTTTCGTTTTAGAATTTTGTACAGGATTCTTGGTGATACTTATAGCAGCAGAATTATCAATCAAGATGGGAGTAGTAAGAAACTTCAAACCGTAGTCGCGAAGATGTTGTTGTATCCACAGAACCTGGGAACAGCAACTCGAGGCTGCAACATATTCAGCTCCGGCGGTTGAAGTAGAGACCGTTGTCTGCTTCTTACACTGCCAGGAAACAAGCCGGTTTCCTAAAAATTGACATCCTACAGTCGTTGATTTGAAGTTGATCTTGCATCCTCCATAATCTGAGTCTGAGTAGGCGGTAAAATCGAAAGAATTATCTTTGGGGTACCATAACCCGATGTCAGGATTTCCCCGTATATATTGCAAAATATGCTTGACCGCTGCCAGGTGAGTCACTCGGGGACTAGCTTGGTACCTAGCACACACACAAACAGCAAACATTATGTCGGGTCGAGAAGCAGTTAAATACATTAGAGAACCAATCATAGCACGATAAAGGGTCGGATCAACGGTATCCTCCAATTCATCCGGTGATAAATTGTGACCCACTAGAATCGGCTCAACCCCCCGATAGAGTTGAAGGGATTTTTCCGGCAGTTATCTTGAATTGGCTCAAGACGTCGTTCACATACTTAGTCTGATGAATGAAGATTCCCTTATCAGATTGATGAACCTGCAGCCCTAAAAAAAATTCATCTCTCCCATCGAGCTCATTTCGAACTTTGTTTGCATGGACTTCTCGAACTCTTTACATAAAGTGTCGTTCGTAGACCCAAATATAATATCATCAACATAAATCTGGACTAGAAGAAGATCATCACCAACAGTTTTATGAAATAAAGTGCAGTCAACAGTTCCTCGTTTGAAGTCATTATCCGTCAGATGGTCGGCGAGTGTGCCATACCAAGCTCTCGGGGCTTGATGTAAACCATACAGGGCCTTGTTTAAACGGTAAACGCGTTCAGGATAATCAAGATCTTCAAAACCAGGTGGTTGTTGAACAAACACTTCCTCATGTAGTTCACCATTTAGAAAAGCACTTTTGACATCCATTTGATAAACCTTGATATTCTTGTAAGCAGCATAAGCCAGAAAGATTCGAATCGACTCTAATCTTGCAACTGGAGCATATACCTCAGTATAATCAATTCCCTCTTGCTGATGAAAACCTTGCACCACTAGACGTGCTTTGTTTCTGACAATCACCCCTCGATCGTCCTTTTTACATTTAAATACCCACTTAGTCGGAATAGCTTTCTTGACTCTAGCAGGTTTGTCTAGTAAATCCCAAACACCCAATCGTGCAAACTGCTGTAATTCCTCTTGCATAGCTTCTACCCAAGAAGGATCTTCAAGTGCCTTACGAGCTGTCGTTGGTTCAACTTGAGATAGAAAGCAATTGAATTTAGCAATATTCACAATTCCCGAAGAGTGTAAATTAGTGTAAGCACACAATACGTTATTGTCGCTTGACGAAGCAACTTGATGACGTGTACGAACGCCCACATCAAGTTCTCCAATGATATTGTCCTGTGGATGATATCCATGAATCCGAAGAGTAGGATTTTCAGGAACAACAACATTGTCAAATAAATTAGAGTAATGTTCACCCAACTCGGGAGATGAGACATTATCACAATCAAGATCGATAACTTGAATCTCAGCTTGATCATCATCGGAAGAGGTAGAGGCACTATCAATAACAACTGGAGGAACAACTTGAGAATCTTCAGTTGTAGCATCGGGTTGAACTTCATCTGCATTAGTATTTGAAGAGCTTGGAATGTTCAACTGTTCTTCAAAGTTAGCTCGAACCAAATCTTCATCGATGTGATCAGTCGAAGGAGTAAACGAATTAAAATAATTATCGTAGTCAAACATCCAGTCTGGACCTTTCCCTTGTGGAGGAGTTGTGTACTTTTGACAGTCCACATGGTACCATTCTTCAACACAGCCAGATGTAAAATTAAATACTCTTTTCTTTGGAGACGCATAGCCCAAGAAATATCCTTCGATAGCCTTTTCATCAAATTTACCCGAATCCTTCTTCAACATTGTACACGGACACCCAAATGGTTCCAGGTACTTTAAATTAGGTTTTCTGTTATTTAAAATTTCATAGCTTGTCTTCTTGAGTCTTTTAACTGTTAGAACCTGATTAAGTGTATAACAAGCTGTGTTCACTGCTTCATTCCAAAATTGAATAGGAAGCTTTGAATCAGCAAGCATTGTACGTGCAGCTTCAATCAGAGTTCTATTTTTCCTTTCAGCAACACCGTTTTGTTGTGGTACATAAGGTGCACTATATTCTCGATGAATTCCCTTTTGAATACAAAAGAAATCCAAAATAGTGTTTTTGAATTCAGTACCATTATCACACCGGATTCTCCCACCTTTTGTTTGTACAGTGATTCAATCTTAGTAATAAGGTTTTGTACCAAAACAGGTGTTTGATCTTTTGAACTCATAAATAACACCCATGAATATCTTAAATAATCATCTGTCACTACAAGACAATACCAGTCTCCAGAAATACTCGCACGATTCACTGGACCAAATAAATCCATATGTAGTCGTTCAAGAGGAGTATTAATGGAATTCAATAACTTAGATGGATGTGTCTTCTTCTTCTGCTTGCCCTTTTTGCATGCAACACAGTGATCAGATAACTTAAAGTTCTTTAATGAGACACCTCAACTAAGTCATTTGCCATTAAATAATTCATCTTTCTAACATGAATGTGACCCATTAGTCGATGCCACAGAATCGAGTCTTTCTCGGTTGCTTTCGAGACAAAACATGTTTCGATTGATGTTGATATCTTAGAACTCATGTTTAAGACATAAATATCATTTGATCGAGGTGAACGCATGATAACCATGTCCTCGAGAATCACGTAACCCGGTTTCAAGATAAGACACTCTTTGTCAGTAAATATTGTAGTGTACTTTTTATCACAAATCTGCGATACACTCAATAAGTTATGATCAACCTTGTCACAATAATTTACTTTTTCAAATGTAATATGACCATTTGAAACATCACCCTCTTGTGTGATCATGCCTCCAGAATTCCCAGCAAATGCTACATAACCACCTTGAATATTTCTTACGTTGGTTAAAAGGTCGAGATTTCCGGTGATATGACGAGAACACCCGCTATCCATGATCCAGTTTTCACCAGAAATGGTCTTGGATGAACCCTACACATAAACAAAAGTGATTAGTTCAAAAAGGCAGCCCAGGCCTCAGTCTTGGGCACCTTATGGTTTTCTCTTTGATCATTAACATTAACGGATTTCAATTGTTGTTCAGCCACTTGTGAATAAGTTACTGGCTTCTTAGACTTTCGTCTTAAATAAGATGCCTGAACAATGTTTGAATTCCTGTTTTGATATAAAGGTTCAGTTGGAATGAATTTTGGTTTCCCTTGACCGTGTGTCTCATTGATCTGAAACACCTTCCGAGGATTCACATCAGAGAACAAGATATGAGTATCATCAGCATACGACATTGGTCGTTTCAGAATCTCCTTAACCACTGGAATTGGTTTAGATTTGTCCTTGATTAAAGGATGAAGATTCTGAAAGTTCTGTTGATTACAATTTCTCACAACATGACCTTGTTGACCGCATAAGAAACACGTTCGCATGTCTACAAGATGATGTTTAGAAGTAATTGGAATAGATGATTTATGATAACTCACAATCTTAGTCATGCTCTTAGCAAACTCATCAGATAATTCAGATTTCTTCTTTAAATAAAAATCTAAATTAGAATTGTTTGAAAAACTTTGTAGTGTATCTGTTCCAGTTGACTTAACAAAATTAATCTTCTTAGCTTGCTTTAAAAATTGTTTTGCCTTAGTCAATGGATCACACTGAACTGATGTTTTTGTTTGAGCATACACACGTTCAAGTTCTTGAATTTTTGAAGTTTCATTGACAAAAACACTCTCAATTAGCTCAGGCTTAATGATACTAATTGGAATATCTTTTTCAGTGAACATTGTGTCCATTCCTTTTAACTTAAAAACTCTAGCAGCAGATGGCTTAGAACTAGAAGGATTAATGAAACACATTAAATCCTCATCAGAAATTTTCGGTTTAACTGACTTCTTTGCCTTCATAGAGTTCACTTTCTTTGAATTTTCCTTTTTCTCTTGAGGTTTGTGTGAACCATACACTGCTTCCTCAAATTCGTGAGGTTCGCACAGAATATGATTAGAACTGGGAATGTTCTTATTCTTGTGTATAATCTCTGGTTCAAACACATCCTCAATAATGACCTCGTCATTGTGTTCAACAAACACCTTTTTGCTTTGGACATGAGATTTTTGAGGAGCAACTTGGGGTTTGACAATTTCAGGTTTAACCATTTTTGGTTTTTCAGAAATTACAGATTCCTTTTGAATCAAATCCTCTTCTTTTCTTGCAAAAGGATTAATTTTATAATCATTATGAAAAGGTGGTGGAATTTCAACAAAACCAATACCTTTCTTAGAATCTTTTTATTTTCCAGAAACTTCAATAACTTCATTCAATAAAAACGAAGAATTTCGAAATTTACCCAACTTGTTCTTCAACTCAAGAACCTCATTCTCAAGCTCAGTTATTTTAGAACGATGTTTCAAGATTTCCTGAAACTTTTGGTCATTAATGGTCATTTTCACAGATAACTCGGCTTTGAGATCATGATTACTTGTCGACAATGCTTCAATCTTTTCTCGAGATTTCATTTGAGACTCAAGATATTATCGATAAGTGTCCTTAAGAGAAGCAATTTCTCTTATAAGATTATCATTTTGATTTTTCAAAGCTTCTAACTTAGAGTTATTAGATTCACAGTCAACACATGATGCTTTATCAAATGAAGTAGAATTACTAACCTCATTGATCTTAGCCATGCAAGCAAACATTGATTCAGAAGACTTGTCGCAAGAATCATCAGAATCAGATCCAGAATCATTATCTGAAGACATCACACTAGCAGTAGCATCTTGACAATCTTCATGTAATCCAAACATAGCTAAATTTGCTTGAACATCGTTGCACAATAGCCTTTGAGACCAATCAGTTCCATCTGCTAACATCGCTTGTGTTGTAGAAGTGGTGAAGAAGCGTTTTGACTTTGACTACGAGGTCCAGTGTATTCTTTTCTTGGTTTGTCGCATTCCTTCGCGAAATGACCGAATTCTTGACAATTATAACACTTCACCTTCAATTTGTCAAAACCCAACTTATTGTTTAACGCTGGAAGATCTTTTCCAGTTCTCTGCATGAATCTTTTAACTTTACGAACGATCATGGCCATATTCCATTTTAAATCCATGATCTCTAAATCATCCGGATCTATTTGATCATAATCCTCATCTGTTAACTCACTCGTGGCAATTTTACTACTCACCAGGTTTTCATATGAAGACATAAATGCTGTCAGAAAAGCAAAGTTTTGCTCAGCTTCCTTCATATTCACACTAGGAGGTGTAGCAAATGGATTAGTACTAGTAGAACTTCCAGAACCACCTGAATTACCAGCAGAGTAGAAACAAACTTTTGGAACATTAAATAAAGCAGATTCTTTTTCACTTGCGGCTTGAGTAAGAAAAGCAGTGATAGGTGAGATTGTTGAACTCAGAGGCATACTTCCACCATAGAAAGCCGGATCTTGATTTTCTTTTGAAGACTTTTGACACTTAAGATCATATTCTCTTGCTTCGATCTTTTGTAGGAATTCAAGTGCTGTCAAATCTTCATTCAGAAAATAATCATTTTCTTTCAAAACCATGAGAAATGTTGAATAGGAACTAGGAAGCACACTCTTGATAGTGTCAATTTTAACCCTTTCAGAAATTTCCATTCTCATTTTATCCATTTCAGCAATCAAATGACTAAATCTGGTAGTCATTTCTTCAACTGTTTCTCCTTTTAATAAATTAAAGTTTCGAAATTGAAACTTGAGCATCACTTTCTTACTCTCAGCTGTGTTTCCCATGCTTCTCATACGCAGATGTTGAAACAAAGATGCACATCTCTTGATACTTCCAACTTGATGAAAAATATTCTCTGGTAAAGCCATAGTCAATGTAGAATATGCTTTTATCTCAATTTCTAAAGCTTTCTTCTCCTCTTGTGAGTATTGAGAGACAGCTTTAGAAGTATACCCAACAGTATCATCACCAATCATTGGTGCAACATAAACCTCATCCAGACAATATGAACAGTCAGGATGAACCGATCCTAAATGTGCACGAAACCGAGGTTCCCATTTGGCGAAATCACTGAATTTCATCAATCTTGGACATTTAGAATGTGAACCAATCTCGGTATCAAGTTGCAACATCTGTTGCATCAACATATTTTGGGACACCAATGCATACATACCAGCTATCTTTGAAAATAAACAAGTAATAAAATATCTTAACGAATCAGTGAACAGTAGTAGCGAATGGTGAACAGTTGTAACGAACTGTGATTAGTTGTAACGAACTGTGAACAGTTGTAACGAATTGAGACTTAACGAATCAAGTCTTAACGAATGAGGAGAATTGGTTAACGAATCAAAAGTCAACTAAGCGAGTCAACCTTAACGAATCACAACTAAGTTTAACGAATCACCCAAATGGCGAAACAGATAACGAATGTGATAAAGGCTTAACGAATCACAAGTCAACTTAACGAATTGACTAAACGAATTGACCAAGTCAACTTAACGAATTTATCAAGCGAATTGACCAAGTCAACTTAACGAATTGATCAAGCGAATTGACCAAGTCAACTTAACGAATTGATCACACGAATTGACCAAGTCAACTTAACGAATTACTAAGGAATGCTTAGCGAATTAAGATAACGAATCAGCTACAGTTGATAACGAATCAACACTATAGCGAATTATAATATAACGAATCAGGTTGTTACAACCGTTTGTAACAAACTTGATTCCTTTTTGCCACGTGGAAAAAAGTTGTTAAAGCACAAATTCCAAGACTAACACGTGTCAAACGAATCGGTTATCTAGTTAACGAACTAGATAACATGAATTAATTAACTCACACAAATCAGTTAGTGAACTGATTAGCGAATGGCACGAGTTGATAGCGAATCAAGTTAAAGACTTAGCGAATCGCTTGAAACTTTATAGCGAATTGCCATCATCTTCAAATCTTCAAATATTCAAGAACAAATTTCCAGAAATATGAACTTCAAACCCAGAATTACATCAATTCCAGATCTGTATAACACACTCAAATGTCAACCAAAACTAACAAATAATATACCAAAATGCTCGTAATCGCAAAACGAATTCAATCCAGCACAACTCGTAACCGATTAACACCATACACGAATCAATTTTAACCAAAACCACTCCCCTGTTCATGGACTCAAACCGAAAACCCAATACACATCACAAATCCAATTCACAATTCAATTCCACACAATTGAACCTCAATTATACCTTAACTAAACCAGTTTCACTCTAATCCATCCATAATCAATCCAAAACAACCCAAATTGATTCAAATTCAATCCAAACAGAAAAATAACACAAAACTATAATAATAACAATCAAAACCAAGTGAATTGAGCCCCGAAAGCTCTGATACCACTTGTTTGATCCCCTTACTTACACTCGTTCTAATCAATAACTCAGATCTGATCCAGATCTATATGTTGATATTAATTAAACGGATCTAACTCTTTCTATACCTTAGTTTGATTGTTATATAATATATATTATCAATAATATTAATCGTGAAGCTTGTGTGAGAGAGAGAATACTTTAACTTATTTCAGAATAATATTAGTTCTCTCAAAAAGTTCCCCCTTTTACAAGTGAACAGTGGTTCACTATATATAGAAGATGATCTGGTTCGCTAACATCCCCTAGCGAACCAGAATCCCCTTCGTTAAATAACTTAATTAACTTAACGAACCACCCCCTGATTCGTTAACATCCCCTAACGAATCAGGAGGGAATACATTATAAAGTCCTAGTTCGCTAACATTCCTAGCGAACTAGACTTAACCTTAACGAACTAGTCTTAGTTCGCTAACATTCCTAGCGAACTAGACATGACATAACGAATTAGATAAACAAACATTAAATATTACATTAAAATAATCAAATAAACATTTAACGATAATTACAAAGACTAGAGACGCAAAACCGTGCACTAACAGTTGTCCACTTAAATCTTATAACAAGCTTTCGAGCACTTCGGAGATATGATTAATGATTCAATTAGTGCACAGAATATCAGAAACTATCAGCCTCTTATCTCGGTTCAAGCTTAATTTGATTTTTTCCAAATCACCCCAACTTGACTTAAAACATTATAGTGTTGATAAAAAATTTAGAGGATTTTATAGCTTTTGAGCAATGCATCACGTTTCCTTTACTATGAGTGAGTATGCACGAGTCCATCTGTCGGCTTACATACATTGTATCCCCTGGGGTCCGTTTCTTATTGGTAATGAGACGCACACAAGGAAGGAACAAATGTATGACTAATAGCGGATTTTGATCAAGTCAGTAATTTGGATTGTACGAAGTATAGTAGTGATCAAGTTTAGTGACTTTAGGTTGCTCTAAAAGCCAGTGAAATATTCATGCTTATGAATACCCAGATGATTAAGCCGCATAAAGATTCACAGTGTCTAGAATCCTAACGCTTGTTATTTGCTTTATTATAATTGTAGGTGATCAACAGCTATAAGGCTTGAGTATGACCGGTTATTACATTTCTGCCATCCTCACCGAGAATTTTGCAAGAGACTAACACCTCTTTCAATTTGGCTTTACTTTATGCGTATACCAGATACTTTACTCTAACAACTTGTTTAAGACCTATCAATGCACCAATTATTAAGCACTCAGTTTTTAAGCTTATTTCTTACTGGATTTGGGGTCAAATAATTAATGTACTATCATTTTCTCTTTTTGCTTCAAAAACTCAAAAATTTTGAGGAGCATAAAACAAAATAATTTAATCACTCCACTTACTTTTAGTCTATAGATTAATGGCTATCCTATCAATCTACAAGTAGATAACACGACCAAAACATGCAGGCATGCTCCACGAACTTAAATAACCGACATAGTTTTCAGCGAGAAAATAAAATAGAACGACTAACGAAGGCCCCTAATACTTTCCATTGTCAAGTGAATGGCTATCCTGAATATTTACAAGAAATTATCAGAACCAAACATATACAAGTATATGTCCTTTAAAATAGAAGTAATTGACATAAATTCCAGGGAACGTAAGCAAATATCTTTTTGCTTTTTCTCTTTACATACATAAAACACAGTCTTTTTGTTTTTTTTTCGAATTTTTCTATACAAGAGAGAAATTCACAATCTTTTTGAGTTTTTCAAAATTTTCTTTTAAATAAAATTAAAAATTTCACAATCTTTTTAATTTTTCAAATTTTTAAGATTTTAAGATGTTTTTTTATCTATACAAACGAAAAGCACAATCTTTTTGTATTTTCTATTTTCACCCCCCTAAAAGCCATAACCAAAATAAAATTTAAATTTAAAACAAACTAAAAATAAAAAATAGTTATCCTAAATTTAGGATATTAGCAAGATTCTTTAAGCCATTTAAACCAAGCAAAAATTGAAAACGCGTTTTATCAAATGCTTTGATAAATAAATCAGCTCTTTGAAAATCGATATGTACTTTTTCAAGGTCAATTAATTTCTTTTCAAAGCAATCCCGTATGAAATGATATCGAATTTCGATATGTTTCGTTTTAGAGTGTTGTACGGGATTTTTGGTGATACTAATAGCAGCAGAATTATCAATTAAAATGGTAGTAGTAAGAAACTTCAAACCGTAATCCCGAAGATTTTGTTGTATCCACAAAACCTGGGAACAGCAAATCGAGGCTGCAACATACTCAGCTTCAGCGGTTGAAATGGAGACGGTTGTCTGCTTCTTACACTGCCAGGAAACAAGCCGGCTTCCTAAGAATTGACATCCCGCTGTGGTAGACTTGAAATTAATTTTGCATCCTCCATAGTCATAGTCAGAATAAGCGGTAAGATCAAAAGTATCATCGTTGGGGTACCATAACCCGATGTCAGGATTGCCCCTCAGATATTGAAGAATACGCTTGACAGCTGCCAGGTGAGTCACTCGGGGACAAGCTTGGTACCTAGCACATAAACAAACAGCAAAAATTATGTCGGGTCGAGAAGCTGTAAGATACATCAAAGAATCAATCATGGCTCGATATAGGGTAGGATCGACAGTATCCTCCAATTCATCTGGTGATAAATTGTGACCCACGGGAAGAAGAGTAGAAGGGGTTTTTCTGGCAGTAATCTTGAATCGGCTCAAGACGTGGTTCACATACTTTGTCTGGTGAATAAAGATTCCTTTCGCAGACTGATGAACCTGCAACCCTAAAAAGAAATTCATCTCTCCCATCAAACTCATCTCGAACTTGGTTTGCATTGATTTCTCAAACTCATTACACAACGTGTCGTTTCTTGAACCAAAAATTATGTCATCAACATAAATCTGGACGAGGAGAAGATCATCACCAATATTTTTATAAAACAAAGTGTAGTCAACAGTCCCACCTTTGAAACAATTATCCTCTAGATGGTCGGCGAGCGTGCCATACCAAGCTCTTGGGGCTTGATGTAGACCATATAAAGCCTTGTTTAAGATAAACTCGGTCAGGATAATCGGGGTCTTCAAAACCCGGAGGCTGTAAAACAAACACTTCCTCATGAAGTTCACCATTGAGAAAAACACTTTTAACATCCATTTGATAGACTTTTATGTTCTTATAAGTTGCATAGACTAGAAAGATTCGTATGGATTCCAATCTTGCAACCGGAGCATACACTTAAGTGTAGTCAATTCCCTCTTGCTGATGAAAACCTTGCACCACTAATCGTGCCTTGTTTCTCACGATTACCCCACGATCGTCTTTCTTACACTTATATACCCACTTAGTTGGAATTGCCTTCTTGACTCTAGCAGGTTTGTCGATAAGATCCCAAACACCCAAACGTGAAAATTGCTGTAATTCTTCTTGCATGGCTTCAACCCATGAAGAATCTTGAAGTGCTATACGAGGAGTTGTTGGCTCAGTTTGGGAAAGAAAACAAGTGAATTTAGCAAGATTTACAATTCCAGATGAATGTAAATCTGCATAAGCACACAATACATTATTCTCACTTGATGAAGCAACTTGATGACGTGTTTGAACTCCCACATCAAGTTCTCCAATAATGTTTTCTTTTGGGTGATAATTATGAATCCTAAGAGTGGGATTCTCAGGAACATCAATAGTTTCAAATAAATTAGTGTAATGTTCGCCCAGGTCGTGGGAAGAGACATCACTATCAAGTTATATAACTTGATCAACAACTGGAGTGTCATCAGACGAAGTAGATGCATTATCAAAGAGAACTGGATAATCATTATCAGGGTCTTCAGTTGGAGCATCGTTTGAAACTTCAACATCATTAGAACTTGAAAATCTTGGAATTACCATTTGTTCTTCAAAATAAGCACGGACTAAATCTTCATCTGGTTGATCAGTTGTAGCAGTAAATGAATTAAATAAGCCATCATAGTCAAACATCCAGTCTGGACCTTTTCCTTGAGAATGAGTAGTGTACTTTTGACAGTCCACATGATACCATTCTTCAACACAACCAGACGTGAAGTTAAACACTCGTTTCTTAGGAGAAGCATACCCCAAGAAATATCCTTCAATGGTTTTTTCATCAAACTTTCCCACATCCTTTTTCAACATCGTACAAGGACACCCAAACGGTTCCAAGTACTTTAAATTAGGTTTTCGATTATTCAACAACTCATAGCTTTTCTTCTTTAGTCTCTTAACAGTAAGAACCCGATTGAGTGTATAACAAGCAGTATTCACCGCCTCATTCAAAAAGTGGATAGGAAGCTTTGAATCAGCAAGCATAGTTCTAGCAGCTTCAATCAACGTTCTATTCTTTCATTCAGCAACACCATTTTGTTGTGGTACGTATGGGGCACTGTATTCTTGATGAATTCCCTTTTGTAAACAAAAGAAATCCAATACAGTATTTTAAATTCAGTACCGTTGTCACTTCGAATTCTCCTCACCTTTTGTTTGTATAGTGATTCGATCTTAGTGATTAAAGTTTGAACAAGAACCGGTGTTTGATTTTTCGAACTCATAAATAAGACCCATGAGTATCTTGAATAATCATAAGTAACTACCAGGCAATACCAATCTCTAGAAATACTCGCACGATTCACTAGACCAAAAAGATCCATATGAAGTCGCTCAAGAGGAGTATAAATGGAATTTAATAACTTAGAAGGATGCATCTTTTTCTTCTGTTTGCCCTTTTTGCAAGCAATACAGTGATCGTATAACTTAAAGTTCTTCAAAGACACACCTTCAACTAAGTCATTTGCCATTAAATAATTCATCTTACGAACATGAATATGACCCATTCTACGATGCCATAGAATATAGTCTTTCTTGGTTGCTTTGGAGACAAACATGTTTCTATCGATGTTGATACTTTAGAACTCATATTTAAGACAGAAATATCATTTGATCGAGGTGATCTCATGATAACCATGTCCTCGGGAATCACATACCCCGGTTTTAAAATCAGACACTCCTTATCTGTAAATATTGTTGTGTATTGCTTGTCACAGATTTGCGACACACTCAATAAGTTATGATTTACCTTGTCACAGTAGTTAACCTTCTCAAAAGTAATATGCACATTCGAAACATCACCTTCTTGTGTAATCATACCCCAAGAATTCCCAGCAAACGCCACATAACCCCCTTGAATATTTCCTACATTTGTTAAGAGGTCTAGATTTCCTGTAATATAACGAGAACATCTACTATCCATAATCCAGTTTTCACCAGAAATGGTCATGGATGTACCCTACACACAAATAAAAATGATTAGTTCAAAAAGGCAGCCCTGGCCTCAGTCTTGGGCACCTTTTGGTTTTCTTTAGAAAAGTTAAACTTAGATGAATTCAACTGTTGTTCAGCAACTTGAGAATAAGTTACAGGCTTCTTAGACTTTCTTCTTAGATAAGCAGCTTGAACTACATTTGAGTTCACGTTTTTGCATAACGGTTCAGTTGGAACAAACTTTGGTTTAACAGAACCATGAGTTTCATTAACATGAACAAATTTTCGAGGATTCACGTTTGAGAACATGATGTGAGTATCATCATCATACGACACAGGTCGTTTCAGAATCTCTTTTATCAAAGGAACCGGTTTTGCTTGATCTTTGATAAATGGATGAAGATTCTGAGAACTCTTCTGACCACAGTTTCTCACCACATGTCTTTGATGACCACAAAGGAAACAGCTTTGCACATCCACATGATTGTGTTGAGAGTTGGCAGTAACATATGATACAGAAGGTTGATGATGACTCACATTCTTTGTAAAACTCTTAGCTAAATCATCAGATAACTCAGATTTCTTTTTCAAATAAAAATCCAAGTTGGAGCAATTTGAAAAACTTTTTAAAGTATCTGTTCCAGTTAACTTTACAAATTGGACTTTCTTAGCATGTTTTAAAACTTGCTTAGCTTTAGTCAAAGGATAAGATGAAACTGATGTTTTAGCTTGAGCATACCCACGTTCAAGATCTTGAATCTTGGAAGTTTCATTGTGAAACACACTCTCATTAAGTTCCGGTTTAATGATACTTATTGGAATGTCTTTCTCAGTGAACATCGTGTTTATCCCCTTTAACTTAAACACACGACCAGTAGATGGCTTGGAAACAGTTGGATTTATTAAACGCAACAAATCCTCATCAGAAATTTTGGGTGTTTCTGGTTCCTTAGCCCGCACTGGTTTGACTTTAATATGAGTATCTTGTTTCATCTGAGTTGTTTGCGAACCATACACAGCCTCCTCAAATTCACGAGGTTCACACAGTATGTGATTTGAACTTGGAATGTTCTTGTTCTTGTGTATGATTTCAGGTTCTGTAACGATTCCGACGAAACCAGGTATACCCTAACCGGTAGACAATAGTTACGTTATATTTAATGTCGGGTACATGAATTACCATAGTAATTATACGAGAATACATGGTTCACTGTATTGATTGTACGTGAATATATAATTCATCGTATTAAATATGCGATTAATCGATCGATAGTTATTGAAACCCGAACGAATCGAGGGTTCAATTATAGACGATATATATGATATTTAGTGATGTTTACGAAGTATTAAAGCTTCGGGATAAGTGAATTAAAGCACAGAAAAAGAATTTTCGATTTAATGGTACGTCGGTACGTTAAACGAAACCTTTAATACCAAACCAAGCAAGAGACGATCGATCAAGCCGAAAAAGATGCGCAATTATTAATAATATGATGTTTTAAGTTAATAAATATCATGGTTTAAGTTTTTAAGGTTTTTAAATCGGTTTTATATAAATTTCATTTTGAAGCCAAAAACGACCGTTTTAGCCTCGTTTTAAGCCGAATTAAACATTTAACCGAAAAACGAACTGAACCAGATTATCCAAAACATTATCCGAATTTCAGAAATCCAAATGAGTGGCTAGAATTGGAGAAGTGGGTCCCACCTCACCTCCCCCCTTTAACCGATCGGACCAAGGGGGTGTTACCCCATTGTGTTGTTATTTTTTTTAACATGCTTGGCCATGTTCTTCCTTCCTCTCCACAATATCATCTAAAAACCGAGATTTTAGCAAGAAAACCGAGGTAAAAAGTCGAGTTATTTACGTTTCCATCTTCGTTTCTTGAGTTTATTTGCAAGAAAATGAGGTTTCAAAGATGAAAACCGATTCTTGCATGATCAAGTGATGTATACGGGTTATACAAGGGATCTTGGTCCAAGAAAGGAGTTAAAGGAACCAAAAACGAATTTTACGGTTTAAACTTTAGTTTTGAAACAATAACCGAAACTATAGTGTAAGAGGCTTGATTGTGAGTGTAACTTGCTTGGTATTGTGGTATGTTGGTTGTAGGTTCTGTATTTAGTGGTAGATAAGGCGGAAAGACGAGTGTGTAGCTTGTAGTGGCGGAAAACAAAAGGTATATTCGGTTTATGTTCGGTTATGGGTTTTCAGACAGATTGTGGAAGGTTTAGAGTTAGGTCATGAAATTTTACAGAGGTGTTAGATACATGAAAATATGAGTTCTGTGAAAATTTGGTAATTTTTGGATAAAGAATGAATATTTGGTGAATTTAATGCTCGGTTTTGGCTAAAAATGGTGTAAAATAGTTAAATATCATGATAAATTCTGGAAAATTCCAGATAAGCTTTTTATAACATCTAAAAGTCACACACAAAATTTTAGGTCAGTTGGAGAAGACTAAGTAGGCTTTTCGGTTAAACGAGTTCTAGGTTTTTCTAGCTCGGTTTTAGTGAAAATGACATGTAAAAAGAGATTTTGGTTCTGGAAAAATTATAGTGGACTATGTGGATGGCAGGGGTCATCCAGGAAAAATTTGGGATTTTTCTAAGGTCATTTGGTATTTACGACATATTTAGTGTTTAAATGGTGTTTAAAAATAGATAAATAAATTTTAAATATAAAAATTAATTCTGGAAATATTTTTATAAAATTCCTCACTGTCAAAAAGTGATTTGTGCAAAATTTCAAGATCCGAGATTAAACGGATAATTATTTGTGCTAAAGAAAATAAAAACAAACTTTTAAGGTTTAAAACGCGTAAACCGGAAAAGTTCGCCTAAACGAGCTGACCGGTGTATAAAAACCCTAAAAATGAACTATTTTCATAAAACTGTGTTAAACAAGTAAAAATAAATCATCCGAAAATAATTCAGATGATTTGGGTAATTTTAATCGATTTAACAGTTTCCGGTACACAAAAGACGGAAACGGATCCCGCGGCCATTCGGGGCGTCTAAACCGAGCTCTAATTTCACAACTTTAATTAAATTATCAGTCAACCACTATTTTCGGGTCGTGTGTGACCAAACTCATTTTTGAAACGTAAAAACGGATAACCGTGCTAGGCACGCAAAACTGGGAAAACAAACGAATAGTAACTTTGACTATTGAACTCTAAACGATATCACAATCTGAGTCCGGAGAAGTGTTTCTGGGTTAAAATTGCCCCCGGAATGGGTACAGTACTGGGTTAACAGTGTCCCCAGATGTCCCTAGAAGTGTTTCTGGGTTAACATTGCCCCCGGAACGGGTACAGTACTGGGTTAACAGTGTCCCCAGATGTACCGGTTAACACGGTTAAAGATTATATAAACAATAATTGTATAATAACGAACGTAGGGATCATATTACAGATTGGACGTGTTAACTAATAATGACTGTTGTTACCTGCTTGCATGTGCTAAGGTGAGTTTCACGAGCCCCTTTTTCTGAATTGTTTTTAAATATTTTCTCGGGGCGGAAGCATGTTACTACTGAAATGTTTAAGTACATACTGAACGCATGGATTTGCGTGTATTTATATATATTTTATTGTACGGGAATCGTACGAAAATGTACTAAGATGGTAATTGTCTGAGTTGCTAACATTGTAAGGCCCCGCAACACGAGTGATTAACTGAAAGCCCGTAGAGTGTGAATAGTACTATTGGTCTGACAAACCCAACTTGTCCGGCATGGATTTGCTGATGTTTCCCAGCCAGTTGCACATGTCTATTTTGTTGTTATTTATTTTGCTATGTAATGTTAGACATAGCGGGTTGGGGCAGGTTCGTGGGCGGAGTATGCCACGGGGTTGTATGTGGATAGTCAGAGGTTTCACTTGTGGGCTCAGCATAATTACATCGATAATATTATATTTTGATAATGATTTATCATGGTTTACTCGAATTGTGAAACTCACCAACTATTCGTAGTTGACCCGTTTTCTCACATGCTTTTCAGGTACGACTAAGATAAAGTGATTGCTCACGTGCTAAGTGCTAGATGTGTGTAAGATTTACGTGCGGTATGTTATGATACATTATATTAAATAGAATTATGTATCGTATTGTATGATGTGTGTATCACCTAGACGGTAATGAAATATGAGATAATGTAATTTGAAGTATATTAATGTATTCCGTTTTCTTTATAAACAATGTGGTTGATATCAGAGGTGTCTGTTGCATCCCGTTTACGTTTCCGCTGCGGTTACGGGGTGTTACAGAACTTGGTATCAGAGCCATTGGTTATAAAGACTTAGGATGTCTTTAAAAGATACCTAAAATATAACCAGTATCTCAAGTATTATAGGATCTGAATATCAACTAATAATATATAGTGACGAGATCTGGATGAACTTGGATGGACAAGTGAGTTATTATGGTCTGGAACATAATAACAGACTTGTCCGCACGAGGGAATTCAAGGGAAGTCACGGGTACATTAATAGGTAAAAATGGCAACATATGTGTAAAGTATATAATATTATTTATACGTGTTATTGTGTGTATATATATATGTACATATCTTGTGGGTACATGTATTGAGAAATAGGACTCGGATAAGGAACCGGGGGATGAAATAATAAAAGTACTGAGGATGCTGAAAATTTCTAGAGCATCGGTTGATGAAAAGTCTGACTTATCGGGCCATAGTTATGATGGTACCAAATTAGATCTCCCGTTTGACATTAACCAGAAATATCTAGTAACCGTCACTCCCAACCAAAAATTAATAAATCCCTTACCCTACCAATACCGGTACCGTATATTTTAATAACCCTCTATGTTCACCCGAACCGCCGACCCTCACGTACGGACGGACCTGTACCTGAACCCATTCTTATTCCATTAAGGTAAAAAAAAAAAAACTTGATAATAAAGGAGCAGATAAAAATAATATATAGAAATATATAGGTGTATTTCTCACTCTCAAACATATGAGACATACCACCTCCGAGATCGAGAATTACCGATTTTAGCGAAACTAGAATGCCTGAGGACATTGACTGAGCAAGTGATAGAGTTTCCCATAATAGTAATTGATAATATTTGAAGGCAACATGGGTTGCGCGATTACCTTGAACCTTGCAACTCTCTATGTTATCCTTACATCCGTTAGATGCCTATACCCATGTATACTCGAATAGAATGATCACCCATACACAAAGAGGTGTTGGAATCATTATAGCATAGTTGGTTGTTCGTTCGTAGGTGGTATACCGTGTATGCTGGATATACAAATAGACACGGATATTATAACTCCGTGGTACGTAATCGTTTGGTGCTCACGGTGAGCATGTATCGGTTATGCTGACATGCAGAAGGATATTGAAATCAAGCATGTTAAACATTAATCTTTGTTGAGAAAGATCTATATGTCAGTTGGTGACAAGGGTTATGAAACATATTTAAACGTTAACCGACATCAGGTTAAGTCCATATGTTATTATATTTGTGGGACATATATACTAGATACTGGTATGTGTAATATGTATGATAATATTTGGTGTGTCTGTGTACCTGCTGTTATGATTGAGCTGGTAACGAGTTATACGGTGAGATTAGTATTGATTACTGCGTACGGGATGGGTACGGCAGAATGACATAAAAAGAGTAACTCCAATGATGGAGATTGATATGAGTCAGTTGATTGCTCAAAGATAGCAGATGATGATACCGAAAGTCGTATCACAGATCACTGCTAGTGTTGATGCAAATGTGATCGCAGAATTATAGATTGAGCAATCACATGTTTATGAATATTTCAATTCTTAATGTTATTACTAAGAGTGATAATGTCCCACCGAATACTATTATGACTACAAGTATTAGTTATAAACTAAACATGAATAGTAGTCGTAATGAATTAGATCCGGTATGAAGGATATGTTTGTTGGTTGTGTTAAGGAAATTATTAATAGTTTACTGATGGTAAATGGAGGAATAGATTAGCGAGTGGATAGAAAAGATCGAAATGGTTAAGGATATTGGTAAGAGTCTAGAACATTGTGTAGTGAAATATGCTACAGATATGTTGGTAGATTATGTTGTATCGTGATGGAACACGATGGTACAAAATTATAGTTAGAAAATTTTTACTCAGATGATATGGTCAGAATTTAAAATTCTTGTGCTAGAGCACTTTTATTCGAGTAATTAAGTTCAGAGATTGGAAACTGAGCTATGGAAGATAGAAATGTTGTGTGCTGATCACTTAGAACACGCTAATCGTTTGAAGGAATTGTCATGTCTGGTAACGTGGCTAATTACTCCTGAAACTAAGCGAAGTGAGCGCTATATTTGGGGACTAACTCCATCGATAAGGAGTATAGTCAATCCTGTAAAATATATAACCTTTGGAAGGGTTGTGTCACAAGCCAGCATTGATATATTTGACTCTATGGGAAGCGGACTGGAAGTATGTTAGGTGATACGTCGAGTGTTTTTAAGAGAAATGATAAAGGTATAGTGCAAGATAGGCTTCTGAATAAGTAGGTATGTCCTACAACCCAGAATTATACTAAGACTAGTTCTGGTGTGAAAACATGAACCGCATGAAGGGTCCTTCCCTAAATTTGGAAAATATGGTTATCGGCAGGAAGAAGAATGTCGAGTGATAGTAGGCCACAGGTATGGTAAAGATGGACGTAATGCCCCGATTGTAGAACCAATTAAAGCCATGTGAACCGGCAACCCCAACCCATTCGTGTACAACCACTCCGAACCCAACAGCTTCAATAACAATCCATCCAAAGAAATCAAATTATGCCAAACAGTTGTACTTGCTATGAATGTGGCAGTACAGAGCGTTTCAAGAGAAATTGCCCAAAGTTGAACCAAGGTGTCGTTGGAAGACGAACCTCAAGACAAGCATCAACCTCTGATCAAGCAAGGAGCCGTGCTTTTGTGAGTAATTCGAATAAAGCACGTCATGATCCAAAGGTGGTATTAAGTATGTTGTAGTTTTAAATCAATAGGCTTCAGTGATATTTTTACGGTCGCCGATAGAAGTTAGTTCCTGTTAACCTCCTACCATTTGGAAAGATACCGATTAGTGAAACCATAGAACCTTATACCGTAGAAGTCGCTAACGGTAAAACCATGATAGTTAATCAGAGAGTTCGGAATTGCCCTTTTATTCTGAACGATCAATCCTTCCAGATTGACTTATTACCGGTAGAATTAGGTAGTTTTGACGTGATAGTGGGAATGGATTGGTTAGCACGTAAAAAAGTGGAAATAAACTGTGAAAAGAAAATCGTCAAGATCCGGGTGTCGGATGACGAAGAGATGTTAGTGCAAGGAGAGAAGTCGAGCACAATGATACCATTTATATCCCACCTCAAGGTGTTAAAATATTTACGCCAGGGATGCGTGGCGTATCTAGCGAGCTTGACGGCCACAGATTCTGAGGAGAAACAGGTGGATGATATCCCGGTGGTACGCGAATTTCCACAAGTTTTCCCAGAAGAACTTCCTGGATTACCGCCAACCCGACAGGTCGAATTCAGAATCGATTTAATACCTCAAGCTGGCCCTGTTGCTAAAGCACCATACCGATTTGCACCGTCCGAGATGCAAGAATTATCCAATCAGTTGCAAGAATTGTTGGATAAAGGATCTATACGTCCTAGGCATTCCCCGTGGGGTGCACCTGTATTATTCGTGAAAAAGAAGGACGGGAGCCTTAGAATGTGCATTGATTACAGGGAGTTGAACAAGTTAACAATCAAAAATAGGTACCCTCCTCCCCGAATTGATGATCTGTTTGACCAGCTGCAAGGTGCGAGCTATTTCTCAAAAATCGATCTTAGAACGGGATACCATCAGGTTAGAATTCAGGAAGAAGATATCCCAAAAACCGCATTCCGGACTCGCTACGGCCATTACGAGTTCTTAGTTATGCCTTTCGGGCTAACAAATGCGCCGGCAGTGTTCATGGACCTCATGAATTAAGTCTGTAAACCCTACCTCGACAACTTCGTCATCGTGTTTATTGACGATATTTTGATCTACTCGAAAAGTAAAGAAGAGCACGAGCAACACTTAAGAATAATTTTAGAGCTTCTGAATCAGGAGAAGTTGTATGCAAAATTCTCCAAGTGTAACTTCTGGTTACAAGAAGTGCAATTCCGCGGTCACGTTGTAAACCATCAAGGAATACACGTTGATCCAAGTAAGGTTGAAGCAATTAAGAATTGACAAACGCCTAAATCGCCAAAGGAAACCCGCCAATTATTAGGCTTAGCTGGATATTATCATCGATTTATAGAGAACTTTTCCAGCATCGCCCAACCTTTAACTCTCCTGACCCAAAAGGATCGAAAGTATGAATGGGGAGAAGAACAGGAAACGGCGTTTCAAACGTTAAAGCAAACATTGTGCCAAGCGCCGATTCTAAGTCTCCCCGATGGAGACGATGGTTTTGTCGCGTATTGTGACGCATCGCGTAGAGGGTTAGGATGCGTGTTGATGCAGAATAATAAGGTTATAGCCTATGCTTCCCGACAGTTAAAAGTACACGAGGAAAAAAATTACACTACTCACGACGTAGAACTGGGAGCGGTTATCTTCGCACTTAAAATCTGGAGACATTATCTCTACGGTACGAAGTGCACCATCTTCACCGATCATAAAAGTTTGCAGCACATATTCGATCAGAAAGAACTGAATATGAGGCAACGAAGATGGGTCGAATTGTTAAGCGATTATGACTGTGACATCCGTTATCACCCCGGCAAGGCTAACATAGTAGCCGATGATTAAGTAGAAAGGATCGGATTAGACTATTGATGATACGAATATCTGAAAGGATTTTATTAATGGCCGAGTTTGGAGAAAGATATGGTTACGTATGTTGGTGAATATTTAAGTTATGCAAGAGATAAGGCTGCCCACCGAAAACCCTAGGGAACGCCACAACGACAGAAAATTCGCCAATGATAGTGGGAATAAATTACAATGGATTTCGGGACGCAAATTCCCAAGATATATCAAAGGCATGATGTAAATTGGGTAATCGCGAATCGATTAACCAATCCTCGCATTTCATCCCAATCCATGGCGATTACAACAATGAATTCTCGCCCAAATTCAAGATGGTGAAATGGTATTTCGTCGTGGAGTACCATTTTCAATTATCTCAGATCGAAATAGTCTTCCTACTTCCATTATTGGAAGGCGGGGAAGGAAGCATCGAGAGCTTGAAGCTTTCTATGGATGAAGTAATTATCACCAATTTGTTAAATTGAAAATGGGCGTCAATCAAGCCATAAGATTTGAATTGATTCGAGAAACAACCAATCGGATTTATAATATTTAAGATAAGTTGAAACCAGCGTGAGATTGGCAAAGGATTTATGCCAACATTCATAGGAAACCATTGTCACTGGAAAGAGGTGACAAGGCATTTTTAAGGCATCACCTTAGAGAGGTGATATGAGGTTTGGCAAAACCGAAAATAGCTCCTTAATAAATTGGACCTCATGAGACTATCTCCATGATTGGTCATTTAGTTTATCGATTAAAGTACTCCAGGGGCTAAGTACTATACATGATGTTTTGCCATGTATACGGATTGAAAAGTACCTAAGCGATGAGGCAACGAAAGTACTAGTAATGGAGGTACTCATAGAAGACATGCTTGATACCATAAATAATTCCGTAGAGATAGTAGACGGGAAAACTAAACAGTTTGGACATACCAAGCTTTATTGATTAAGATTAAGTGGAATTCACAGCGAGGACTAGATTATACCTGGTAACACGAGGGTGAATTCTGAAGGAAAAACCCCCACCTTTCTCCCGGAAGGGGATAGTGGGCGTGTAAAATTTCGAGGACGAAATTTCTTAACGGGGGAAGAATGTAACGATTCCGACGAAACCAGGTATACCCTAACCGGTAGACAATAGTTACGTTATATTTAATGTCGGGTACATGAATTACCATAGTAATTATACGAGAATACATGGTTCACTGTATTGATTGTACGTGAATATATAATTCATCGTATTGAATATGCGATTAATCGATCGATAGTTATTGAAACCCGAACAAATCGAGGGTTCAATTATAGACGATATATATGATATTTAGTGATGTTTACGAAGTATTAAAGCTTAGGGATAAGTGAATTAAAGCACAGAAAAAGAATTTTCGATTTAATGGTACGTCGGTACGTTAAACGAAACCTTTAATACCAAACCAAGCAAGAGACGATCGATCAAGCCGAAAAAGATGTGCAATTATTAATAATATGATTTTTTAAGTTAATAAATGTCATGGTTTAAATTTTTAAGGTTTTTAAATCGGTTTTATATAAATTTCATTTTTAAGCCGAAAACGACCGTTTTAGCCTTGTTTTAAGCCGAATTAAACATTTAACCGAAAAACAAACTGAACCAGATTATCCAAAACATTATCCGGATTTCAGAAATCCAAATGAGTGGCTAGAATTGGAGAAGTGGGTCCCACCCCACCTCCCCCCTTTAACCGATCGGACCAAGGGGGTGTTACCCCATTGTGTTGTTATTTTTTTTTAACAAGCTTGGCCATGTTCTTCCTTCCTCTCCACAATATCATCTAAAAACCGAGATTTTAGCAAGAAAACCGAGGTAAAAAGTCGAGTTATTTACGTTTCCATCTTCGTTTCTTGAGTTTATTTGCAAGAAAATGAGGTTTCAAAGATGAAAACCGATTCTTGCATGATCAAGTGATGTATACGGGTTATACAAGGGATCTTGGTCCAAGAAAGGAGTTAAACGAACCAAAAACGAATTTTTACGGTTTAAACTTTAGTTTTGAAACAATAACCGAAACTATAGTGTAAGAGGCTTGATTGTGAGTGTAACTTGCTTGGTATTGTGGTATGTTGGTTGTAGGTTCTGTATTTAGTGGTAGATAAGGCGGAAAGACGAGTGTGTAGCTTGTAGTGGCGGAAAACAAAAGGTATATTCGGTTTATGTTCGGTTATGGGTTTTTGGACAGATTGTGGACGGTTTAGAGTTAGGTCATGAAATTTTACAGAGGTGTTAGATACATGAAAATATGAGTTCTGTGAAAATTTGGTAATTTTTAGATAAAGGATGAATATTTGGTGAATTTAATGCTCGGTTTTGGCTAAAAATGGTGAAAAATAGTTAAATATCATGATAAATTCTGGACAATTCCAGATAAGCTTTTTATAACATGTAAAAGTCACACACAAAATTTTAGGTCAGTTGGAGAAGCCTAAGCTGGCTTTTCGGTTAAACGAGTAGGGTTTTCTAGCTCGGTTTTAGTGAAAATGGCATGTAAAAAGAGATTTTGGTTCTGGAAAAATTACAGGGGACTATGTGGATGGCAGGGGTCATCCAGGAAAAATTTGGGATTTTTCTAAGGTCGTTTGGTATTTACGACATATTTAGTGTTTAAATGGTGTTTAAAAATAGATAAATAAATTTTAATTATAAAAATTAATTCTGGAAA
Source organism: Bidens hawaiensis (assembly GCF_021521415.1). NCBI lineage: Eukaryota > Viridiplantae > Streptophyta > Magnoliopsida > Asterales > Asteraceae > Bidens > Bidens hawaiensis. Next base: position 184,010 of record NW_027493270.1, on the reverse strand, counting down.
TATTTTTATAAAATTCCTCACTGTCAAAAAGTGATTTGTGCAAAATTTCAAGATCCGAGATTAAACGGATAATTATTTGTGCTAAAGAAAATAAAAACAAACTTTTAAGGTTTAAAACGCGTAAACCGGTAAAGTTCGCCTAAACGAGCTGACCGGTGTATAAAAACCCTAAAAATGAACTATTTTCAAATAACTGTGTTAAACAAGTAAAAATAAATCATCCGAAAATAATTCAGATGATTTGGGTAATTTTAATCGATTTAACAGTTTCCGGTACACTAAAGACGGAAACGGGTCCCGCGGCCAATCGGGGCGTCTAAACCGAGCTCTAATTTCACAACTTTAATTAAATTATCAGTCAACCACTATTTTCGGGTCGTGTGTGACCAAACTCATTTTTGAAACGTAAAAACGGATAACCGTGCTAGGCACGCAAAACTGGGAAAACAAACAAATAGTAACTTTGACTATTGAACTCTAAACGATATCACAATCTGAGTCCGGAGAAGTGTTTCTGGGTTAACATTGCCCCCGGAAAGGGTACAGTACTGGGTTAACAGTGTCCCCAGATGTCCCTAGAAGTGTTTCTGGGTTAACATTGCCCCCGGAACGGGTACAGTACTGGGTTAACAGTGTCCCCAGATGTACCGGTTAACACGGTTAAAGATTATATAAATAGTAATTGTATAATAACGATCGTAGGGATCATATTACAGATTGGACGTGTTAACTAATAATGACTGTTGTTACCTGCTTGCATGTGCTAAGGTGAGTTTCACGAGCCCCTTTTTCTGAATTGTTTTTAAATATTTTCTCGGGGCGGAAGCATGTTACTACTGAAATGTTTAAGTACATACTGAACGCCTGGATTTGCGTGTATTTATATATATTTTATTGTACGGAATCATACGGAAATGTACTAAGATAGTAATTGTCTGAGTTGCTAACATTGTAAGGCCCCGCAACACGAGTGATTAACTGAAAGCCGGTAGAGTGTGAATAGTACTATTGGTCTGACAAACCCAACTGGTCCGGCATGGATTTGCTGATGTTTCCCAGCCAGTTGCACATGTCTATTTTGTTGTTATTTATTTTGCTATGTAATGTTAGACATTGCGGGTTGGGGCAGGTTCGTGGGCGGAGTATGCCACGGGGTTGTATGTGGATAGTCAGAGGTTTCACTTGTGGGCTCAGCATAATTACATCGATAATATTATATTTTGATTTTGATTTATCATGGTTTACTCGAATTGTGAAACTCACCAACTATTCGTAGTTGACCCGTTTTCTCACATGCTTTTCAGGTACGACTAAGATGAAGTGATTGCTTACGTGCTAAGTGCTAGATGTGTGTAAGATTTACGTGCGGGATGTTATGATACATTATATTAAATAGAATTATGTATCGTATTGTATGATGTGTGTATCACCTAGACGGTAATGAAATATGAGATAATGTAATTTGAAGTATATTAATGTCTTCCGTTTTCTTTATAAACAATGTGGTTGATATCAGAGGTGTCTGTTGCATCCCGTTTACGTTTCCGCTGCGGTTACGGGGTGTTACAGGTTCGAACACATCCTCAATGATAACTTTGTCAACATTATCAACAAAGACTTTGTTGCTTTGAACATGAGTTTTCTGAGTTGTAGGTTGGGCTTTAACAGTTTCAGGTTTAACTGGTTTTGCTTTTTCAGAAATCATAGATTCTTTAACAATCACATCCTCTTCTTTTCTAGCAAAAGGATTTGGTTTGTAATCATTTTGAAAAGGTGAAGAAATTTCAACAAAATCTATTCCTTTCTTTGAATCTTTTTGCTTACAAGAAACTTCAATTATTTCATTTAACAAAAAGGAAGAGTTTATGAATTTGCCCAATTTGTTCTTTAAATCAAGAACCTCATTTTCAAGCTCGGTTATCTTTGATCTATGTTTCAAAATTTCTTGAAACTTTTGATCATTGATAGCCATTTTAACCGATAACTCAGCCATAAGATCATGATTACTTATAGTTAAGGCCTCAATTTTCTCTCTTGAATTCATTTGAGAGGTCAAGGATTGCCTATATGTTTCTTTTAATGAAACAATCTCTTTTAGCAAATTATCATTTTAAAGTTTTAAAGAGTCTATCTTAGGCTTGTTGGTTTCACAATTAGCACATGATTTAGAAGTTGAAGTAATAACCTCATTTTGCTTAGACATGTAAGCAGACTTGGTTGCATCACTGATTTTTGCCATACATGCAAAAGTGGTTGGAAGCTTTTCACTTGAATCATCTGAATCAGACTCAGTATCAGCATCCAAAGATAGTTCACTTCCACTCACATCTTGAAAATTCTCAGGAAATCCAAACATTGCCAGATTTGCTTGATTGTTATTGCATAGCAATTTTTTTGACCAGTCATCCCCATCCAAATTAGACAATTTTTTTTGACAATTTCGTTCTAGAATATTTTCCCGCATTCACTTCCACTTTTTCCAGGTGAATTATGATCATGCTTTCTGGGACCAGTGTACTCCTTCTTTGGCATATCACATTATTTAGCAAAATGCCCAAACTCTTGACAATTGTAACACTTGACCTTTAATTTATCAAACCCCAATTTCTTGTTCAAAGATGGAAGATCTTTATTCGTTCTTTGCATAAACTTTTTCACTTTCCTGACTAGCATAGCCATATTCCACTTTAAGTCCATCAGTTCCAAATCATCAGGATCAATTTGGTCATAGTCTTCATCATTCAAATCGCTTGTGGCAATTTTACTACTAACCAAATTCTCATATGAAGTCCCTCATGTTCACATTTGGTTGTGATGAGAATTGATTTGAAGGTGATGTATTCCCAGATCCTCCAGATGAACCAAAAAAACCAGATGAACCAGTATTTCCAGCTGTGTAGAAACAGGCACGTGGATCACTATATATAGTCGTTGCATTATCTCTTGCAGTTTGTGTTAGAAATGCAGTGATAGGAGAAATGGTTGAACTTAATGGCATACTCCCACCATAAAATGCAGGATCTTGACTATCTTTTGAAGACTTTTGACATTTAAGATCGTATTCTCGTGCCTCGATCTTTTGCATAAATTCCGATGCAGTCAAATCTTCATTGTTGAAATAATTATTCTCTTTCAGAACCATCAAGAAAGTCGAGTAAGAACTCGGTAATGCAGTTTTAATGGTATCGATTTTATCAATCTCAGAAGTTTCCAACCTCATCTTATCCATCTCAGCTATCAAAAGATTAAACCTTGTTGTCATCTCTTCAACAGTCTCACCCTTAAGTAGATTAAGGTTTCTGAATTGAAACTTGAGCATAACCTTTTTTCTTTCAGCGGTGTTACCCATACTTCGCATACGAATATGTTGGAATAATGAGGCACAAATCTTTATACTCCCTACTTGGTGAAAGATGTTTCCAGGTAACGCCATAGTAAGAGTAGAATAAGCTTTTGTCTCAATTTCCAATGCTTTCTTCTCTTCCACCGAATACTGTGAAATATATTTAGGTTTAAAACCAATAGTCTCATCTCCAATCATTGGAACGGTATAAACCTCATCCAAGCAATATAAATAATCAGGGTGAACTTACCCAAGATAAGCACGGATGCGGGGTTCCCATTTAGCAAAATCGCAAAATTTCATCAAACGTGGACACTTTGAATGTGAACCGATCTCGGTATCCAGTTGAAACATTTGTTGCATTAACATATTTTGTGAAGCTACTGCATACATATCAGCCATGTTTGCTAAATGACAAAGTTTTCAAACACTAAGTGTTAAAATTGAAAATTATATTAACGAACTGTGAACAGTAGTAACGAACTGTGAACAGTAACTGACGAATCACAACTTAACGAAGTTAAGATGTATTAGGTGACAAATCAGGAACAATAGTTTTGACGAATTGATTCAATGAACTAAGTCAAATAACGAAGTTAAGAGATGAATTTCTTTAACGAATCACTAAGTGTTTGCTTAGCGAATCAGCTACAGTTGATAACGAATCAACTTGTAGCGAATTAGGTAGTTACAACAGTTGTAACAAATCTTTGACAACAAATGCCACGTTGCAAAAGTTGTTATAAAAACAGTTAACGAGGTGAGACACGTGTCACACGAACTAGTTGACACGAATTAGAATACGTAGCGAATTGGTTCCCGAAGATAATCGTAACGAATTAGCTAATGACATTAACGAATTAGCCAAAAATGTTAACGAATTACACTGAAAGATTAACGAATTAGACTGAATCTTCAAATCTTCAAACCTTCAAACTCATATTTTCCAGAATCTGGAAAACATATGAACACATAACCCAGTCACAAATCTGTATTACTCACACAATACTTAACCAAATCACGCAATCAAACTACCAAAACAATCATCATCACATCGCGAATCCAACTCGCATCATCTCGTATCTCAATTAACAATTAACTCATATCCGAACTAACCAAAACCAAATCCTTGTTTTCGGCTTAAACCAGATCCAATCCAATACCACACCAATCCAAACCAAATCTCAATTCCAGTTCACTACAATTTCCCAATACCTTAACACACTCAAATCCAATCACAATCCATTACTTATCCAATTAATACTTAATTTGATCCAAAATCAAACTGAAAATAAACTTAACACAAACACTATCAATTATCAATCTAATAACACCAATTAACATCCAAATGAAGCGTAAACGAGCACCGAAAGCTCTGATACCACTTGTTTGAACTCGTTAATCCGATACACAGATCTCAGATCTGGTACATATATAATTTACCTCTTAATAAGGATCTAGTTCATTGTTACTCTTGATTGTATGTTTTATATGATATATTAGTTGTATGTGTGTAGATAATATTAATACTAGATTGAAGCTTGAGAGGAGATTTTGACATAGATTCGATAATATAACTCAAAAACTTAAATAAACTGTGGACTGAAGCCACTATAAATTGAAGATGGATCTAGTTCATTACACATTCTGTAACGAACTAGCGTCCACTTCGTTACATACACTTAATTGAAATAAACTTAACGAATCACCCCCTGATTCGTTAAACATCCTTAATGAATCAGGATGGATATTAATTTAGATCTAGTTCGTTAAACATCCTTAACGAACTAGACTATACTTTAACGAACTACAATAATAACTCAATATTTTATTACATAAATAAAACCACAAATACATAAACGATAGATACAAAACCGTGTACTAACACAAGGTCGTGCTCCCTGCAGGAAAGCGTACTACGACCAGGTGTGGTGCGATGCGCACACCGCGTATTACCACATATGTATGGATCCAGAAAAATGTACACGACAGACTGAGGTATAGGCTTTTACTCTTGTTTATAAATGTTTTAGAGAAAGTAGTCTCATGTAAACCTTTTTTCACATAACATGTTTGACTCGTTTAAAAACAAGTTTAAAAGTTTGGGGCGTACTCACCTTTTCAATTTGGATCGGCTTCAAACACCGTCCGAGGGTCTTTCCCTTGCTATCTCGCACCTATAGTACGAGTACAACTTTTTGTTAGTCAGATATACAATCCGGCTTAATACCTTTAGTCTTTATAATATTTACCTCGATTATGTGAACCTTTAGTTCAAATCTCTTTTCTTTACTTTAAAACTTTAGTTAAAAAGTAATACTATAAAGCATAAACCTTTAGTTTATTTTTATGAAACCTTACGTTTATTCTTTTTTAAGAAACGTATATCTTTCTTTTATATATTATTTAAAAATAGTTATTTATTTCTTAAATAATAATTTATAACAAAGAATATATACACACATATATGTATTTCATATATATTCATTTTCTTTCTTTTCTTATATTTGTTATACTTTTCTTTTGTTCTATCAAGGTATCGAGTATTTCCTCGACTTTGGGTTTTAAGCATTTTCAATATTTTATTATTATTTTATTCGGGCATTATGCCTACCTTTGTGGGCTTATCAAACCCTACACACTTGAGAAGCACTTCGTTGCCGCTTGGTTTTTTTTCTTCAATCAACACTTTTTCCTTCGTCACTTTCTCTTTGACGATACTTCTCCACACCTTGTCACGCTTTACGAGGCACCGACACTACTTGAAAGGGATCGTCAAGACATCGGGATGGTATCACCTTCTTGTTATTAACGGCGTCTGGTGGTGGCACGAATATCAAGAAAACGACACGGAAAACGAGGAATCAGGCACGCTTTTTGAGGTGGATCGAGGATACGTTTTAGAGATTCTAGTGAGATGTTAGAGAGATGAGAGAGAGCAGGTTTTGGTGTGAAATTTGAGTGATCCCAAACTTGCTATTTATAGGCATGTCCAGGAGCCCATCACGATACGCGATGGCCCTTTGGTTAGCCCGTCGCGTATCGCGACGTAGCTCTGGATAGTCACTAGGTAGACCTACCATGTGTCGCCACGTGGCAGGCGTTTTTCCACGTGTTGACACATGGCGACTGGTGTGCCATGTGTGGCCATGCGGAGGGACACGTGGCGAACATTATGCCACGTGTGGCCATGTGGCAAGCCACGCGTCTCATTGTCAGACAACCCATCACGATACGCGATGGGTTCCCTTCTGATCCATAGCGTATCGCGATGGGTCAGGAACAAGAATTTTCATTTTATACCTTGGAGTTTGGAAATTGGCAGAATTGGTCCCTTGACTTAGGAAATTTGACATTTTTAATTCGAAATTTCTTGTGATGTTACATATAAGGAGGAGCTGAAGACTTTAAGAAAGAATTGATGAAACAAGAACAATTTCCTCCTCTGCTCCACAAATAGAAAATAAACCAATTGTCATTGAGAATAGTAAGAATGAAAAGCCTTGGGAAGATGAAGAGAAGGTTGATATTCTGAGGTCAATAATGTTGAAGAAAGGTATGTCAATTGGAGTATTTGGTAATCCTGGAAAACTCAATTGAAAGAATTATATGAGAATGAGATGGAGTTGTTTAATGAGGTAAACAAAAAAGTTGAAAGAAAAAAATTCGTACCTAAACAACCCAGACCTCCTAAGTATATTATCAAAAGGACTGGGCTTCAAGAGCCTCAACATCCTTCAAAGGATCAGATGGACGAAGAGGCAATTGATATGATACAATTTTTTTCTAAAGAAGGTGTTGATTTCATGATTATGATGATGATGAGGAAGGCTAATATTATCAAGATTTTTGAATCTAAGGGACATGTTAGAAGACCTCCAGAAGAAAGACATTTTTCATCAAGGGCTTTATCAAGGGTTCCCATTCCAACCACCAAACCTAGTTTGCAAAGAGAAAAATGTCAACCATCAAATGTAGACTTACCAAAGAATATATACTTTGATTCAAAGACCAAGACTTTGAAGGTTATTATGAAGATTGGTGTGTTGAAGACAATAACTTTTAGAGATGACTTTAAGGAATTCAACAGAGAGAAACTGACTGAACTGGCAGATCTACATCTCTATGATTATCAACAGAGGGATAGGTTTGTTGGTTCACTAAGGAATGACTTGTCCAAATATTTGAAAGATCAAGCTAGGGCAGGCTTTCCTTTGTTGAATAAGAAGAGGAAGTTGGAGTATACTGAATAAGAAAAGAAGAAAAGACAGAAGAGGCATTGTGAAATCAGAATGGAAGGGATCTCATTTGACAAGACCAAAAAGTTTGTTAATCCCTATGCCAACTTAAAGGAAAACATTAGTATGAAGAGAAGAATGAGCAGACCAAATTTATAAGTGCAAAGGAACGGAAGGATTGCAAGAATAAGCTACGAAAAGAAAACTGATAGCTACATCTTGAGAAATTCTGAAAGTCTTGCTTTGGGCATAATTGAAAATGACTCTGAGTTGGAATTTATCCATGTGGATGACTTAAATGACATTAGGAAATGGGACCTCCTAAAGGATCATCCATTCCATGTGGAGATATCAATTTTCAAACAAAGGGCAGCTACTGTGAGATTAGAAAGAATAACGGAGAAAATAAGAAGATCAAGGAGTTGAAACTGAAGGTAATCAAGAGTTACCTTTAATTTCTGATTATGTTTTTGATGTAATTTTTATTTTGATATGTAATGCCCTTGATGCAGAATTCAAATATGTAGTTCTTTTTTTTTAAGTAACGTAATTTATTGTTCTTAAGCATTTGATGTGTATTTTTGAAACAAGTGTATATAATCTAGAGGTGTTTTTGTGCATCTCAGTTTGTTCCAATCTAGGGGGATTGTTGGGCCTAAAGAGGATATCTTCTGGAATCTTCTCAACCTCCTTATAAATATGCTAAGTATGGAGAAATTCTAAAGGTCTTGCTCCGGGCATAATAGAAAATGACTCTGAGTTGAAATTTCTCCATGTGGATGACTTACATGACATTAGGAAATGGGACCTCTTAGAGGATCATCCATTCCGTGTGGAGATAATAATTTTCCAACAAAGGGCAGCTAGTGTGAGATTAGAAAGAATAACTGAGATAAGAAAAAGATCAAGAAGCTGAAACTGAAGGTAATTAAGAGTTACCTGTAATTTCTGATTATATTTTTGAAGTAATTTTTATTTTGATATGTAATGCCCTTGATGCAAAATTCAAATATGTAGTCCTTTTCTTTTACGTAATGTAATTTATTACTTTTATGGATTTGATGTGTATTTTCAAAACAAGTGTATTTAATCTAGAGGTGTGTTGGTGCATCTGAGTTTGTTTCAATCTAGGGGTGATTGTTGGCCCTAAAAGATGATCAAGGTCATCTTCTGGAATCTTCTCAACCTCCTCAGAAATATGCTAAATATGGAGAAATTCTAAAGGTCTTGCTCTGGGCATAATATTAAATGTCTCTGATTTGGATCTTCTCCATGTGGATGACTTACATGACATTAGAAAATGGGACCTCGTAGTGGATCATCCATTCCGTGTGGAGATAATAATTTTCCAACATAGGGCAACTACTGTGAGATTAGAAAGAATAATTGAGGAAAGAAGAAGATCAAGGAGCTGAAATTGAAGGTAATCAAGAGTTACCTATAATTTTTGATTATGTTTTTGATGTAATTTTTATTTTGATATGTAATGCCCTTGATGCAGCATTCATATATGTAGTCCTTTTCTTTTAAGTAATGTAATTTATTGTTTTTAAGGATTTAATGTGTATTTTTGAAACAAGTGTATGTAATCTAGAGGTGTTTTGGTGCATCTGAGTTTGTTCCAAGTTAAGGGGGGGGGGGGGGGCATTGTTGGGCCTAAAAGATGATCATGATTATCTTATGGAATCTTCTCAACCTCCTCAAAAATTTGTTAAGTATGGAATTCTAGCAAACCAGTCACTTCGAGCAAGGTTTACATTTATTCAAGCAAGGTCTTATTTCGAGTAAGGTTATCTTCTGGAATTCTAATAAGAGTTAGGTTTGAGCAGACTACACTTTATCGAACAAGGTTGTTCTTAAGTCGAGCAAGGTTTGCTTCAGAGCACACTCTTGACTTATCCAAGCTTAAACCAAGTAATTTGGTGGGTCGAGCAAGGTTTCAAATAATATGATCTCAAGCACACTTTTATGAAGTTAATGGAATTATTATAAAGACTTCAACGAGCAAAGTTCAACCTCGAGCAAGCTACAATATCTCGAACATACTAAGTTTGCTAGAATAAGTTTTATACAAAATGTTGAAGAGATCAAGAAGAATAAGTTTACTCATAGGATATTTTCGAGCAAAGTTATATTATATCATGAAGATTGAATCATGCTTGAAGAATATATTTTCTAAGGAAAATATTATATGTAAACGCTTACTCGAAGGAACGTTCAAGCTCACTTAAGGATTAGAAGGTCTGCTCAACAAAGAAAAAAGTTTACTCAAAGACCTATTTGACACTTGTAATAATTTAGAATATGTTTTTACAATCATTAAGGTTCCTAGAAGGTGTCAGGTGAGGTTATATAAGGGAATCCTAGGTCACATTTATGACAACGGCTGATTACAAACTTTTTCAAGCATACAGAATATTTTGTACGGAAAGCAGCCGCACCTGACATTCTACCTGAAACCCTATAGATATTTCCTTTGTATTTTCATTGAATATTATGAAAGGAAATCTTTTGAGTTTATATCGTGTTTGTCAGCTTTGTGTTATTAAAGAAACAACCTGATTATTATTGTTTTTGCCAGTATTAATCAAAGGGTTTTCACTTAGTGATTTCGTAATCCGTGTTATCAATATATATGTGGGTTACAAGTTTATAGTGATAGAATCGATCATGTCAATAGATCAATCAAATGCAAACATAAGTGTAAAAACTCGAGTTTTCGAACTTATACTTTTATGTGACTCGGTTCAGTGTTCGGGTTATTTTTATTAAAAATATTACGTTTATCGAGTTACTTTGATTATTTTATTAATATAATTGTTTATAATTAAATATTTAGTGTTTTTACGCATTTTGCCAAAATTATATAGTTTTAATTTAATTGTGTCCATACTCAAACTGCAGTATAATAAGTATAATAATTTGAGTTTTTAGATAATAATATAATAACAATAATAAGAATTATGATAAATATATTATTTATGGATTTAAAAGGAATTTATAAATTGAATTCGATATTTTGTTGAGAACTGAGTTTGAATACTTATCCAACTAAATGTTAAAATAAGACTATATATATATATATATATATATATATATATATATATATATATATGGGTGAGTTATTGTACAATAATGACTTATCTTACATTACGTACGCGACACTGCTGGTCATCGATTTCAATTTCACGTAATGCCAGTTTGGTAAATAACCCAAACAGTAGTTCGCGATCAAATTCATCGATTTAAAATCGATTCCGATCCAAATTCAGAACTCCTTAATCTATCTCATCCAATTTCTAAACTCTAATCACAACTTACAGTATGAAATCTCAAAAGTCAAAACCCAAAATTGAAAAGAACGTCATTGAACATTAAAAATCTTCAAATTGATCAAAAAATGATGATTTAATCAATCGAATTGATGTGTAAGAGGCTTTAGAATCATCAATAGATTATGAAAATACAGATTACACACTTAATTGAGCTCTGATTAGGGTTCATGTTTAAACGTTCTGCTCAAAGTTTAAACGTTCTGACCAAAATAAACACCAAAATGATGATTTAATCAATAGAATTGATGTGTAGAAGCATTTAGATTCATCAATCAATTATGGAATTGCAGAAATAACGCACTCAATCGAGCTCTGATTAGGGTTCAAAATATTATGTTTAAACGTTCTGAAACATAACTGAATACCTTTAAACGTTCTGACCAAAAAAGAACATTTTTAAACGTTCTAATACATTCAACGAAGCACTGGGTGTTCAAAAAAATGAACATCTTTAAACATTCTAATACGTTCTAAGAAGTTCAGGTTGTTTAATAAAAAGTTTAGAATTTTTATAAAACGGACTTTCTAGAGACCCCCAACGGCCAATCCTCGCATGAATTGCTAAGGATCCAATAAGTCTAACATTTATTCCTTCAAGAAGTTCTGGGTGTTCATAAAAGTTTAGAAGTTCTAATAAAAAGTTTAGAAGTTCTAAGAAGTTATGGCTGTTCAGAACTTCTAAAACTAACCAAAAAAAAAGAAATTAAACACATGTAAACATGAAATTGAACACTGAAATCACTTCATATAATCTCATAATCATCAAACAATCATCAATCGACTATTAATTTGATCATTGATTCGACCATATGAACAAAATATGGAACGTCTGCAACTGGGTTTCTTCAAAAACTAATTAATTGAAACTTCAAATTGATGATTAATTGGACCAATTTCAAAGTTTAATTGATCAATTAGTTCAACAATTTCAATTTCAATTGGGCAATTTAATCAACTAACATGTGAGCAAAGATCTATGGTTTTGTCGGAAGAAGATGGTGGTCGCGAAAGTGGATGGTGGACGATATCTTTGAACGACGATGGTGAAGGTGGACGGAATCGACGGGAGAAGAGGTTGAAGGAGGCCGGCCTGCGTAATTGTGATTTTAGGTTAGGATGGTTATTGAAGATGGACGCTCCAGACACTCGCGTACCTATTGTACGATAAACGATTTTCGTATTCCATCATTTACCTATATATATATATATATATATATATATATATATATAAACACAAAATAAAGGTCATGATCTACGAACCAACTTTGCTACACCTGATCGGTTCCTTCGTTTACAAGCTTTCAATCTAATCAAACCATATTCCAATTCCCATGCTTTGAAATCCCTTATCCAACGAAAATCTCACCGAAAGCTCCGAACGGGATGCCGTCCTGATTTATGATGGTTAAACACACTATTTAAACGCATGCAAAACCTTGTTTCGGTAATCCCTGCTTTCCGACTTCTACATTCTGTTCCGGGGAGAAGGCCGTCACACACCACCTTGCTAGTTGCTATTATTCTCTGGTTAACAAATGAGCCTCGTCACGCATCGCAAACTGTCACGCATCCGTTTGCTTCCACCGCTCTTGTTCCCTTATACGTTCAATCTTGTTCTGATACTGGGGTAATAGCCATCTTTGTTAGTTGTTGGTTGTTTAAACAACCTGGTTTCATATGGTACTCGAGTCTGATACGTTTCCGGCGACGAAGAAGTAAAGAAGAATTCATGCTTTTGTACTTATACGTCATGAATTTGTTGTCAAATCCCACTACATGTCTACTAGTTTTTTTTTTCTTTTTTCTTTTACTTTTATTAAACATTAGTGGCATATGTTATTTTAATAATAATATGGAAGGCTGAAAATTAGATTACTAGATTGTTTACATAAAAGTCAATACTTAAAATAAACTATAATATCAAGTATATGTAAGTATAAGTCATCAGATTAGAGTCTTAAAACCTTTGTAGTCGGAACATGTAACTACTATGCAGTTCAGATAAATAAGTTAAGTTGTAAAATTAATTAAATCAGTAAATAAACTGTAGGTTCTCATAGTTGTTAAAGACAAGCCAACTTGTTTACTTTGTTCGTAATTAAGGTACAGTTTCTGCTTTATTTTACTCAAAGTATCAATTATATTCCGTTACTTTGTAGTGCGGATTTTCGTTTGTTTCAATTATGTTGAGTTTAGTATATATTCTTTGTATGCAATAGGCCATAAATTTTCATACTCATTATTGCATTTTCCTATGAATAATAATATGCATTTATGCTAATATATTATATGTCAGGTAGTTATACTGCCTTTCAGGTTTAGTACTCTGTTATCCGAGCACAACACTTTTCGTTACAGTGTGTTTTAAAATGTCACGATTTCTCTAACTAGTACTTTGGTAGAACTTTGGCCGTTTAGGGGCGTATGGATCGATCCTTGTTCAGTTATATGTTACACGTCACATGCTATATGTTACAAGCTATATGTTATATGTTTTGGCTATGGGTACTCCTTTAATTACGCGACTTATTTTAGCAACATCACTTGTTGTGTAGGTCGGTCACCGTTATATGTTTAGTATCGGTTATGATAATTTTTTTTATTATTTTCCTTCTGTTCATTCGTCTTATCGCCATCACTATTGTTCTTTTCGTTACCGGGCAATCTTTGGCTCAGCCGTATTTTCTTGTTTGTGTTTTTCTTATTTATTGACAGGTAATTCGGGAAATCAGGGAATTCAGTGATGAGAGTAAAATGAAGTTCAAGAATAAAGACTTTAATTATTTTCTTTTAATTCAGCTTTTAATAACTGAGACTTAGGATTTCTTTCAGTTTGTTTTAACTTGTTGGTTTGGATTCAATATCTTTCTTTTAAATGGATTGTGTTTGGTTTATAATATATGTAATAGTGACAAGTCAACATACTCCGGGTTGGGGTGTTACACAAACTCCAGGTCCAGATTGCAAATTGTGCTATAACCCATTTTCTTTAAATGGATATCCAGTAAACCAAACCCATATCCACTTGGGTTTTCTTAAACCCGAATTCATAGATTGATAAACTTGGACAATAGTTCTCGTTTATTTTTTAGATTGATATTGCGTATCACACATTATTGTTAATTTCGGCCTCTACCGACACCTAAACAAGTTAATTATATCAAATCATGATCCGTTTTCCATATTAACCAAACCGACAGCCTATTAACCTTATAGATCACGAAATCCTTTGTAATATTACAATTAATTTTCAAGATACGATCCTTAACTCATGACCGACATTAACCCCTTATATAATTAGATTTTTTTGGTTGTTTTTATACTCGTTCATAAGCTTTCACCGCCGGACACTGTTTGGTTTCCGTTAATCATCCTCCGGCTATTATACGAGGTATTGATCACGCTATTATGGTGATCAAAAGCCCTAAGATCAATTTGATTAACAGTAACTTGATTAATCAAATCAAGTTGTTAGGGCTCTTAATCAAAATTGTTTATAACTGCTTGTGTATATATTTAATGGAAACTGGTTATCAACGCACGTCACTGGAGCGCAGCTGGATAAACACATGTATCACAGGGGGCGGTCCCGGGTTCAACCCCCCTCACCCCTAATTGTTAGCTAATTTTTGTTATTTTCTTTTTAATCACTTAATAACCATAATATTAATAATAATAATTACTTAAAACCATGTTAATGAAAACCGTATAATACTTGTTCTTCTCACATTTTGTCTGTGTATATACATATATGTAAGCATATATGTATGTATACACACATATATATATACATATAAATATATATATTTATAATAACTTTAAAAACTAATATTTTGATATGTGTATATAAACCAAGTAAACTATATATATATATAGGGAGAGGATCATGAGAAAACTCCATTTTTTGAAGAGAACTAATAATGAAGTATTTTTAATTTAATTAAAAAAATATTTTTATTTTTTGGAAAATTGGTTTTTATTGGTTCCAGTCTTTTGGTCATTGTCGGTCCCAACTAACGAATTGGTCACTGATGGTCCCAACTTTTAATGTATTTGTTCCTAACGGTCTGCGGCTAACGGAATCCTAACACCGTTAGTTTCAGGTCGCCGGAAACACGTTTTTCGCCGGGAAAGTCAATTATTTGCCGGAAGACACCACCTGAACACCGCCACCACCACCAATTGACTCACCGCCAACCAACCACCATCACTTAAGCACCATAAACTAATTCCGACAATGGTTCAAGGGTTCCGACAATGGTTCAAGGGTTCCGACGACCTCGATAATTGGGGCTTTTACTATAAAAGGTTTCTAAACGTACGATACAAAGTTACCATGATGTTTGGGACAAAATTTTTGAGTTTTCGTGATAAAAATGTGTTTTTTCCGGCAAAAAACGTTTTTTCCGGCAATCTGAAACTAACGACGTTAGAATTCTGTTAGTTGCGGACAAATACGTTAAAAGTTGGAACCGTCAGCAGCCAATTCGTTAGTTGGGACCGGCAGTAACCAAAAGAAGACAGTTGGGACCAATAAAAACCAATTTTCCTTATTTTTTTTTCTTTCATCCTTCTTATATGTTGTTATTATTCAACACAAAAAAATATAAAAATAAAAAAAATAAAAAAAATTAATGTTGTAATATGCAATACATCGACTTTTTTTATAATGCATATATGCAATAGTGTGCATTTTGATATTTGAAATAGTGTTGAATAGCATATATATATATAGTTGTTTGTATTGTATATTTGCAATAGAGTTATATTATATAGAAAAACTAAAAAAAATCGATATAGTGCATATGTGCATTAGTGTTGTATTACATATATGAAATAATGTGTTTTGCATGCAATTATTAGTGTCGTAGTTGCGTATATTCAATAGTATGTATTGGATAATGCAATTGTGTTGTATTATATACAATAAAACACTATTGTATATATGCAATAGGCAATAGTGCACATATGCACTACAGTACTACACCGACAAGTTTTTTTTAGTATCAATATCATCTTATTAGAAGGAGGCAAGAAAAACAAATCACAAACTATTTTTTAAAAAATAGTTAAAAATAATTCTTTACTAGTTCTCTAGTTCTCTCTTTAAGAGGAGTTCTCTCTAGATCTCACCCCCCATATCTATATATATATATATAGTGAGAGGATCATGAGAGAACTCCATTTTATGGAGAGAACTAATAATGCAATATTTTTAATTTAATTAAAAAAATATTTTTAAAATTTTTGTTCTTTCATCCTTCTTATATCTTGTTATTATTCACCACAAAAAAAATATAAAAATAAAAAAAGTTTTAAAAAAATTAACGTTTTAATGCATATATGCAATGCATAGATTTTTTTTTATAATGCATATGTGCAATATTGTGCATTTTGATATTTGAAATAGTGTTGAATAGCATATATATATATAATTGTTTGTATTGTATATTTGCAATAGTGTTATATTATATACAAAAATTAAAAAAATAATCGATATTGTGCATATGTGCATTAGTGCTATGTTACATATATGTAATAGTGTGTTTTGCATACAATTATTAGTGTTGTATTTGCATATATTCAATAGTGTGTATTAGATAACGTATTTGTGTTGTATTATATGCAATAAAACACTATTTTATATATACAATACACATTAATGCACATACGCATTACATCGACATTTTTATTTTTTTTTTGTTTTTTAGGAACAATATCATCTTATTAGAATGAGGAAAGAAAAAAAATCAAAAAATATTTTTTTTAAAATAGTTAAAAATAATTCTTTAATAGTTCTATAGTTCTCTCTTTAAGAAGAGTTCTCTCTAAATCTCACCCATATATATATATATATATATATATATATATATATAGGATGAGTATAATATATATATATATGATGGTTGTGTGGAGTTCCTAAGAGTTCTTAACTTTTTTAGAGTTCTTAGATGATACCAACCCTATATAGGATGAGTATCATATATATATATATATATATATATATATATATATGATATTCATCCTATATAGGGTTGGTATCATCTAAGAACTCTAAAAAAGTTAAGAACTCTTAGGAACTCCACACAACCATCTTTTTTTTTTAATTTTTTTATATATTAACATTATTTAAGAGTAGTTTTAGCATATTTTATATAAAAAGTTTTGATTACATATATTTATCGCAAGTTTGCATATGTGTAAAATTTATGTACTAACAAATTTACATAGGTGTATAACAAAACAAAGATATGTATAAAAACTAATTTTCAAAATTGTAATCGTAAATTTATATGTAAAAAAATAATAAAACTACACTCAAATAACATCAACATACAAAAAGTGTTATAAAAACGTTAGTTTTCAAGGGTTCCTTCAAGTTCTTAAATAATTTAACAGTTCTGTAATGATACTCATCATATATATATATTTATATATATATATATATATATATATATATATATATATATATATATATATATATATATATATATGTTTATTAAAATTAAAAATAATATATTCCAAGATATGTTTTATTAATTTAACTATTTATTTTATGTAATAAATCTTTATGTATAATATTATCTTATTAGAATGAGGAAAGAAAAAAAAAATCACAAAATACTTTTTTAAAAATAGTTAAAAATAATTTTTTAATAGTTCTCTAGTTCTCTTTTAAAGAAGAGTTCTCTCTAAATCTCACCCATATATATATATATATATATATATATATATATATATATGTTTATTAAAATTAAAAATAATATATTCCAAGATATGTTTTATTAATTTAACTAATTATTTTATATAATAAATCTTTATGTATAATATTATATTATTTTCATATTAACTTATTAATGGTTATCGAGTTGTCATAATCCATATTGTACTTTACTTAGTGTATCAGTTTTCTCTTTGCTCCTCATTAGGATTTAACGTTCCGTGTGATTTCCCGCATTCATAATATCTCAATCACCTTTGTTCGCCTTTGAGGCGAGTACCACATTCCCCATATTTTACTCGTTTTCCACGTTTTGGGGACATATGCGTAAATATATTTTTCATACATACTTATACTCAAAACTGCAACTATTGTGTTATGTGCTAACGAATTTTATACCATACTTGTTACGTGCTTATGTGCTCATTGTGAATCGCATTCGGAGAGGTCCAGCATAATATTAAAATAGTATGATCATACGCCAGTCGTTATAGCCTTTGTGCTTCTCGACATCTCATTTATCTTTGCTCATTGGTTAATTTGTTATTCTCATATGATTTGTTGCACTACTTATTTTGATATATTCTATGTACACTAAACTGGTGTGTTTCTCACTCAATCTTGTGTTGAGAAATCCACTTTATTTTCAACGCATATGCAGGTTATCGTGTGATGTGATATAGCTCAAGTTTGGAAGATCACTTAAGGAATAAAAATAGAGAATTTAAAAGAGACAATTTGTTTTATGGTTTTTATTTATTTGATGCACTATTTGTTTTGTTTGGATATTTTATTGAATATTTGTTTTATTTAAAATTTATTAAATAGATATTGAAATTTATAATGTTGCATGATAGTAACCTTGAGAGCTGTGGGCAATCAGCTCACGTCCCGACATTTTCGCCGCAAGTTGGGTTGTGGCAATAAGTTCATAAATGACATTGGAAATTTCAAGTATATGGAGCCAAAAAGAAAATGAATAAATACAGAATAAAAAAAATAAATAAATGAAAGGAAATGTTGCTCGCGGTGCATGTCTTCTTGTAAGTAGGTAGGCTTTGGGTACATGGACGAGTATGAGGTGGTGTAATGATTTCTAAACTGAAATTCATTAGCGTTGATATAGTACACACATTCTTGCGCACTCTGATTGGCTTGATTTTCTTGTGCTTGGTTGGTTGAGTTTGGCTAGGTTTGAACGGCTTAAATGGGTTGAACTTGTTTCAGGACAAGATTGTGAGAGTTGAGTTTGGTTGTCCAAGTCGTGATCGGGTGGGACTTGTGTGACAATACACCCAAATCATAATCTCTCTAGACTAAATGGGACATTCATCCCTCACATTTCATCGTCACCACCACACTACACCACTGTTGCTTCATCGTGAGTTTCTCAAGTTTGCCCAACACTGTTCAAGATCACCGCCCCCACCTATTTGTACACATTCAGTATTCACCACTACCACTGCAATGCCTCATCGTCGGTTGCTCAAGTCTGTCCAGTTTTAATTTTCAATAAAAATAAATAACTATTAATAAAGATTACGACTATATATGAAAATGATTTGAATGTGTTGGATCCCGGATTACCAATCAATAACAATAACAGATCTCAGATCTTTGAATATCTTATTAGTACTAGATCTAGCTCATAATTAACATCGATTTAGTGTTGTACATATTTATATCTATTATCAATATATTATCAGTAACGTTTGTATAATATTAGGTGAAGCTTAAGAGAGAGATTGAACAGCAGTTCGTTAATTAGCTCAAAACATTTTATTAATTGTGAACAGGAGTTCACTATATATAGAAGGTGATCTGGTTCGCTAACATCCCCTAGCGAACCAGCCTCTCCTTCGTTACATACATTATCATAGCGAAACACCCCCTGATTCCTTAACATCCCCTAACGAATCAGGAGGGAATACATTACTTGGCTAGTTCGCTAACATCCCCTAGCGAACTAGCCTTTAACTTAGCGAACTGGCTATTAAATAAATTAATTATTACATTATTTAATAAAGAAAAACGTTAACGATAAATACAAAGACTCTAGACGCAAAACCGTGCACTAACAGACACCCCCTCTTTTTGAGCTCTTTGTCTTTAACTTATTTGAAATGCTTGGACTGCCAGTCTCTGCAACTATGAATTCCATGTTCATGACACACACGAACGACTCGTTAAAATTGCATAGCCAGGTCGTAATCTTCTTGGCGCTCGATCAAAATCTGCTTCCTGTGTAGCACATCATTGTCTGTCTCTGATAAATTAACCAACCACATCGGGTCGATTATCTTGATGAGCTCGGTCTGCAGTCCTCGACCACGAACAATAACGGCCTCGCCAGTACGATTGTTATAGTACCAACGGTTGAAAGATAGATAAATATCTTGAGGCATTGTCTTCACAGGAACCTTTTTCATCGTCTTTGGCGGCTTCACTTTCAAGACAAGTTTCTTCCAGCCGGTCCTTGGATCAATCTCGTCAATGCGCTTACGTCTTGGGACCTGGGGCTTGAAGAATTTGAAGCCATGATTGACCTCGAACAGTAAGTGTTGGTGAAACCACTCAGCTGTTCGGTAACCCCCACGATTGATAAATGAACGTCTCGCGAGGGTACGTACGTCCCAACGCGGTAGAGTTAAAACATCCATTATCTTCTCGTAATATTGGACACCCTTTTCCCACTTGACTATACATAATTTAAGGTCAGAATCATAGAGCCAGGAGACAATATCACCATGTACCTTTGAAATGGTTTTGAAGGTAGTCACCTGATTAGCCTTAACCCAAGCAGCAGCAGTATCTTTTCTTTCTTGATCTACATAACGATAAGGACTGATAATTTTACCCACTTTATGACGTTTGAACCATCTTTCTACGTCCTCATCAGTCACTTCTTTGAGTGAGGGTACTGTTTGCTGCACAACCTTTTCCAATTCATCCTCAGTCTCTTTAAACACCTCTTCTTGAAATACCGGAGCACCTTGATCAACGTTCGTGTGTTGATACAAGTCCGGGTACTCATCAGCAGTCACATCCTCCATCTCAATCTCTTCATCCTCATAAACAAAATCCGTATTCATAAACAGCGGATCTGTAACATCCTAAAATTTTTATATGATAAATAAAAGAAAGTTATGTTTAGTAATTTCACGTTGTAGTTATTTAATGTCGAGAAAGGAACGGGTCATGGGCTTAGATTACGTAAGATGGGTTAAATGAGAATGGGCCTTGGGTCCGTGGGCTCGAGTGATATAAATACCCATCCCGAGCCCAAAATACCATTTTCACTAACTCCCTTTCACACCCACACCCAAACACTCTCAATTCTAGAGAGAGAAACTAGAGAGAGAAAGTTCTCAAATCACAAATCCGAGTCCAGAATCTTGTTCCTAGTCGTTTTTGGTAAGTCCCTCTCGAAAATCATCCGTTTTCATAACCATTTCGGCCTCAAATCGAGCAAAAACGTAACTTGAGTTTTCGGGTCAAAAACCGCCTTGTTTTGGTGTCAAAATGCAAGCTTTTGTGTTTAAAAGTACTAGGAATCGATAGCCCTTTCAATCCCGAGCATTTCCATGTCAAAAACTTCGATTTTGGGTCAAAAATCTGGAAAATCTGGAAAACCCGTAGTTTTCTCCGTCGCCCAGCTTGAAGGAGTCGAATCAGACTCATTCGATCGAACCAGTCGATCGAATCAGTCCATTCGATCGAATGTGTAGATCGAACAAGTCCAGTCGACCGAATAGGGAAGCAACCGAATGGTCTCCAACTCATTCGATCGAATGAGTTTTGTATTCGATCGAATGAGTGTTGTATTTGATCGAACGTGTGTCTATTCGATCGAACGTGTTCCTATTCGATCGAACGTGTTCCTATTCGATCGAACGTGTTCCTATTCGATCGAACGTGTTCCTATTCGATCGAATCAAGCCAGAACCAAGTTGTTTCCAAGATTCGCCTGAAGTGAAGTTCGTTTATGAAATAAATTAAAAACCTAATGGAAAATGTGTTAAGGCGGTTATCGAAAATGAGTAGTAGTAATAGTAGTAGTAGTAATTGATATGTGTAAATATTATACAGTTAGCCGAGCCCAGTTAAAGAAAGGAATTACAATCAACGGCGAGCGTAACAGGATCCAGGTGAGTTTCTAGCCCCATTCCTTGTTATATTTTCGGGGCTGTGTGCATACTTGATGTGTTGTTAATACATTTATCCTAAGTGATAAGTGTATGCCATATGTGATATATGTGATATGTATGAATGATTGCTTGATGGTTAGTGAACGATCTTCGGATATTGCACGTACTGTCAGGTTGTAACGTTATAAAGCCATATGTGATATATGTGATATGTATGAATGATTGCTTGATGGATTGTGAACGATCTTCGGATATTGCACGTACTGTCAGGTTGTAACGTTATAAAGCCATATGTGATATATGTGATATGTATGAATGATTGCTTGATGGTTCGTGAACGATCTTCGGATATTGCACGTACTGTCAGGTTGTAACGTTATAAATATGGCAAGTATGATATGTATGTTTATGTGTATGAACGTAATAAAGTTAATAAAAGAAGGAAATGACGGTTGTATGGTTGTATGGTTACGAAAAGGGTACCGAGCCCTAATAATACTCGAGGTATGATGTATGGTTGTATGGTAACGAAGAGGGAATCGAACCCTACTAATATTCGAAAACAGGGGACCAGACCCTAATAATATCTGTGATGTTAGGGACCAGACCCTAATAATATCTGTGATGTTAGGGACCAGACCCTAATAATATCTGTGATGTTAGGGACCAGACCCTCATAATATCTGTGATGTTAGGGACCAGACCCTTATAATATCTGTGATGTTAGGGACCAGACCCTTATAATATCTGTGATGTTAGGGACCAGACCCTTATAATATCTGTGAGGTTATAGGGCGAAAGGCTCTTTAAAACGTATGATTATGAATGAAAAGAAAGTATGTAAGTAAGAAAGAAAGTATGTAAGTAAGAATGAAGGTATGAGTACTTATGTGTGTATGAAAGAAAGTTATGAGGTTGAGTACGTATGTATGTAATAAGGTATTGTATGGTATTGTATGATTAACTAGAACTCACTCAGCGTAGCTGACTTTTAGTATGCACGCAGGTGAGTAGACTGAGACAGCTGGCTTGAGTGGAGGACACATGGCAGAAGACTAAAGCCTGGCATCTGAAGATCCGATATGTTTTATAAGTTACGTTTTGATTTTGAAAGACAAGAGGAATGTTTAAAGACATGATTATGAATTGATATGTAATGTTTTATGAAAGTTTTATATTCCGCGTAAAGTTTTTAATTAACTCTGATATTTAGAACTGTGTTTATGAGTAAATCCAACACGAAAGTAGGGTTACCGGTAACGGGGCCTTACAAATTGGTATCAGAGCAAAGTTCGAGAGATTTAAGCATCCTACATGCTTAGACTCGAACAGAGAATGGGATTTAAGTAAGAAAGGAAAGAAGATGCCAGTTCAAGAATGCCATGTGTCGCTCAAGCAAGATCAGTAAAGGTAAAGTGCATGATTAAATGATGTATGTTAATAAGAAAAGAAAGATATGTGAACGGTAGGGATAGGAATAATTGATTGTTTACTTTGACAAACTGCTTAAGTAGAACCAGCACAAATAGACTCATAAAGGGAAGTGTATAGGACACGGAAAGTAACGTGATCAGCTAATCACAACTGGCCACTGTTATTACCTGTTAGCCTTACTATCCTTGTACTAAATAGTTCCTTGAGTGATGATGTTTGTGTTTTCCCTTGTAGAATACTAATGGCGGGAGCTGGAGAATTTGTTGGAACTGGGGGTCGCACTGGACGTCGTGGCAGGCCTCGTCTTGTCCGGCAACCCTCGGTAGAAGAAGCTTCCCACACCGAAGATGAAGGAAGCGCAGCTGGAGGAGACCAGAACAACAACGAGGAAGTTCAACTTAGCCCTGCAGTTCAAGCAGCCATTGTTCAGGCTGTAGTTGCTGCTGTGAAGAACCTGAATCCCGAAGGATCTGCTGGAAGCCGTGAACGAACTGCTGAAGGAGCGGGTGGTGATGGTAGAAGGGATGGGGAAGGTGAAAGAGGGGCCTCGAGTGGGGATAAGTCTGTGAAAGTCGATGATAGGAGAGGAGGACAAGGTGGGTGCAGCTATAAGTCCTTCAAAGGTTGTGACCCGCCTAAGCTGACTGGTTTAGGAGACGCAATCGCTACTCTCCAGTGGATAACCGCTATGGACAAGGTTATCCGCATTAGCGAATGCCGTCCCGACCAAGCTGTGGGCTATGCTACTCAGTCATTCATAGATGAGGCTATGTATTGGTGGGAGAGTGTGGAGCAGAGGAAGACCCGTGAAGAGATCAAAGGGATGAAGTGGGAAGATTTGAAAGAGTTGGTAATGAAGAAGTTCTGTGCAGATGCCGAGGTTGAAAGAACGGAGATGAAGTTCCAGAATTTAAAAGCCGGTATGATGACGCATCGTGAGTATACCACGGAGTTCAACCGACTATCTAGGTTGGTGCCTGACATGGTTGACACTGAGGTCAAGAGAATCAAGTGTTATGTGAGGGGGTGCCACAAAAGGTCCGCATGTTAGTCAGGGCGATTCAACCTGCTACTTTTGATTCGGCTGTTGGACTCGCGGAAATGGTCTATGCTGACGTGGCCGCGGATGATAGGGTGGAAAGGGACGAAGAGAAAGAGAAGAAAGGGGTCACTCCTGCT
This sequence comes from Bidens hawaiensis, assembly GCF_021521415.1. NCBI lineage: Eukaryota > Viridiplantae > Streptophyta > Magnoliopsida > Asterales > Asteraceae > Bidens > Bidens hawaiensis. Next base: position 159,612 of record NW_027493270.1, on the reverse strand, counting down.
AAACGACCCGGTACTCAGTTATGGAACTCCAGGGATAAGAAACAGAAAGTGTGGGAGAAGAGATCGTGTAAGACCTGCGGAAAGAGGCATGGTGGTGAGTGCAAGTGGGGTAAAAGTTCTAATGTTTGTCTCAAATGTGGAAAGGCTCATGGTGGAGAATGCAGAATGGGGTCGAATGCCTGTTATAAGTGTGGGAAGGTAGGGCATTATGCCAATGAGTGCAGTGCGAAGCCAGCATGTTACAAATGTGGCAAGACAGGCCATATGTCAAGGGAGTGCACTGAAGGTGTAGCTGGAGGTAGTGGAAAGAAGGATGCCGAACAAGCTAGGCCCAGAACTAGAGCCTACATGCTGACCCAGGAGCAAGCCAGGCAGATTCCGGATGTCGTCACAGGTACGTTTCTAGTGAACGATGTTTCCGCTTCTGTATTATTTGATTCTGGTGCGAATAGAAGTTTTGTAGCTACGACGTTTAGTAAACTAGCTAAAATGAAAGGCTGCCGAGTGTCTGAAACTTTTGTAGTAGAAACCGCAAGTGACACTTCGGTGAAAATAACAAAAATGGTGAAGAATTGTAAGATAGAGTTAGAGGGACATGAGTTCCCTGTTACTTTGTATGTTATGGCCTTAGGAGGGTTCGATGTAGTCTTGGGTATGGATTGGTTGTCTGAGTTTGAGGCTCAGATAGTATGTAAAAGTAAGATGATAAGGTTAAAGTCATTGGATGGTAGTGCGGTGACGGTTTATGGTGATAAAGAGAGTTATGGACTTAATGTCATTTCGATGATAAAAGCCGAGGGTTTGTTAAGGCGAGGGTGCGGTGCCTACCTGGCGTATGTTGTCAACGCTACGGCCGAGACGAAAGAAATGAAGGATGTTCCTATTGTGCGCGACTACCCAGAAGTATTCCCTGAGGATCTTCCGGGGCTGCCACCGGAGCGAGAAATAGAATTTCAGATAGATTTAATACCAGGAGCCCAGCCCGTCGCGAAAGCGCCTTACCGTCTAGCACCGTCCGAGATGAAGGAATTAATGTCCCAACTGCAAGAACTCCTCGACAAGGGTTTTATCAGACCGAGTGTTTCTCCATGGGGCGCACCGGTTTTGTTTGTGAAGAAAAAGGATGGAAGTATGAGAATGTGCATAGACTATCGTGAGTTGAATAAGCTTACGGTAAAGAATAGATACCCCTTGCCTAGGATTGACGATCTGTTTGACCAACTGCAAGGTTCGAGTTGGTTCTCACGAATAGATCTCAGATCAGGCTACCATCAGCTGAAGGTGAAAGAGGTAGACATCCCTAAAACAGCATTCCGAACGCGGTATGGACACTACGAGTTCCTTGTAATGTCATTCGGTCTAACAAATGCTCCTGCAGCATTTATGGACATGATGAATAGGGTGTGTCGACCGATGTTGGATAAGTCGGTTATCGTCTTCATCGATGACATATTGATTTATTCAAAGAGTGAGTCTGACCATGCCGAGCATCTGAGAGAGGTATTGGAAGTTCTGAAGAAAGAAAGGTTGTACGCCAAGTTTTCGAAGTGCGCGTTCTGGTTAAGAGAAGTGCAATTTTTAGGTCATGTGGTTAATCCGGAGGGGATTACCGTGGACCCAGCTAAGATTGAAGCGATAACGAATTGGAAGACTCCGCAGAATCCGACTGATATACGAAGCTTCCTAGGGTTAGCTGGCTACTATAGGAGATTCATCGAAGGTTTCTCCAAGATAGCCGCACCGCTGACCGGTATGACCCGAAAGTCGATAGTATTCAGTTGGGGAAAATTTCAAGAAGAAGCCTTTGAAGAGTTAAAGAGAAGACTCACGCAAGCTCCAATCCTTACTTTACCCGATGGTGATGAGGATTTTGTTGTTTGTGCTGATGCCTCGCATCAAGGGTTGGGTTGCGTGTTGATGCAACGAGGGAAGGTGATAGCCTACGCGTCTAGACAGTTGAAGGTCCATGAGAGTACTTATCCGACGCATGATTTGGAGTTAGAAGCTGTAGTGCATGCTCTTAAGATATGGAGGCATTATCTGTACGGCACTAAGTGTACTATCTATACCGATCATAAGAGTTTAAAGTACTTCTTCGAGCAGAAAGAACTGAACATGAGGCAGAGAAGATGGTTAGAATTGATAAAGGATTACGACTGTGAGATTAAGTATTACCCCGGTAAAGCTAACGTGGTCGCTGATGCGTTAAGTCGGAAGAATGAGGAAGTCCTTGCAACAGTGAAGTCATACAAGTTGATCATGAACCCGAGTCTTTTTGAAGAAATCATCAAGGTGCAGTCAGAAGTGTTAATAGATGAAGGGTTAGTAAAGAAGGAAAGGATTTATGGCCAGCAAGATGAGTTGATGGAAAACACTCATGGAGTTAAGACTAGGTTCGACAGTATGTGGATCCCACGCCATGGTGATCTTAGAAGTCGAATCTTAGATGAAGCTCATAAGTCAAGGTACTCAATCCATCCAGGAGCTACAAAGATGTACCAAGACTTGAAAAGAGATTACTGGTGGCCAGGATTGAAGAGCGATGTAGTGGATTATGTTGGTAAGTGCTTAACTTGCTTACAAGTCAAAGCCGAACACCAAAAGCCTTGTGGGAAGATGCAACCGCTAGAGATACCTGAGTGGAAATGGGAACACATCACCATGGATTTCATAACTAAGCTACCTCGTACAGCTAAGCAACATGATACCATCTGGGTGATTGTGGACCGTTTGACCAAGAGTGCTCACTTTCTGCCCATACGAGAGGCCATCTCGTCAGAAACGTTAGCAAGCTTGTTCATTAAAGAAATTGTAACCAAGCATGGAGTACCGTTATCGATCGTGTCTGATAGGGATACACGGTTTACTTCGAGGTTCTGGAAGAAATTTCATGAAGCTATGGGGACGAGGTTGAACATCAGTACGGCGTATCATCCTCAAACCGATGGACAGTCTGAAAGGACGATCCAAACCCTTGAGGATATGCTACGTGCTTGCGTTTTAGATTTTGGTGGAAGTTGGGATGATCATCTGCATCTGGCAGAGTTCTCCTATAACAACAGTTACCATTCGAGTATTGGTATGCCACCGTTTGAGATGCTGTACGGTAGACGATGTAGAACCCCGGTGTGTTGGGGTGAGATTGGTCAGAAGGAAATGGGAAGTATAGAAGTGGTTCAAGAAACGTCTTCAAAGTTCGATCAGATCAAAGCAAGAATGAAAGCCGCTCAAGACAGACAAAAGTCTTATGCGGATAAGCGGCGACGACCAATTGAGTTTAACGTTGGCGACTATGTGATGCTTAAGGTCTCGCCTTGGAAGGGGATTATCCGTTTTAGGAAAAGAGGAAAGTTGAGTCCGAGGTACATTGGACCGTTCAAGATTGTAAAACGTGTGGGTGAAGTAGCTTACAAACTGGATTTACCCGATGAGTTAGAAGGAATTCATTCAACCTTCCATGTTTCTCATCTGAGGAAGTGTCTAGCTGATGACACGTCTCACGTGCCCTTAATGGACATCGAGGTTGATGAACAATTGAACTACATCGAGCAACCGATAAAGATCGTTGATCGCAAGGAGAAGCAGCTTCGTCACAAGATTATACCCTTGGTCAAAGTGATATGGAAACACCGCAAGGGATCAGATGCTACTTGGGAAGTCGAGGATGAGATGCGCAAGTTTTACCCTAGTTTGTTTATGTAATAGTTAGGTTTCGGGGACGAAACCTCTTTAAGGGAGGAAGACTTGTAACATCCTAAAATTTTTATATGATAAATAAAAGAAAGTTATGTTTAGTAATTTCACGTTGTAGTTATTTAATGTCGAGAAAGGAACGGGTCATGGGCTTAGATTACGTAAGATGGGTTAAATGAGAATGGGCCTTGGGTCCGTGGGCTCGAGTGATATAAATACCCATCCCGAGCCCAAAATACCATTTTCACTAACTCCCTTTCACACCCACACCCAAACACTCTCAATTCTAGAGAGAGAAACTAGAGAGAGAAAGTTCTCAAATCACAAATCCGAGTCCACAATCTTGTTCCTAGTCGTTTTTGGTAAGTCCCTCTCGAAAATCATCCGTTTTCATAACCATTTCGGCCTCAAATCGAGCAAAAACGTAACTTGAGTTTTCGGGTCAAAAACCGCCTTGTTTTGGTGTCAAAATGCAAGCTTTTGTGTTTAAAAGTACTAGGAATCGATAGCCCTTTCAATCCCGAGCATTTCCATGTCAAAAACTTCGATTTTGGGTCAAAAATCTGGAAAATCTGGAAAACCCGTAGTTTTCTCCGTCGCCCAGCTTGAAGGAGTCGAATCAGACTCATTCGATCGAACCAGTCGATCGAATCAGTCCATTCGATCGAATGTGTAGATCGAACAAGTCCAGTCGACCGAATAGGGAAGCAACCGAATGGTCTCCAACTCATTCGATCGAATGAGTTTTGAATTCGATCGAACGTGTGTCTATTCGATCGAACGTGTTCCTATTCGATCGAACGTGTTCCTATTCGATCGAACGTGTTCCTATTCAATCGAACGTGTTCCTATTCGATCGAATCAAGCCAGAACCAAGTTGTTTCCAAGATTCGCCTGAAGTGAAGTTCGTTTATGAAATAAATTAAAAACCTAATGGAAAATGTGTTAAGGCGGTTATCGAAAATGAGTAGTAGTAATAGTAGTAGTAGTAATTGATATGTGTAAATATTATACAGTTAGCCGAGCCCAGTTAAAGAAAGGAATTACAATCAACGGCGAGCGTAACAGGATCCAGGTGAGTTTCTAGCCCCATTCCTTGTTATATTTTCAGGGCTGTGTGCATACTTGATGTGTTGTTAATACATTTATCCTAAGTGATAAGTGTATGCCATATGTGATATATGTGATATGTATGAATGATTGCTTGATGGTTCGTGAACGATCTTCGGATATTGCACGTACTGTCAGGTTGTAACGTTATAAAGCCATATGTGATATATGTGATATGTATGAATGATTGCTTGATGGATTGTGAACGATCTTCGGATATTGCACGTACTGTCAGGTTGTAACGTTATAAAGCCATATGTGATATATGTGATATGTATGAATGATTGCTTGATGGTTCGTGAACGATCTTCGGATATTGCACGTACTGTCAGGTTGTAACGTTATAAATATGGCAAGTATGATATGTATGTTTATGTGTATGAACGTAATAAAGTTAATAAAAGAAGGAAATGACGGTTGTATGGTTGTATGGTTACGAAAAGGGTACCGAGCCCTAATAATACTCGAGGTATGATGTATGGTTGTATGGTAACGAAGAGGGAATCGAACCCTACTAATATTCGAAAACAGGGGACCAGACCCTAATAATATCTGTGATGTTAGGGACCAGACCCTAATAATATCTGTGATGTTAGGGACCAGACCCTAATAATATCTGTGATGTTAGGGACCAGACCCTCATAATATCTGTGATGTTAGGGACCAGACCCTTATAATATCTGTGATGTTAGGGACCAGACCCTTATAATATCTGTGATGTTAGGGACCAGACCCTTATAATATCTGTGAGGTTATAGGGCGAAAGGCTCTTTAAAACGTATGATTATGAATGAAAAGAAAGTATGTAAGTAAGAAAGAAAGTATGTAAGTAAGAATGAAGGTATGAGTACTTATGTGTGTATGAAAGAAAGTTATGAGGTTGAGTACGTATGTATGTAATAAGGTATTGTATGGTATTGTATGATTAACTAGAACTCACTCAGCGTAGCTGACTTTTAGTATGCACGCAGGTGAGTAGACTGAGACAGCTGGCTTGAGTGGAGGACACATGGCAGAAGACTAAAGCCTGGCATCTGAAGATCCGATATGTTTTATAAGTTACGTTTTGATTTTGAAAGACAAGAGGAATGTTTAAAGACATGATTATGAATTGATATGTAATGTTTTATGAAAGTTTTATATTCCGCGTAAAGTTTTTAATTAACTCTGATATTTAGAACTGTGTTTATGAGTAAATCCAACACGAAAGTAGGGTTACCGGTAACGGGGCCTTACAGGATCAACTTCCAAATCCTCCTCAGTTATCACTTCGACATCGGGCTCAGTCTCTAAAGCAGTCAACTGATCGTCATTCAACCCAAGCAGAATCGAAATCTGCTCCCGTGTCAAGGATCTAACCACAAACTCACCAACCTCTATCTCATCTCTGTTTACCACACTACGAACCACCCCTGATCCATCAACAAATATCACTGTGTTAGCTGCAATCATTTCAATTGGCTTGGCAGCTGTTGGATCTTGATAAATAATTATCTGCTTGCACGAATCATCACCGCCACTAACACCAGCACCAGAGGATGAACCATGCGATTTTTTAGGCTCACCCCCTGCACCAGACTCGTCAGGATCATCATCGTCATTCTTGAGTTTCTTGAGGGCATCTTCTTTACAAGTTAATTGTAAAATCAACTCTTCTTGTTCCTTTAATTTCACCCCCTGAGACTCAACAATCGTACGCAACGACTTAGTCTCCTTCTGACAGAAAGAAATATAACTCATCATTCTTCGTTGATTCTCCATGAGTCGTTCTTGATTTTGACGGTCAGCTGCCATTTGATTTTCATATAGATGTAGCAGATTTAGCAACATTTTAGTTTGACGACCTGTTGGCAAGTTGTATACGGACGGGTGAACAGGTTGAACAGGTCCTTGAGGCCGAGTAATTCTCATAAATGAGATATCACTTGGCGGAGGTGGAGGAGGAGTAGTTGTTGGCGGAGGAGGAGGTCTCATTCATTTAGTAGGAGATACTGTAGACAATGTAGCAGGAGGTCTCGGTATCTCGGTTAACGCCATTTGAGGAATAAGACCGAGCCTTTCGTGTGACACCAACGTTGTCATCAAAGTAAGCATCGGAGTGTGTAACGATTCTGACGAAACCAGGTATACCCTAACCGGTAGACAATAGTTACGTTATATTTAATGTCGGGTACATGAATTACCATAGTAATTATACGAGAATACATGGTTCACTATATTGATTGTACGTGAATATATAATTCATCTTATTGAATATGCGATTAATCGATCGATAGTTATTGAAACCCGAACGAATCGAGGGTTCAATTATAGACGATATCTATAATATTTAGTGATTTTACGAAGCATTAATGCTTCGGGATAAGTAAAGTACGGCACAGAAAAAGAATTTCGATTTAACGATACGTCGGTACGTTAAACGAAATATGAATACCAAACCGAGCAAGATACCATCATTCAAGCCGAAAAAGATGCGCAAATAATATTATTAAGGTGTTTTAAGTAAACAAGGGTTATGGTTTAAACTTTTAAATGTATTAAACCGGTTTAAATGAAATGCATTTTTAAAAGCCGAATTAAGCGTCTAAACGAAAAACGAACCGAACCGAGTTTATCCAAAACGTTATCCACATCTGGAAATCTTAATATGTGGATGAGAATGAAGGAGGTGGGCCCTACCCCACCCCCCTCGAAATCTGCCATAAGGTGGATATTTCCACCATAATTTCATTTCCCATCTTCTCAAGTAAATAACCAAAGAAACCTCCATCATCTCTCTAGAAATCCAAGGATTTTGAAGACAAAGCAAGGTAAAAATCGAGTTATTTACGTTCTCATCTTCATTTCTTGAGTTTATTTGCAAAAAAATGAGGTTTCAAGTGAAAAAAGGGTGAAAACCCGAGATGAAAACCGATTCTTGCATGATCAAGTGATGTATACGGGTTATACAAGGGATCTTGGTCCAAGAAAGGAGTCAAACGAACCAAAAACGAATTTTTACGGTTTAAACTTTAGTTTTAAAACAATAACCGAAACTATGGTGTAAAAGGCTTGATGGTGAGTGTAACTTGCTTGGTATTGTGGTATATTGGCTGTAGGTTCTGTGTTTAGTTTGTAGCTAAGGCGGAAAAATCGTGATTTAGGCGTGTAAAAGCGGAAAGAGCAAGGTATTTCGGTTTATAAATTTGTATATGTGTTTGGACAGATTGTGATGTAGTTTGAGCTGGGTCACGAAATTTTGCAGGGATGATAAACATATGAAATTATGACTTCTGTGAATTTTTGGTAATTTTTGGATAAATATAGAATATTTGGTGAATTTAATGCTAGATTTTGGCTAAAAATTGTGAAAAATAGTTAAAGACCTTGAAAAAATTCTGAAAAATTTCAGATAAGCTTTTTAGGTCATGTAAAGGTCACACACAAAATTTCGGGACATTTGGAAAACCCTAAGTATGATTTCTGGATAAACGAGTTCTAGAGTTTTTAGCTCGGTTTTGGCATAAAAAAGAGTATTTGAAAGTGAGTCTGGATTTGTAAATTTTTACAGGGAACTTATGGTATGGCAGGGGCCATCCTGGAAAATTTGGGATTTTTTGGGTGTCGTTTGGTATTTACGGCATATTTAGTGTTTAAATGAGTTTTAAAAATGGATAAATAAATATTAAGTACAAAATAAATTTTGGAAATATTTTTATAAAATTCTAAACTGTCAAAATGTTATTTGTACAAAATCTCAAGATCCGAGGATGAACGGATATTTATTTGGAATAAAAGTGAACTTTTATAATATAAAACTCGTAAACCAGCAAAGTTCGGGTAGACGAGCTGACTGGTATACGAAAACCCTAAAAATAAGCTGTTTTCATATTATTTATTAAATCGAGTAGAAACGAACCATCCGAAAATAATTTGGATGATTTGGGTAATTTTTATAAGGATTAATAGTTTCCGGTACGTTAAAAACGGATACGAATCCCGTAGCTAATTGGGACATCGAAACCCTGTTCTGTTTTCATAACTTTAATCAGTTTATCAGTCAATAACTATTTTCGAGTCGTGTGTGACCATACTCATTTTCGAAACTTAAAAACGGACAACTGTGCTAGGCACGCAAAACGGGGAAACGGGCCGATAGTGATTTTGACTATCGGACATTATACGACATCACAATCTGAGTCCAGAAACCTATTTTTGGGTTAACACTGCTCCCAGAATGGTTATATTACTGGGGTAACGGTGTTCCACGAGTGACCGAATGATACGGTTAAAGATTATATAAACAATAATTGTATAATAACGATCGTAGGGATCATATTACAGATTGGACGTGTTAACTGATAATGACTGTTGTTACCTGCTTGCATGTGCTAAGGTGAGTTTCACGAGCCCTTTTTTCTGAATTGTTTTTAAATATTTTCTCGGGGCGGAAAGCATGTTACTATTAAAATGTTTAAGTACATACTGAACGCATGGATTTGCGTGTATTTATATATATTTTATTGTACGGGAAACGTACGGAAATGTACTAAGATGGTGATTGTCTGAGTTGCTAACATTGTAACGCCCCGCAACACGAGTGATTAGCTAAAAGCCGGTAGAGTGTGAATTGTACTATTGGTCTGACAAACCCAACTGGTCCGGCATGGATTTGCTGATGTTTCCCAGCCAGTTGCACATGTCTATTTTGTTGTTATTTAATTTGCTATGTAATGTTAGGCATAGCGGTTTGGGGCAGGTTCGTGGGCGGAGTATGCCACGGGGTTGTATGTGGATAGTCAGAGGTTTCACTTGTGGGCTCAGCATAATTACATCGATAATATTATATTATGATATTGATTTATCATGGTTTACTCGAATTGTGAAACTCACCAACTATTCGTAGTTGACCCGTTTTCTCACATGCTTTTCAGGTACGATTAAGATGAATTGATTGCTTACGTTCTAAGTGCTTGATGTGTGTATGATTTGCGTGCGGGATGTTACGATACATTATATTAAATAGAATTATGTATCGTATTGTATGATGTGTGTATCACCTAGACGGTAATGAAATATGAGATAATGTAATTTGAAGTATATTAATGTATTCAGTTTTCTTTATAAACAATGTGGTTGATATCAGAGGTGTCTGTGGCGCCCCGGTTACGTTTCCGCTGCGGTTGCGGGGTGGTACAGAAGTTGGTATCAGAGCCATTGGTTATAAAGATTTAGGATGTCTTTAAAAGATACCTAAAATATAACCGGAGGCTCAAGTATTATTGAAACTGAATATCAACTAATAATATATGGTGACGAGTATCGGGATGAACTCGGTCGGACAAGTGAGTTATTATGGTCCGGAACATAATAACAGACTTGTCTGCACGAGGGAATTCAGGGGAAGTCACTGGGTACATTAATAGGTAAAAATGACAACATATGTGTAAAGTATATAATATTATTTATGCGTGCTAATGTGTATATATATATATGTACATATCTTGTGGGTACATGTATTGAGAAATAGGACCCGGATAAGGAACCGGGGGATGAAATAATAAAAGTACCGAGGATGCTGAAATTTCTAGAGCATCGGTTGATGATAAGTCTCACTTATCGGGCCATAGTTATGATAGTACCAAATTAGATCTCCCGTTTGACATTAACCAGAAATATCTAGTAACCGTCACTCCCAACCAAAATTAATAAATCCCTTACCCTACCAATACCGGTACCGTATATCTTAATAACCCCCTATGTTCACCCGAACCGCCGACCCTCACGTACGGACGGACCTGTGCCTGAACCCATTCTTATTCCATTAAGGTAAAAAAAAAATAAATAAATAAATAAAAAAAAAAATAATAATAATAATAATAAATTTGATAATAAATGAGCAGATAAAAATAATATATAGAAATATATATGTGTATTTCTCACTCTCAAACATATGAGACATACCACATCCAGATCGAGAATTACCGATTTTAGCGAACCTAAAACGCTTTAGGACATTGACTGAGCAAGTGATAGAGTTTCCCATAATAGTAATTGATAATATTTGAAGGCAACATGGGTTGCGCGATTACCTTGAACCTTGCAACTCCCTATGTTATCCTTACATCCGTTAGATGCCTATACCCATGTATACTCGAATAGAATGATTACCTATACACAAAGAGGTGTTGGAATCATTATAGCATAGTTGGTTGTTCGTTCGTAGGTGGTATACTGTGTATGCCGGATATACAAATAGACACGGATATTATAACTCCGTGGTACGTAATCGTTTGGTGCTCACGGTGAGCATGTATCGGTTATGCTGACATGCAGAAGGATATTGAAATCAAGCATATTAAACATTAATCTTTGTTGAGAAAGATCTATATGTCAGTTGGTGACAAGGGTTATGAAACATATTTAAACGTTAACCGATGTCAGGTTAAGTCCATATGTTATTATATTTGTGGGACATATATACTAGATACTGGTATGTGTAATATGTATGATAATATTTGGTGTGTATGTGTACCTGCTGTTATGATTGAGCTGGTAACGAGTTATACGGTGAGATTAGTATTGATTACTGCGTACGGGATGGGTACGGCAGAATGACATAAAAAGAGTAACTCCAATGATGGAGATTGATATGATTCAGTTGATTGCTCAAAGATAGCAGATGATGATACCGAATGTCGTATCACAGATCACTGCTAGTGTTGATGCAAATGTGATCGCAGAATTATAGATCGTGCAATCACATGATTATGAATATTTCAATTCTTAGTATTATTACTAAGAGTGATAATGTCCCACCGAATACTATTATGACTACAAGTATTAGTTATAAACTAAACATGAATAGTAGTCGTAATGAATTAGATCCGGTATGAAAGATATGTTTGTTGGTTGTGTTAAGGAAATTATTAATAGTTTACTGATGGTAAAGGGAGGAATAGATTAGCGAGTTGATAGAAAAGATCGAAATGGTTAAGGATATTGGTAAGAGTCTAGAACATTGTGTAGTGAAATATGCTACAGATATGTTTGTAGATTATGTTGTATCGTGATGGAACACGATGGTACAAAATTATAGTTAGAAAATTATTACTCAGATGATATGGTCGGAATTTAAAATTCTTGGGCTAGAGCACTTTTATTCGAGTAATTAAGTTCAGAGATTGGAAACTGAGCTATGGAAGATAGAAATGTTGTGTGCTGATCACTTAGAACACGCTAATCGTTTGAAGGAATTGTCATGTCTGGTAACATGGCTAATTACTCCTAAAACTAAGCGAAGTGAGCGCTATATTGGGGACTAACTCCATCGATAAGGAGTATAGTCAATCCTGTAAAATATACAACCTTTGGAAGGGTTGTGTCACAAGCCAGCATTGATATATTTGACTCTATGGGAAGCGGACTGGAAGGACGTTAGGTGAGACGTCGAGTGTTAAAGAAGAGAAGTGATAAAGGTATAGTGCAAGATAGGCTTTTGAATAATAGGTATGTCCTACAACCCAGAATTATACTAAGACTAGTTCTGGTGTGAAAACATGAACCGCATGAAGGGTCCTTCCCTAAATGTGGAAAATATGGTTATCGGCAGGAAGAAGAATGTCGAGTGATAGTAGGCCACAGGTGTGGTAAAGATGGACGTAATGCCCCAATTGTAGAACCAATTGAAGCCATGTGAACCGGCAACCCCAACCCATTCGTGTACAACCACTCCGAACCCAACAGCTTCAATAACAATCCATCCAAAGAAATCAAATTATGCCAAACAGTTGTACTTGCTATGATTGTGGCAGTACAGAATGTTTCAAGAGAAATTGCCCAAAGTTGAACCAAGGTGTTGTTGGAAGACGAACCTCATGACAAGCATCAACCTCTGATCAAGCAAGGAGCCGTGCTTTTGTGAGTAATTCGAATAAAGCACGTCATAATCCAAAGGTGGTATTAAGTATGTTGTAGTTTTAAATCAATAGGATTCAATGATATTTTTACGGTCGCCGATAGAAGTTAGTTCCTGTTAACCTCCTACCATTTGGAAAGATACCGATTAGTGAAACTATAGAACCCTATACTGTAGAATCGCTAACGGTAAATCCCTAATGGTTAACTAAATTGTTCGGAATTGTCCTATTATTCTGAACGATTAACCTTTCCTTATTGACCTACGACCAGTAAAGTTAAGAAGTTTTGACGTAATAGTTAACATGGATTGGCTAACTCAACATGAAGCTGAAATCAAATATGAAAAGAAGATGATTAGAAGCTCTCTTTCGGACGATGAAGCGATTAGATACAGAGAAAAGTGTACGGTATTATGTTACCACTCTAATCTCATCTTGAGATGTTATAATATTTACGTCAAGAAGACGTGGTGTATTTAACAAACGTGATTGCCACAGATTTAAAAGAAAACATATAGAAGATGTTCCGGTGATACGTAAATATCCAGAAGTTTTCCCAAAAAAAAAAAAAAAAAAAAAAAAAAAAAAAAAAAACTGCCCGGAATACCACCAGCATGACAAGTTGAAATTCGTATCGATCTAATACCAGGAGCATATCCTATTGCCAAAGTATCTTACCGACTTGCACCAACTGAAATGCAAGAATTATTGGATAAGGTTTTATACGACCTAGTTAGTCACCATGGGGTGCACTAGTGTTATTTGGGAAATGAAGGATGGAAGTGTTAGGATATGTATTGATTAGGGAGAATTGAATAAAGTGACGATCAAGAATAGGTATTCACTTCTTCGAAGTAAATGATCTGTTTAACCAACTGCAAGGGGCGATTTATTTTTAGAAAATTGATCTTAGATATAGTTATCACCAAATGAAAAATCCAAGAGGAGGACGTTGCAACAACAGCGTTTCGGACTCGTTACGGCCATTATGAATTCTTATTTATGCCGTTCGGGCTAACAAATGCGCAGGCAGTGTTCATGGAACTCATGAACCGAGTCTGTAAACTTTATTTTGACAAATTTGTCATAGCATTCATTGATGATATTTTGATATATTTGCAACGTAAAGAAGAGCACGAACGACGTTTAAGGAAAATTGTGGAAGTGTTAAAGCAAGAGGAGTTGTACGCGAAGTTTTCGAAATATGATTTTGAATACAGAAAGCATAATCCCTTGGTCATGTTGTAAAGCAACAAGGATTTCACATAGATCCAAAGAAGATAGAAACCATTAAAATTGGCAGTCACCCAAGGCGCCAAAGGAAATGCGCCAATTTTTAGGACTAGCCGGAGACTATCAGCGGTTTATTGAAGAATTTTTAGCATTACCCAACTCATAATCCTTTGTACGACGCAAATGTACAAATTTTATAGATGATAAGAGGCCGCAGTCTCATATTCAACGAAGACGGGTAAAATTGTTAAACGATTAGGATTGTGGGATCCGATATCGTCCAGGTAAGGCTAATATAGTAGCCGATGAAATTAGAAAGGATCGGATTAGACTATTGATGATACGAATATCTGAAAGGATTTTATTAATGGCCGAGTTTGGAGAAAGATATGGTTACGTATGTTGGTGAATATTTAAGTTACGCAAGAGATAAGGCTGCACACCGAAAACCCTAGGGAACGCCACAACGACAGAAAATTCGCCAATGATAGTGGGAATAAATTACAATGGATTTCGGGACGCAAATTCCCAAGATATATCAAAGGCATGATGTAAATTGGGTAATCGTGGATCGATTAACCAATCCTCGCATTTCATCCCAATCCATGACGATTACCACAATGAATTCTCGCCCAAATTCATGATGGTGAAATGGTATCTCGTCGTGGAGTACCATTTTCAATTATCTCAGATCGAAATAGTCATCCTACTTCCATTATTGGAAGGCGGCGAAGGAAGCATCGAGAGCTTGAAGCTTTCTATGGGTGAAGTAATTATCACCAATTTGTTAAATTGAAAATGGGCGTCAATCAAGCCATAAGATTTGAATTGATTCGAGAAACAACCAATCGGATTTATAATATTTAAGATAAGTTAAAAGCAGCGCGAGATTGGCAAAGGATTTATGCCAACATTCAAAGGAAACCATTGTCACTGGAAAGAGGTGACAAGGCATTTTTAAGGCATCACCTTAGAGAGGTGATATAAGGTTTGGCAAAACCGAAAATAGCTCCTTAATATATTAGACCTTATGAGACTATCTCCATGATTGGTCATTTAGTTTATCGATTAAAGTACTCCAGGGGCTAAGTACTATACATGATGTTTTGCCATGTATACGGATTGAAAAGTACCTAGGCGATGAGGCAACGAAAGTACCAGTAATGGAGGTACTCATAGAAGACATGCTTGATATCATTAATAATTCCGTAGAGATAGTAGACGGGAAAACTAAACAGTTTGGACACACCAAGCTTTATTGATTAAGATTAAGTGGAATTCACAGCGAGGACCAGATTATACCTGGTAACGCGAGGGTGAATTCTGAAGGAAAAACCCCCACCTTTCTTTCGGAAGTGGATAGTGGGCGTGTAAAATTTCGAGGACAAAATTTCTTAACAGGGGGAGAATGTAACGATTCCGACGAAACCAGGTATACCCTAACCGGTAAACAATAGTTACGTTATATTTAATGTCGGGTACATGAATTACCATAGTAATTATATGAGAATACATGGTTCACTGTATTGATTGTACGTGAATATATAATTCATCGTATTGAATATGCGATTAATCGATCGATAGTTATTAAAACCCGAACGAATCGAGGGTTCAATTATAGACGATATCTATAATATTTAGTGATTTTACGAAGCATTAATGCTTCGGGATAAGTAAAGTACGGCACAGAAAAAGAATTTCGATTTAACGATACGTCGGTACGTTAAACGAAATATGAATACCAAACCGAGCAAGATACCATCATTCAAGCCGAAAAAGATGCGCAAATAATATTATTAAGGTGTTTTAAGTAAACAAGGGTTATGGTTTAAACTTTTAAATGTATTAAACCGGTTTAAATGAAATGCATTTTTAAAAGCCGAATTAAGCGTCTAAACGAAAAACGAACCGAACCGAGTTTATCCAAAACGTTATCCACATCTGGAAATCTTAATATGTGGATGAGAATGAAGGAGGTGGGCCCCACCCCACCCCCCTCAAAATCTGCCATAAGGTGGATATTTCCACCATAATTTCATTTCCCATCTTCTCAAGTAAATAACCAAAGAAACCTCCATCATCTCTCTAGAAATCCAAGGATTTTGAAGACAAAGCAAGGTAAAAATCGAGTTATTTACGTTCTCATCTTCATTTCTTGAGTTTATTTGCAAGAAAATGAGGTTTCAAGTGAAAAAAAGGGTGAAAACCCGAGATGAAAACCGATTCTTGCATGATCAAGTGATGTATACGGGTTATACAAGGGATCTTGGTCCAAGAAAGGAGTCAAACGAACCAAAAACGAATTTTTACGGTTTAAACTTTAGTTTTAAAACAATAACCGAAACTATGGTGTAAAAGGCTTGATGGTGAGTGTAACTTGCTTGGTATTGTGGTATATTGGCTGTAGGTTCTGTGTTTAGTTTGTAGCTAAGGCGGAAAAATCGATATTTAGGCGTGTAAAAGCGGAAAGAGCAAGGTATTTCGGTTTATAAATTTGTATATGTGTTTGGACAGATTGTGATGTAGTTTGAGCTGGGTCACGAAATTTTGCAGGGATGATAAACATATGAAATTATGACTTCTGTGAATTTTTGGTAATTTTTGGATAAATATAGAATATTTGGTGAATTTAATGCTAGATTTTGGCTAAAAATTTTGAAAAATAGTTAAAGACCTTGAAAAAATTCTGAAAAATTTCAGATAAGCTTTTTTGGTCATGTAAAGGTCACACACAAAATTTCGGGTCATTTGGAAAAACCTAAGTATGATTTCTGGATAAACGAGTTCTAGAGTTTTTAGCTCGGTTTTGGCATAAAAAAGAGTATTTGAAAGTGAGTCTGGATCTGTAAATTTTTACAGAGAACTTATGGTATGGCAGGGGCCATCCTGGAAAATTTGGGATTTTTTGGGTGTCGTTTGGTATTTACGGCATATTTAGTGTTTAAATGAGTTTTAAAAATGGATAAATAAATATTAAGTACAAAATAAATTTTGGAAATATTTTTATAAAATTCTAAACTGTCAAAATGTTATTTGTGCAAAATCTCAAGATCCGAGGATGAACGGATATTTATTTGGAATAAAAGTGAACTTTTATAATATAAAACTCGTAAACCAGCAAAGTTCGGGTAGACGAGCTGACTTGTATACGAAAACCTTAAAAATAAGCTGTTTTCATATTATTTATTAAATCGAGTAAAAACGAACCATCCGAAAATAATTTGGATGATTTGGGTAATTTTTATAAGGATTAATAATTTCCGGTACGTTAAAAACGGATACGGATCCCGTAGCTAATTGGGACATCGAAACCCTGTTCTGTTTTCATAACTTTAATCAGTTTATCAGTCAACAACTATTTTCGAGTCGTGTGTGACCATACTCATTTTCGAAACGTAAAAACGGACAACTGTGCTAGGCACGCAAAACGGGGAAAACGGGCCGATAGTGATTTTGACTATCGGACATTATACGACATCACAATCTGAGTCCAGAAACCTATTTTTGGGTTAACACTGCTCCCAGAATGGTTATATTACTGGGGTAACGGTGTTCCCCGAGTGACCAAATGGTACGGTTAAAGATTATATAAACAATAATTGTATAATAACGATCGTAGGGATCATATTACAGATTGGACGTGTTAACTGATAATGACTGTTGTTACCTGCTTGCATGTGCTAAGGTGAGTTTCACGAGCCCCTTTTTCTGAATTGTTTTTAAATATTTTCTCGGGGCGGAAAGCATGTTACTATTAAAATGTTTAAGTACATACTGAACGCATGGATTTGCGTGTATTTATATATATTTTATTGTTCAGGAATCGTACGGAAATGTACTAAGATGGTGATTGTCTGAGTTGCTAACATTGTAAGGCCCCGCAACACGAGTGATTAGCTAAAAGCCGGTAGAGTGTGAATAGTACTATTGGTCTGACAAACCCAACTGGTCCGGCATGGATTTGCTGATGTTTCCCAGCTAGTTGCACATGTCTATTTTGTTGTTATTTAATTTGCTATGTAATGTTAGGCATAGCGGTTTGGGGCAGGTTCGTGGGCGGAGTATGCCACGGGTTGTATGTGGATAGTCAGAGGTTTCACTTGTGGGCTCAGCATAATTACATCGATAATATTATATTATGATATTGATTTATCATGGTTTACTCGAATTGTGAAACTCACCAACTATTCGTAGTTGACCCGTTTTCTCACATGCTTTTCAGGTACGATTAAGATGAAGTGATTGCTTACGTTCTAAGTGCTTGATGTGGGTAAGATTTGCGTGCGGGATGTTACGATACATTATATTAAATAGAATTATGTATCGTATTGTATGATGTGTGTATCACCTAGACGGTAATGAAATATGAGATAATGTAATTTGAAGTATATTAATGTATTTAGTTTTCTTTATAAACAATGTGGTTGATATCAGAGGTGTCTGTGGCGCCCCGGTTACGTTTCCGCTGCGGTTGCGGGGTGTTACAGAGTGCTAGTAGTTAGCAGCACCGCCGAGCTTTGACGCGTTGTATGACGTGGTGGTGGGGTTCCAATGATTACCCCTGCCCCAGCAGACAGACGGGGCTTCTTTGATGGTTCACCAGTAGCTACAGCTTTACCCTTTCTTTTTCTTTCCAGCTGAGCTTTCATGGTGGCAGCTAGAGCAGCATCGACTGCATCTTGTTGTTCTTTAAGAGCTCGTTCACCAGCTCCACCATCACCATCATTCCTATCATTATCACCATCATTATCTCCACCATCACGTTCCCACCTTGTCCCCCTTCACGCTCGGAATCCGAATCGTCGTGGACCCAGCGCTCATTAGGAGGACATACATAATTCGGATTGATTATATGACCAATCATCCGTTTATCCTGTGGTTTCTCCTTTCTATAAATTAACATACAATGAACGGTATCTGCTGTCATATGTTCCTGATGAAGTACATCATTCACCAATGTCCGATCAATCACCAAATCCGGAATCAAATCTTGAATAATTAGCTGTAAAAAGCGAGGGTACATCAAGAATTTCATTGACTGAAGAGTTTGCTGAACCTGTTCCTTCAAATGATCAAATACTAACTCTGATTAATTATACGACTTGTTCAGAATCAAGGCAACAAAGGCCGACTGCAAAATCAGTCTACACTCATCAAAACCACCCCGACGGTCACTCAAACAATGAAGTAAAACATGTAGCAGATACTTGTATGGTGCACACACCCCATTCTTATTCAACATGGACTTAAGAATATTTCCATTATTGTGCCAACGGGTGAATAGTCCTCTAACTAATGACCTGTCAAATTCACTCGGGTAATCGTCATTATCATCGAATTGAAGTACTCGGCGAATCACAGCAACATCAATTTTAATTGGATTTTGATTGATTGTAGCCCTGATGATCTGATTTTCTTCAACATATGCAGCCGTGTTCCAAAATTGGCTGATAATACTTAGATACACCTTTGGTCTAGCAGTGATAGCATAGTGTATCTTTGATCGTCGTAAGAAGGTCAACAAATCTTCAAATGTTTCCAAATCAGGTACATCTTGATCAACATAAGCACAAATGTTGTGCTTTTTATCAAACGGCAATAAGATCACTTCAGCTTGTTGATCTTGTTGATCCTGTGGAGGTTGTTCTGGTGGTGGTTGATTTTGTTGTTCTTGATCAGCCGTGTTTTACTATATAAATAAAATCGAATATAAGAAGAGATATCAAAATATATCAACATATCTATAGATGGTGTATCTACGTAATCAAATATATTTACGCGTATTAGACGTTTTAAATTCTTTAATTAAATTAATTGAATATTGAAATTAATTTATTTAATAAATGTCATTCGTTGGGAATCACACTGATTCGTTACAATAAGATAACGAATCAGGCGATTCGCTATCAAATAAATACTTTAACGAAATGAACATAGCGAATTACTATTTAATTTTGACGAACTAAACTCTAGTTCGTTATATATTAAACGAATCCATATCTGATTCGTGTAACATCTTATTCGCTTAGCTAGTTCGTGTAAAATCTTAACGAATTGGACACGAAACAGTCCTAATTCGCTAAGATTAACGAATGGTAAAAAAAATTAAGACTTTCTCTTTGACTCGCATAGTCAAGGTCAAAATCAAAATGAACAACAATAGTCAACATTATAAACCCAGATACAATTTGGCCATAACCATCGTTGAATCATCAAAATAATGATCTCATTGAACTCGGAATTCTACTCGTAAACTAAGATGGATGAGATTGAGACTCAGCATCACGAGATACTTAGGTTAAACGAACAGACCATAACCACCGAAAGAACCTAGATACATAATTAACCCAGCAAACAACAATCAAATGATGATTAAAGTCCACCAAGGGTATCGGAATGACATTCCGATCACAATGATATCTAAATTAACAAGTATGTCAACACAAATTATACCGAAATGGGGTTTACAAACTCGGAAACCCTTAAACCCTTAACAGTTCATAATTTAACTATCAAATCATAGCCATTTTTGACGAAAGTTAGATCGCCATGATCGGCTATACCTTAGAAACTCAAATATATCATTGAAATATCCAAACAAGAAAGTCGAGATTTCAGAGAAAATTTGAACAGGGTTTCTTTAAGGTAAAGGAAGAAGGTGAACAGTGGAGGACTGTTCGTTATTCTTTTCTTTTATAACCTTGCACACAACTCGAGGTACAACTTGTACGAATCAGGCGATTCGTTTAAATTAACGTTAGCGAATTAGCCCATTCACCCCAACTTGACTTAAACCATTATATTGTTGATCAAAATTTTTGATACCAATTTTGAAATTTTTGAGCAATGCATCAAGTTTCCTTTACTGTGAGTGAGTATGCACGAGTCCATCTGTCGGCTTACATACATTGTATCCCCTGGGGTCCGTTTCTTAATGGTATTAAGACGCACGCAAGGGAGGAACAATTGTATGACTAACAGCGGATTTTGATCAAGTCAGTAATTTAAATTGTACGAAGTACAGCGGTGATCAAGTTTAATGACTTTGGGTTTGCTTCTTGAAAGCGAGTGAAATATTCATGCTTATGAATACCCAGATGATTAAGCCGCATAAAGACTCACAGTGTCCAGAATCCTAACGCTTGTTATTTGCTTTATTTTCTTTTTGGGTGATCAACAAATATAAGGCTTGAGTATGACTGGTTATTACATTTCTGCCATCCTCACCGAGACTTTTCCTAGAGACTAACACCTCTTTCAATTTGGCGTTTCTTTTTGTTTATATCACATACTTTACTCTACTGGGTTGTTTTAAGACCTATCAATGCACCAATGCAATTAAGCACACAGTCTTTTAAGCTTACTTTTTGCTGGATTTTGGGTCAAGATAATCAATGTACTATCATGTTTTCTTTTTGCTTCAAAAACTCAAAATTTTGAGGAGTATAAAATAAAGAAAAGATAAATTTAATCGCCACAGTTAACTTAAGTTTATAAATAAATGGCTAACATCAATTCACAAGTGAGTAATAGGACCAAGACATGCAAGCATGCTTCACAAATTTAAATAACCGACATAATTTTCAGCGAGAAAATAATCTAAAAACACCTGCAAAAATCTTTTTGATTTTTCTCTATACAAACTTTAAAAACACAATATTTTTGTCTTTTTCAATTTTCTTATAAACAAAATAAACTTCACAATCTTTTTGGATTTTCGGATTTTTTTGTACAAACATAAATCACATTCTTTTTGGTTTTTCAAAATTTTAAAATGTTTTTGGTTTTTCTAAATATTTAAAAGAAAAACATTAAGGAACAGAAATCACAATATTTTTGAATTTTGAAATTTTTTAATGTTTTTGAATTTTATCTATACAAACGAAAAACACACTCTTTTTGTATTTTCTAGATTTTCAACCCCTAAAACCAAAATAAATTTTAAAAGAAAAATATGACAGAAAATAAAGATAGTCATCCTTGTCTAAGGATATCAGCGAGGGTCTTCAATCCGTTTAAATCAAGCAAAAATTTAAAACGCGTTTTGTCAAAAGCTTTAGTAAACAGATCCGCTTTCTGAAAGTCATTATGTACTTTCTCAAGATCGATTAATTTCTTTTCATAGCAATCCCGTACAAAATGATATCGAATTTCGATATGTTTCGTTTTAGAATGTTGTACGGGATTCTTGGTGATACTAATAGCAGCAGAATTATCAATCAGGATAGGAGTAGTAAGAAACTTCAAACCGTAGTCGCGAAGATGTTGTTGTATCCACAAAACCTGGGAACAGAAACTCGAGGCTGCAACATACTCAGCTTCGGCGGTTGAAGTGGAGACCGTTGTCTGCTTCTTACACTGCCAGGAAACAAGCCGGTTTCCTAAAAATTGACATCCTGCAGTCGTAGACTTGAAATTGATCTTGCATCCTCCATAATCTGAGTCTGAGTAGGCAGTAAGATCGAAAGTATCATCCTTGGGGTACCACAACCAGATGTCTGGATTTCCCCTCAAATACTGAAGAATTCTCTTGACTGCAACTAGGTGAGTCACTCGTGGACTTGCTTGATACCTAGCACAAAGACAAACATTAAACATAATATCAGGGCGAGAAGCCGTTTAATACATTAAAGAACCGATCATGGAGCGATAGAGGGTAGGATCAACGGAATCTTCCAATTCATCCTGTGATAAATTGTGCCTTACTAGAAGAGGAGTAGAAGGGATTTTTCTGGCAGAAATCTTGAATCGGCTCAAGACGTCGTTCACATACTTAGTCTGGTGAATAAAAATTCCGTGAGCAGACTGGTGAACCTGCAACTCTAAAAAGAAATTCATCTCTCCCATCGAGCTCATCTCGAACTTTGTTTGCATGGACTTCTCGAACTCCTTACACAATGTGTCGTTTGTAGACCCAAATATAATATCGTCGACATAAATCTGGACTAGGAGAAGATCGTCACCAACAGTTTTATGAAATAAAGTGCAGTCGACAGTCCCTCGATTGAAGCCATTATCAGTCAGATGGTCGGCGAGCGTGCCATACCAAGCTCTCGGGGATTGATGTAGAACATACAGGGCCTTGTTTAATCGGTAAACACGGTCCGGATAATCAGGATCTTCAAAACCAGGAGGCTGTAAAACAAACACTTCCTCGTGTAATTCACCATTGAGAAAAACACTTTTAACATCCATTTGATAGACCTTGATATTCTTATAAGCTGCATATACCTCTGTATAATCAATACCCTCTTGCTGATGAAAACCTTGCACCACTAAATGTGCCTTGTTTCTCACAATTACCCCTCGATCGTCCTTCTTACACTTAAATACCCATTTAGTCGGAATGGCTTTCTTGACTCTAGCAGGTTTGTCTATTAAGTCCCAAACACCCAAACGTGCAAATTGCTGTAATTCTTCTTGCATAGCTTCTACCCAATAAGGATCTTCAAGTGCCTTACAAGCTGTCGTTGGCTCAACTTGAGATAGAAAGCAAGAGAATTTAGCAAGATTTACAATTCCCGAAGAATGTAAGTTAGTGTAAGCACACAATATGTTATTATCACTTGACGAAGCAACTTGATGACGTGTGCGAACACCCACATCAAGTTCGCCAATGATGTTTTCCTGTGGATGATATCCATGAATCCGAAGAGTGGGATTCTCAGGAACAACAACATTATCAAATAAGTTAGTGTAATGTTCACCTAACTCGGGAGATGAAACATTATCACTGTCAAGATCAATAACGTGATCTTCAGCTTGATCATCATCAGAAGAAGTAGAAACATTATCAAATAGCAACTGGAGAAACAACTCGAGGTTCTTCAGTTGGAGCATCTTGTTGAGCTTCAACATCATTAGAACTTGAAAATATTGGAATGATCAAATGATCTTCAAAGTATGCTCGAACCAGATCTTCGTCGATGTGTTCAGTCGAAGGAGTAAATGAATTAAATAAACTAT
The DNA here is from genome assembly GCF_021521415.1 of Bidens hawaiensis. Lineage (NCBI taxonomy): Eukaryota > Viridiplantae > Streptophyta > Magnoliopsida > Asterales > Asteraceae > Bidens > Bidens hawaiensis. The sequence continues at coordinate 135,712 of NW_027493270.1, read as the reverse complement.
CGTAGTCAAACATCCAGTCTAGACCTTTCCCTTGAGGAGGAGATGTGTACTTTTGACAGTCTACATGGTACCATTCTTCAACACAATCAGATGTGAAATTAAAAACCCTTTTCTTTGGAGATGTATATCCCAAGAAATACCATTCGATAGCTTTTTCTTCAAATTTACCCGAATCCTTCTTTAACATTGTACACGGACACCCAAATGGTTCCAGGTACATTAAATTAGGTTTTCTATTATTAAATAATTCATAACTGGTCTTCTTTAGTCGTTTAACTGTTAGAACACGATTGAGAGTATAACAAGCCGTATTCACAGCCTCATTCCAAAATTGGACAGGAAGCTTAGAATCAGCAAGCATTGTGCGTGCAGCTTCAATCAGAGTTCTATTTTTCCGTTCAGCAACACCATTTTGTTGAGGTACATAAGGTGCACTATATTCTCGGTGAATTCCCTTTTGAATACAAAAGAAATCCAATATAGTGTTTTTGAATTTAGTACCATTATCACTTCGGATTCTCCTCACCTTTTGTTTATACAGTGATTCGATCTTAGTAATAAGGTTTTGTACCAAAACCGGTGTTTGATCTTTCGAACTCATAAATAACACCCAAGAGTATCTTGAATAATCATCAATCACTACAAGACAATACCAGTCTCCAGAAATACTCGCACAATTCACAGGACCAAACAAATCCATATGAAGTCGTTCAAGAGGAGTATCAATGGAATTCAACAACTTAGAGGGATGTGTCTTCTTCTTCTGCTTGCCCTTTTTGCATGCAACGCAGTGATCGGATAACTTAAAATTCTTTAACGAGACACCCTCAACTAAGTCATTCGCCATTAAATAATTCATCTTTCTGACATGTATGTGACCCATTCTAAGATGCCATAGAATCGAGTCTTTCTCGGTTGCTTTCGAGACAAAACATGTTTCGGTCGATGTGGATACCTTAGAACTCATATTTAAGACATAAATGTCATTTGATCGTGGTGATCGCATGACAACCATGTCCTCGGGAATAACATAACCCGGTTTCAAGATAAGACATTCTTTATCAGTAAATATTGTAGTGTACTTTTTATCACAAATTTGCGATACACTCAATAAGTTATGATCAACTTTGTCGCAATAATTTACTTTCTCAAACGTAATGTGACCATTTGAAACTTCACCCTCTTGTGTGATCATGCCCCCAGAATTCCCAGCAAACGCTACATAGCCCCCTTGAATATTTCTTACGTTGGTTAATAGGTCGAGATTCCCAGTGATATGGTGAGAACATCCGCTATCCATGATCCAGTTTTCACCAGAGATGGTCTTGGATGAACCCTACACATAAACAAAAGTGATTAGTTCAAAAAGGCAGCCCAGGCCTCAGTCTTGGGCACCTTTTGGTTTTCTCTTTGATCATTAACTTGAACAGATTTCAACTGTTGTTCAGCCACTTGTGAATAAGTTAATGGCTTCCTAGACTTTTGTCTTAAGTAAGCTGCCCGAACAATGTTTGAATTCTTGTTCTGACATATGGGTTCAGTTGGAACGAATTTTGGTTTCACTTGACCATGTGTCTCATTGACATGAAGAACCTTCCGAGGATTCACATTAGAGAACAAAATATGAGTATCATCAGCATACGACACAGGTCGTTTCAAGATCTCCTTGACCAATGGAATTGGCTTAGATTTGTCCTTGATAAAAGGATGAAGATTCTGATAGTTCTGTTGATTACAATTCCTCACAACATGACCCTGTTGACCGCATAAGAAACAACTTCGCATGTCTACACGATGTTGTTGCGAGGTATTTGTAATGAATGACCCAGAAGTTTGATGATGACTCACATTTTTAGTCATGCTCTTAGCAAACTCATCAGATAATTCAGATTTCTTCTTTAAATAAAAATCTAAATTAGAACAGTTCAAAAAACTTTTTAATGTATCTGTCCCATTTGACTTCACAAAGTTAATTTTCTTAGCTTGTTTTAAAAGTTGTTTTGCCTTAGTCAATGGGTCAGATTGAACTGATGTTTTTGCTTGAGCATACACACGTTCAAGTTCTTGATTTTTTGAAGTTTCATTGATAAAGACACTTTCAATAAGTTCAGGTTTGATGATACTTATTGGAATATCTTTTTCTGTGAACATCGTGTCTATTCCTTTTAACTTAAAAACTCTAGCAGCAGATGGCTTAGAACTCGGAGGATTAATGAAACGCATTAAGTCCTCATCAGAAATCTTTGGTTTAACTGACTTCTTTGCCCTCACTGGTTTGGTTTTCATAGTTTCTTCCTTGTTCACTTGAGATTTGAATGAACCATACACAGCTTCCTCAAACTCTTGAGGTTCGCAAAGAATATGATTAGAACTAGGAATGTTCTTATTCCTGTGTATTATCTCAGGTTCAAACACATCTTCAATAATCACTTTGTCAACATTTTCAACAAAGACCTTTTTACTTTCCACATGAGGTTTTTGAGGAGCAACTTGGGGTTTGACAATTTCAGGTTTAACCAATTTAGGTTTTTCAGAAATCACAGATTCTTTTTGAATCAAATCCTCTTCTTTTCTTGCAAAAGGATTAATTTTATAATCATTATGGAAAGGTGGTGGAATTTCAACAAAACCAATACCTTTCTTGGAATCCTTTTGTTTTCCAGATACCTCAATGATTTCATTCAACAGAAAGGATGAATTTCTAAATTTCCCCAATTTGTTCTTCAACTCAAGAACCTCATTCTCAAGCTCAGTTATCTTAGAACGATGTTTCAAAATCTCTTGAAATTTTTGTTCATTAATTGTCATTTTCACAGATAACTCGGCTTTGAGATCGTGGTTACTTGTCGACAATGCTTCAATCTTTTCTCGAGATCTCATTTGAGATTCAAGAGATTGTCGATAAGTATCTTTCAGAGAAGCAATTTCTTGTATAAGACTATCATTTTGGTTTTTCAAAGCTTCTAACTTAGATTTGTTAGATTCACAATCAACACATGATAATTTAACATATGAAGTAGCAGAAATAGAATTACTAACCTCGTTAATCTTGGCCATGCAAGCAAACATTGATTCGGAAGGCTTGTCGCAAGAGTCGTCAAAATCAGATCCAGAATCATTATCGGAAGACATCTCACTACTAGTTGCATCTTGACAATCTTTATGTAACCCAAACAAAGCCAAATTGGCTTGAACATCATTGCATATTAACCGTTGTGACCAATCAGTTCCATCTGCTAACATTGCTTGTGTTGTAGAAGAAGATGGTTTCTTTTCAGCATCATTTCCTTGTGGTGTAGAAGCATTTTGATTTTGACCACGAGAACCAGTGTATTCTTTCCTTGGTTTGTCACATTCCTTCGCGAAATGCCCAAATACTTGACAATTATAACACTTTACTTTTAATTTGTCAAAACCCAACTTCTTGTTTAAAGCTGGAAGATCTTTTCCAGTTCTCTGCATGAATCTTTTAACTTTACGAACGACCATAGCCATGTTCCATTTTAAATCCATGATTTCTAGATCATCTGGATCTATCTGATCATAGTCCTCATCTGTTACATCACTTGTGGCAATCTTACTACTCACTAAGTTTTCATATGAAGACATAAAAGCCGTCAGAAAAGCAAAGTTTTGCTCAGCTTCCTTCATATTAACACTAGGTGGTATAGCAAATGGATTTGTATTAGTTGAACTTCTAGAACCACCCGAATTACCAGCAGAGTAGAAACAAAATTTTGGATCATTAAACATAGTTGATTCTTTTTCACTTGCAGCATGAGTAAGAAAAGCAGTGATTGGAGAGATCGTTGAACTAAGAGGCATACTTTCACCATAGAAAGCCGGATCATGATTTTCTTTGGAGGATTTTTGACACTTAAGATCGTATTCTCTAGCTTCGATCTTTTGTAGAAATTCAAGTGCCGTCAAGTCTTCATTCACAAAATAGTCATTCTCTTTCAAAACCATTAGAAATGTTGAGTAAGAACTTGGAAGCACACTTTTAATAGTGTCAATTTTATCCCTTTCAGAAATTTCCATTTTCATCTTGTCCATTTCAGCAATTAAATGACTAAATCTTGTAGTCATCTCTTTAACTGTTTCTCCCTTCAATAGATTAAAGTTTTGAAACTGAAACTTGAGCATCACTTTCTTACTCTCAGCTGTGTTTCCCATGCTTCTCATACGCAGATGTTGAAATAAAGACGCACATCTCTTGATACTACCAACTTGATGAAAGATATTTTCTGGTAATGCCATAGTCAGAGTAGAATAGGCTTTTATCTCGATTTCCAAAGCTTTCTTCTCTTCTTGTGAGTATTGAGAAACAGCTTTAGGAGTATACCCAATAGTATCATCACCAATCATTGGTGCCACATAAACTTCATCAAGACAGTAAGAGCAATCAGGATGAACAGATCCCAAATGTGCACGGAACCGAGGTTCCCACTTGGCAAAGTCACTGAACTTCATCAATCTTGGACATTTAGAATGCGAACCTATCTCGGTATCAAGTTGCAACTTTTGTTGCATTAACATGTTTTGAGACGCTAATGCATACTTACCGGCCATCTTTGAAAAGTTTCAAAAATTTAAAGGGTGTAACAAATAAAATTTAACAATCTGTGAACAGTTATAGCGAACTGTGAACAGTTATAGCGAACTGTGAACAGTTATAGCGAACTGTGAACAGTGTTTAACGAATCAACTCTTAACAAGGTTAAGATTGACCAAATGGCGAAACAGATAACGAACTAGATGAAGGTTTAGCGAATCACAAGTCAACTTAGCGAATCACAAGTCAACTAAACGAATTGACCAAACGAATCACAAAGGATTAGTTTAACGAATCACAAAGGATTAGTTTAGCGAATCAGATGATAATCAGTAACGAATCGCCAAAATAAACTTAGCGAATCACTAAAGAATGCTTAGCGAATCAGCTACAGTTGATTAGCGAATCACACTATAGCGAATCAGGTTGTTACAACCGTTTGTAACAAACTCTGACACCTTATGCCACGAGTCAAAGGTTGTTATGACACAAATCCCAAGTTGGACGCGTGTCACACGAATCATTTAATCTAGTTAACGAACTAAATAACACGAACCAATAACTCACATGAATTGATTAACGAACTAGGTAGCGAAGTAGCAAAATTGATAACGAATCACAGATAAACATATAGCGAATCACAATACAGATGATAGCGAATTACGTTCATCTTCAAATCTTCAAACAATTTTTCCAGAAATTTTGAAGATCAAACCCAGAAACCCAGAAATAACAAATTCGTAATACAACCTCTTTACTCAAGCAAATCGCACAATCAACCTATCAAAATCCTCGTAATCACCTCGCGATTTCAACACCACAATCCTCGTAATCGATTATTCCCGATAACCAATTCGATTTGACCAAAAACATACCTCTGTTTCGGACTTAAACCGAATCCAAATCCAAAACACACAAATCCAATCCAAACCTCAATTCCACTTAACCAATACCTTACCAATACTTAAAATCAACTCAAATCCAATCCAAATTATCCATAATTCAACCAATTTAACTACCAATTGATTCAAAACCAAACAAAACCGAAAACTAACAAAAACGAAATAATTAAAACACCAAATCAAGTGTAATGAGCACCAACGGCTCTGATACCACTTGTTGGATCCCGGATTACCAATCAATAACAATAAAAGATCTAAGATCTGTGAATATCTGATTAGTACTTGATCTAGTTCATAATTAACATCGATTCAGTGTTGTATATATGTATATCTATTATCAATATATTATCAGTAACGTTTGTATAATATTAGGTGAAGCTTGAGAGAGAGATTGAACAACAGTTTGTTAATTAGCTCAAAACATTTTATTAATTGTGAACAGGAGTTCACTATATATAGAAGGTGATCTGGTTCGCTAACATCCCCTAGCGAATCAGCCTCTCCTTCGTTACATACATTATCATAGCGAAACACCCCCTGATTCGTTAACATCCTCTAACGAATCAGGAGGGAATACATTACTTGGCTAGTTCGCTAACATCCCCTAGCGAACTAGCCTTTAACTTAGTGAACTGGCTATTAAATAAATTAATTATTACATTAATTAATAAACAAAAATGTTAACGATAAATACAAAGACTCTAGACGCAAAACCGTGCACTAACAGAATGATTGGATGGTGTAACAACTCGGGTTTTCGTTTAATTTATTTATACCAATATCCGACCGTTATAGCTATCGGGTAATTTTAATCAACGATGCAACGCGTTTATCGAGACATTAATATTTTATTTCTTTGTTAATTATATTAATTTATTTAATTCATCAAAATAACTTTGAAATGTATACATATTTCACCCTAAACACCAGTTTAACCCTCCTTGTATCCACATTTAAATTATAGGGATCAGCATGCAAAATGTGATTAAATATTTTATCTGGATTCATAACCCAGCATCCCAAAATCCATAAACCCGTACCTATTGACCCATGGTATTATCTTGGGCCACGATCCTCGTAATAATCATGGTATTGATTTGCCAGATCGTTGACATGCCAAATTAGTGTTTCACCGACGTTTTTAGTTAAGGAAATCAATCAATAATATTCGCATTAACTTGTTTAACGAACCCATCAAAAACCCATTTAGGGATATGTGATCTACAATTGTTATTATTACAATTAAGCAACAGAAAATCATCTCCATAACCTCGCGACCCTAACCCTACCTTTGATTGATTTATAACTACCTGCAACTAGTCCTACAAGATCATGTATGAACGTCATCTTCCCGGCCGCCATTGATGATCAAGATGCAACGAGATCTGGTAATTTATACATGATTATAGTTTGTTTTAATCATTTATTCATAACCCTAAAGTTAATTAAATCAAATCTTAGCAGATCATCGAAGTACAGATCTAGGGTTTATATAAATTTTTTTTTGGGGGGGGGGGGGGGTTGGGGTAACTGTTTATATTTAATCTTTTTCTGTCTATAACTCAATTGTTGGGTAGATCAGATGGTTAGTGTTTGTGTGTTGTAAACTGATGGTCGCGGGTTCGAACCCGGCCACCCGAATTTTTAGAGTTTATTTTCTTTTTATGAGTTTTTGATTTTTATTATTATTTTTTTATAAATGATAAATTATAATAATTATTAGATAAACATTATTATATTAAAACCGACATCTCGAAGTAATGTTTCTTGTCAAATCACGTTATAAACTTTTGTTTGCGTATGTATATACATATAAATTTATATATATTTTGTAATGAGAATCATCGTTACTTTATTATAACCCGACACCAATATTGGTGTTTCCTCGTCGTTGAATGTCTTTATAATTATTTTATAAATATATATGTATATATATATATAGTATGTATACAATAGATGTATTAAATAGCTTTTCGTTAAAAGATTTAATCAAAATATCTATTTATATCTTAATGCATGTTATATTTATTTATTTACACATAATTAATTATTTGTTCGTATACGAGTATATCTCAAGTTGTATTAATCAAATTATTTTAATTAATTTGTATATTTAATTATTTAGTTATATATTAATATTTTAAGCATATATTATATCTTAATTCTTTAAAATTAGTTAAGTAATTAATTTATATATCATGGGTAATTATTTGAGAATTTATAATTAATAAGACTATTAATAATGACCGTAGAGATTAATCGATTATTCAAGTAATAACATCTCGACCCCAATCATAACTTACATCATATCAAAATATTAAATCATTTAAATCGGGTTATATCTTTTATACTTAATTTATATTGTATTATATTTAATTAGGAATCCTTGACGGTGAATCCCGAAGGGGTTCAACTGCTCTCATTCTCACATCATCCTCACTTTTACTTCGCTCATTTAATCAGGTGAGTAATCACTCCCCTATTTTACTTGTTTTCAAATGTTTTGGGGACACTTGCGTACCATTTATCAAATTATTTATCTTATTATTTCTCAAACGCAAACTGTGATCTTTGTGTTGTGTATCAATTGGATGACTGTTTATTACTTGATATTTGCTTACTTGCTTACTTGAATCGCATTCGGAGAGGTCCAACATAATCTCATTATAGTATGATTATACGGCCGTCGCAGTAGCAGGAGCCCGATCACATTGGCAATGGTTTCACCGACACTCACTACTTGCTTAACACTTTCATTGTTTATACTCACAGATAACAGTTTTGCTTATTTTTACTCTATTATTTATATCATTATATATTATCATTTTGTTCGTGTCAAAACTGGTGAATCTACTCACTCAACATGTGTTGTTGACAAATATATATATTTTGTACACATTTGAAGGTTATAGATTGGATTGCTTATCGAACTGAAGCTCACGTAGAGATGACCTTAGGATGTTAAACATAAACAAGAATAGTTGGTTTTGTATTGTAATTTTCTCTATTTTTGTTGTACTTAAATGTTCGTTGACAATTAATAAATTAATTAGATATTTTCGCTTTACAATTGCATGATAGTACCTTGTGAGCTGTGGCAATCAGATCACACCCCGACATTTCCACCATAGGTTGGGGTTTGACAGATTGGTATCAGAGCCGAAGGTTTAAGATAGGTCGTTAGAAAAGTCCTAGAAATATGCTTAGGACCCCATACGTGTCTATTTGTTTACCTTATGTGTTATATTTAATTGTTTATAGCTTACGTAATTAACTGCTAGACTAAGTACTTATTTAACTGCTTAGTTTAATGCTTATTTTACTGTCATGCACACACAACTCCGAGACTATGTCTCACCCTCAAAATATTTTTATAGCTCCGAGGCAATGCCTCATTCCCATGATATATATTTACATTTAAATTTTTGTTGATTTTTTCGTTGACGGGAATTTCTTTCAGGATTTCCTAAGTTTTGCATTTACATTTTAAGTGTTTAACGTAATCAGTTAACGGTTACATTTTTCCATTGCGTTTTATTATTCTATTACTTTTTAAATGTCTAGACGAGTGAAAAATCCATGGGACGCCATGGACACGCCAACTATTCATTTTCACAATTATTATATTTACGATATTTGGTTGAAGCATTATCACGCGTGGTGATATACAAGATATTTGAACTACTGAAACTTACATTTGTCATTCGTTATTTAGTTTGGTCGTTTAAAACGGCACGTAACACTCATGGCCCAACAAAATACCATGGGACACCCAATATATCAAGAAACTTACGTTATTTTTTTTACTTTTATTTGTTTATGATGTTATTTTATTTGGAAACTAGTTACGATTTGACCCAATTACTTAATTATTCAATTGCATCGAACCAAGACTTACTGATTCAATTCATTCACATACTCATAAATATTTTTATTTCCATAATGAAGCACAAATCATTCACTCACTGAGACTTAGTTATCACAAGTCCATCTAAACAATTTACTATTTAATTATCTAATCGGTTATCTTGCACTCATATTATCACATTCGCAAATTATCAAGAGCAATTAATAGCTCTTTTCTCATACGCATATTACAACATCATCAAACTATCATATATAATAAAAGTATTATTAACTACCTTAATATTTGAACAATATCCCTCATGTTCACGATTATCACGTTATCAATTAACGAACTTATCACAAGTAACTCAATACCCCCAATAACTATCAATTACATCTCAGTTATCACCCTCAAATTTTAAGTATTAATGTTTTAATTTGTTATGCTTCGATAAAATCTCATATCAAATCATCTCATTGATTATATCACCTACTTAACAAATTATCTTATAGATTACCTCATTTGAATTCTGACTTATCATTAAGTCATGATTAACGCTAGCAAAACTTATGTCGAATTTCACTTTTTCTTTAATAACTAATAAGAAATTTACACAACTTATTATTTATATTCATTTAATCCCAATTTACATAATTATAGAATGATTTATACATCAAACAATACAGGTCATATATTCTCTACACCCACTTTATGACCACAAGTACTGTCAAAGAGATAGCTCCTACAATCTCTATGGTATAAATTCTAATTCAAAACACTAGTACAGTCAATTTAATCTTGTTCACTAATTTCTTTTAGAGAAATTCGATTCATTTACCTGTTTGATCTCAGATTAACACTCACTAACACAGATCTAAGATCTGAGTTGTTTATCGATTAATCCTAAATACGGATCTAGTTCGTAATTGCCCTTGAACTATAGTTAATATGCTATATCTCTATGTATATGTGTATGTATATGTTAATACTATTAATATGAAGATTGAGAGAGAGTATTCGGACAGAGATTCGATAATTATCTCAAAAACTTAAATTAAACGTGAACAATGTTCACATATAAATAGAAGATGGGCTTAGTTCGTTAACATCCCCTAACGAACTAGAGCCCACTTCGTTATATACATTACGAAGTAATAAACTTAACGAATCACCCCCTGATTCGTTAAACATCCTTAACGAATCAGGAGGGATAATAACTTAAGTCTTAGTTCGCTAAACATCCTTAGCGAACTAGACATTACATTAACGAACTAACAACATAAATTAATTGTTTATTACATTACACAAAACGACAAATATGTTAACGATAAATACAAAGACTCAAGACGCAAAATCGTGCATTAACAGACACCCCCTCGTCTTGAGCTCTTTGCCTTTGGTCTTTACTTGAAACGTTTGGATTGCCAGTCTCTGCAACTATGAATTCTGTTTTCATAACAAACACGCACGACGCGTTGGAATTGCATAGCCAGATCGTAGTCTTCATTTCGCTCGATCATAATCTTGTTCTTGTGAAGCACATCATTATCTGTCTCAGATAAATTAATCAACCACATCGGGTCGATAATCTTGATAAGCTCAGTCTTCAGTCCTTTACCAAGCACAATGACGGCCTCGCCAGTATGATTGTCGTAGTACCAGCGGTCAAACGTAAGATGCATGTGTTGGTGCATTGTCTTCACAGGCACCCGCTTCATCGTCTTCGGCGGCTTTACCTTAAGAACATGCTTCCTCCAGCCAGTCCTTGGATCAATTTCATCAATACGTTTATGTCTCGGGACCTGGGGCTTGAAAACTTGAAACCATGATTGACCTCGAACAACAAGTGTTGATGAAACCACTCAGCTGTCCGGTCGCCACCACGATTGATAAATGGACTACACGCGAGGGTACGAACATCCCAACGCGGTAGTATAAGAACGTCCATTATCGTTTCGTAGTACTGGATTCCCTTCACCCATTTAACTATACATACCTTAAGCTCGGAATCATATAGCAAAGAGTCAATATCACCATGAACCTTGGATACTGTCTTGAAAGAAGTCATATGGTTTGCTTTGACCCAAGCTGCAGCTACGTCTTTTCGCTCTTGATCAACATACCGATACACCTTGATAATCTTACTCACCTTTTTATAGCTAAACCACTTAGCAATATCGACATCGGTTGGGTTCTCAATCGAGTTGAAACGAGTGTCCACAACCTTCCTCCCCTTGGACATCTTTTCCAAATCATCCTCAGCTGCTTTAACCGTTTGATCATTGAACACTGGAGCACCTTGATCAAAATTTTTGTGTTGAAACACGTCAGGATACTCCTCAGCAGTGACGTCTTCCATCTCAACATCCTTGTCTTCATAAATAAAATCCGTATTCATTTGAATAGACGGATCATCTGTTACCTTCCTCATTCACCACCTCAACGTCAGGCTCTGTCTCTAACATGGTTAACTGTTTATCATTCAACCCTAGATGTATGGAAATCTGCTCTTGTGTCAGAGACCTATCAACAAATTCCCCAACCTCAATCTCATCCCTGTTTACCATACTCCTAACCATTCCCGATCTATCCACGAATATGACGGTATTGGCTTCTATCATTTCAATCGGTTTAACAGCAGTTGAATCATGATACACAACTACCTTCTTACCCGAGTCATCGCCACCGAGTCATCGCTTGTACCTGCACCTATAGATGAATTGTGAGCTTGTTTCGTCTCACCACCAGCACCAGGCTCATCAGGGTCTTCATCATCATTCTTGAGTCTTTTCAGTGCATCATCCATACAAGTCAGTTGTAGAATAAGTTCCTCTCCTGTTCTTTTAATTTCACCCCCTGAGACGTAACAATCTCACATAGGGCTTTGGTTTCTTTCTGGCGGAAGGAGACATATCCCATTAGTCTCTTTTGGTTCTCCATGAGACGTTCCTGATTCAGTCGGTCAGCAGACATCTGATTCTCATACAGGTGTAGCAAGTTCAATAACATGTCTGTCTGACGATTATGTGGCATGTTGTACAAGGATGGATGGACAGGTTGAATTGGTCCCTGAGGCCTTGTAATTCTCATGAATGAGACATCACTAGGTGGAGGAGGCCTCATTGACGGTGTTGGAGGAACAATGGAAGATGTTGCAGAGGGCAATGGTATTTCAGCAAGTGCCATCTGTGGGATCAAACCCAGCTGCTCATTATGGACCATCGTTGTTGTTAATGTGAGCGCCGGAGTGCTAGTAGTAGGCGGCACTACCGGGCGTTGAGGCATTGTTTGACGAGGCGGTGACACACCAATAATCACACCAGCTCCAGCTGATACTAGTCTCTTAGCTGGAACTTCAGAAGGTTGTGCTTTACCCTTCCGTTTTCGTTCACGTTGAGCTGCAATGGTAGCAGCTAACGCATCATTTACTGCATCTTGTTGCTCTTGAAGAGCAGCATCACCAGCACCACCACTACCACCATCTCCATCATCATTACCATCGTCATTGTTCCCACCTTCTCCTCCCTCACGCTTGGAATCTGAGTCATCGTGGATCCAGCGTTCATTGGGAGGACATACATAATTCGGATTAATGATATGACCAATCATACGTTTGTCCCGAGGCCTCTCGTTACGGTAAATCCTCAATCGACGTACTGTATCAGCCTTCATGTGTTCCAAAGGAAGCACATTATCCACCAAATTTTGATCAATAACCAAGTTTGGTATCATATCTTGAATTATCAACTATAGAAATCGAGGATACATTAAAAACTTCTTTGTCTGAATCGTTTGCTGAACTTGCTCTTTCAAATGATCAAAGACCATTTCCGAGAAGTTGAAAGGTTTGTTGAGAATGAGTGCCACAAATTCCGATTGTAGACTAATGTGGCATTCATCAGATCCACCTTTACGACCACCCATGCAATGAATCAGTACGTGTAAAAGTTACTTGTAAGGAGAGCATAAACCATTTTTGTTAAACATAGACGCCACAATATTACCACCATAACGTACACGGCTAAATAAACCCTTGATTAAATCCTTATCAAACACACTCGGATAATTATCATTATCTCCAAACCGGAGTACCCTTCTAACCACATCCACATCCACTGTAATGGGAGTTTGATTGATTGTAGCTTGAATGTGGTTCTCAGTCTCAATGAACTCAACAGTATTCCAGAACTGCCTAATAATACTCAGATAAACCCTAGGTCTGGCAGTTATGGTATAAAGTTATACTGAACTTCGTAAAAATACCATAATATCTCCAAACGTGGCTACGTCAGCAACTTCTGAATCAACATAAGCACATATGTTGTGCTTTTTATCATATGATAACAGTTGAACTGCTTCGTGTTCCTGAGGTTGTTCTTGATCTTGGGGTTGTTCTAGTTTTTGAGGAGCAACGGGTGGATCTTGATCCATTTGATCGGTCATTTCACTAAATAAATATAAACGAATATAAGTAATATGGAGATATAATACAGTTAACATTTATATATATATATATATATATATTTATCTATAGATGGTGTATGTAAGTTTATAGGTCGTGTCTAATCGATATATCGACGCGTTTAGACGGTTTGAATAATTTATTAATTACAATGGTTAGTGAATTTAATTAAATAATTTAAAATTGAAATGTCATTCATTTGATTATCAATCTGATTCGTTACAAACATGTAACGAATCAATTGATTCGCTATCAGGTAAATATGTTAACGAAATAGACTTAGCGAATTACTATCCAAAGGAACGAACTAGAATTTAGTTCGTTATGATTTAACGAATTCAAATCTGATTCGTTGATTAACTTATTCGCTAAACTAGTTCGTGTGTCTTATTAACGAATTGGACACTAAATAGTTCCAATTCGCTAACAATAACTAATGGTCAATAACAACTTGATCTTTGACTCTCATAGTCAACAATATGAATCCAGTATCAATTAATCCATAATTATCGTTAGATAACCGAATCAACAGGCGTAGTGATCTCAGAAACACAATTCGAAGCACACAGGTATGAAATTGATGTTCAATACCATGAAATAAATTAGGTTAACCGGAGTTTTAACAGAGCATAAACACCCGAAACCATAAACATTCAATCGACCCGGCAAACAAGAATCAAACCTTGATTAAAGTCTACCAAGGGTCTTGGACTCACATTCCGATCACAATGAACTGTACATAAACTATATCAACACAGTATAACATAGATAAAGCAGAGTTTTAAAACCCGGAAAACCCTTAGTACAAAAATTACATAATTAGTCTATCAACACAACGTCATTTTTGACAAAAATCACATAGAAGTGATCATCTATACCTTAGCAACACACTGATGTATTCAAAAGTTCGAATTTTGAAGGTCAAAAAAATCAGAGAAAATTTGAACAGGGTGTCTTTAGATATAAGGAAGAAGGTGAATAGTGAAAGACGGTTGGTGTAACCTGTCTTTTATACTGTTATACGCTACCCAATGTACTCTATGTACGAATTAAGTGATTCGTTTGAATTTTAAACTAACGAATCAGGCAATTCGTTATTGCAATTCGTTATTGTAGAGTAGCGAATAAGACATGAATCGTGTCTTAATTCGTTAAGAATGTATAACGAACAAGAGGCGTTTCGTTACAGAGTACGGAAGCGAATTAGGTGAACGAACTAGATTATAGTTCGTTAAAACAACACTTAATTCGTTATCCATAATTAACGAATCATATTTATTTAATTTTAACTTAAATAATTAAATAAATAATGAATTATATAAAAATAACTTACTAAAATTACCGAGGCTCGTTATCTCGATAACCAAATAACTTAAATACGTTTCATGTTTTCGAAACATAATAAAAGAAATTTAAATAATATTTTTGGTATTTTGTAAAAAATTTAAAGAATGTATTTACAGAAATATCTGAACTAGAAAGTAGACAACCTTTTTGTGTTTTTCTAAGTTTTTCAAAAGCAGTACATATTTATTTTTTTATTTATAATTTTTTTTGAGTTTGAGCAGAGAATCATATTGACCAAAATTCCTTTCCATCACAGTTTTATATTTCAGCGATATTATGAGTGGCGTTAAGTTGGTCATTGATGTTGTTGTCCACTTAAATCTTATAACAGGCTTTCAAACATTTTTGTGATATGATTTATGGTTCAATTAGCGCACAGAATATCAGAAACTATCAGCCCCTAATCTCGGTTAAAGCTTAATTTGATTTTTGCCAAATGACCCCAACTTGACTTAAACCATTATAATGTTGATCAAAATTTTGAATACCAATTGAGAATCTTATAAATTTTGAGCAATGCATCAAGTTTCCTTTACTGTGAGTGAGTATGCACGAGTCCATCTGTCGGCTTACATACATTGTATCCCCTGGGGTCTGTTTCTTATTAGTATTGAGACGCGCGCAAGGGAGGAACAGGTGTTTGACCAACAGCGGAGTTTGATCAAGTCAGTAATTAGGATTGTACGAAGTACATCAGTGATCAAGTTTAATAACTTTGGGTTTGCTCTAAAAGCAAGTGAAATATTCATGCATATGAATACCCAGATGATTAAGCCGCATAAAGACTCACAGTGTCCAGAATCCTAACGCTTGTTATTTGGTTTATAATATTTTTGGGTGATCAATAACTATAAGGCTTGAGTATGACCGGTTATTACATTTCTACCATCCTCACCGAGATTTTTGCTAGAGACTAACACCTCTTTCAATTTGGTTTTTCTTTAGGTTTATATCACTTACTTTACTCTAACAGCTTCTTTAAGATCTATCAATGCACCAATTATTAAGCACACAGTCTTTTAAGCTTATTTCTTACTGGATTTGGAGTCAAATAATCAATGTACTATAATTTTCTCTTTTTGCTTCAAAAACTCAAAATTTTGAGGAGCATAATAAAAATGATTTTAATCGCCTCAGTTACTTTGTGTTTATAGATAAATGGCTATCATATTCCTCTACAGATAGAGAACAAAGACCTAAACATGAAAGCATTCTCCACAAACTTAAATAACTGATAAAATTTTCAGCGAGAAAATAAATTAGAATGCTTAACGAACGCCCCAAGTACTTTTCATTTGTCAGGTAAACGGCTATCCCGAATATTTACAAGAAATTATCAGGACCAAACATATACAAGTATATGTCCTTCAAAATAAAAGCAAATGACATATTTTTCAGCGAACATAATCATAAATCTTTTTGGTTTTTCTCTTTACAAACTTAAAACATAATCTTTTTGTCTTTTCTGATTTTCTTTACAATAGAGAATTTCACATTCTTTTTGACTTTTTCAAAAAATTATGTACAAACAGAAAAACACAATCTTTTTGTCTTTTCAAATTTTAAAATGTTTTTGATTTTTCAAATATTAAAAACTGGAAAGATCACAATATATTTTATTTTTCAAAATTTTCTAATGTTTTTGGGTTTTATCTATACAAACCAAAGGCACAATATTTTTGTATTTTCTAAGATTCACCCCCTAAAACCTAAAAACAAAATAAAAGTTAAACTAGAACAAACTAAAACAAAAGATAATTATCCTAAGGTTAGGATCTCAGAAAGGGTCTTCAATCCATTTAAACCAAGCAAAAATTGAAAACGTGTTTTATCAAAGGCTTTGGTAAATAGGTAGGCTTTCAGAAAATCAGTATGTACTTTTTCAAGATCAATTAATTTCTTTTCATAACATTCCCGTATAAAATGATATCGAATTTCGATATGTTTCGTTTTAGAATGTTGTACGAGATTTTTGGTGATACTAATAGCAGCAGAATTATCAATCAAGATGGGAGTAGTAAGAAACTTCAAACCGTATTCGCGAAGATGTTGTTGTATCCACAAAACCTGGGAACAGCAACTCGAGGCTGCAACATACTCAGCTTCAGCGGTTGAAGTGGAGACCATTGTCTGCTTCTTACATTACCAGGAAACAAGCCGGCTTCCTAAGAATTGACATCCCGCTGTAGTAGACTTGAAATTTATCTTGCATCCTCCATAGTCTGAGTCCGAATAAGCGGTAAAATCAAAAGTATCGTCCTTGGGGTACCATAACCCGATGTCATGATTTCCCCTTAGATATTGCAGAATACGCTTGAACCCTGCCAGGTGAATCACTCGGGGACTAGCTTGGTACCTAGCACATAAATAAACAGCAAACATTATGTTGGGTCGAGAAGCAGTAAGATACATTAAGGAACCAATCATAGCACGATAGAGGGTTGGATCAACGGTATCCTCCAATTCATCAGGTGATAAATTGTGACCCACGGGAAGAGGAGTAGAAGGGATTTTTCCGGCAGTAATCTTGAATCGGCTCAAGACATCGTTCACATATTTTGTCTGATGAATGAAGATTCCTTTCGCAGACTGATGAACCTGCAACCCTAAAAATAAATTCATCTCTCCCATCGAACTCATCTCGAACTTGGTTTGCATTGATTTCTCGAACTCCTTACACAACGTGTCATTTGTTGACCCAAGGATTATGTCATCAACATAAGTCTGAACGAGAAGAAGATCATCACCAATATTCTTATAAAACAAAGTGCAGTCGACAGTTCCATGTTTGAAACCATTATCCGTTAGATGGTCGGCGAGCGTGCCATACCAAGCTCTAGGGGCTTGATGTAGACCATATAATTCCTTGTTTAATCAGTAAACACGGTCAGGATAATCAGGATCTTCAAAACCTGGAGGCTGTAAAACAAACACTTCCTCAAGAAGTTCACCAATGAGAAAGGCACTCTTGACATCAATTTGATAAACTTTAATATTCTTGTAAGCAGCATACGCCGGAAAGATTCAAACGACTCTAATCTTGCAACTGGAGCATATACTTCAGTGTAGTCAATACCCTCTTGCTGATGAAAACCTTGAACAACTAATCGTGCCTTGTTTCTCACAATTACCCCATGATCGTCTTTCTTACATTTGTATACCCACTTAGTCGGAATCGCCTTCTTGACTCTAGCAGGTTTGACGAAAAGATCCCTAACACCTAAACGTGCAAATTGCTGTAATTCTTCTTCCATAGCTTCCACCCAAGAAGGATCTTGAAGTGCCACACGAGGAGTTGTTGGCTCAACTTGAGATAGAAAACAAGTGAATTTAGCAAGATTTACAATTCCAGACGAGTGTCAATCAGCATAGGCACATAGAACATTATTTTCACTTGATGAAGCAACTTGATGTCGTGTTTGAACTCCCACATCAAGTTCTCCAATAATGTTTTCTTGTGGATGGTAATTATGAATCATGAGAGTAGGATTCTCAGAAACAGCAACATTTTCATATAAACTAGTGTAATGTTCACCCAATTCAGGAGATGAAACATCACTATCAAGTTCAATAACTTGATCCACAACAGCATTATCATCAGATGAAGTAGAAGCAATATCAAAATGAATAGGAGACTCATTATCTGGTTCTTTATTTGGAGCAACAATTGGAGCTTCAACATCATTTGATCTTGCAAACCTTGGAATTTCCAAATGTTCTTCAAAATACGCACCTACTAAATCTCATCGGGATGATCGGTTGTTGAGTAAATGAATTAAATAAGCCATCATAGTCAAACATCCAGTCGGGACCTTTTCCTTGAGAAGGAATTGTGTACTTTTGACAGTCCACATGGTACCATTCTTCAACACAACCAGACGTAAAGTTAAACACATTTTTCTTAGGTGACGCATATCCCAAGAAATAACCTTCAATGGCTTTTTCATCAAACTTTCCCACATCCTTTTTCAACATAGTACAAGGACACCCAAATGGTTCCAAGTACTTTAGATTAGGTTTACGATTATTCAATATTCATAACTGGTCTTGTTGAGTCTTTTAATAGTGAGAACTCGATTGAGTGTATAACAATCAAGTATTCGCCGCCTCATTCCAAAACTGGACAGGAAGCTTTGAATCAGCAAGCATCGTTATAGCAGCTTCAATCAACGTTCTATTCTTTCTTTTAGCTACACCGTTCTGTTGTGGTACATATGGAGCACTGTATTCTCGATGAATTCCTTTTTGTACAAAACAGAAATCCAATACAGTATTTTTAAATTCAGTACCATTGCCACTTCGAATTCTCTTCACTTTCTGTTTGTATAGTTATTCGATCTTAGTGATTAGATTTTGAACAAGACCCGGTGTTTGATCTTTTGAGCTCATAAACAAGACCCATGAATATCGTGAATAATCATCTGTAACTACTAGGCAATACTAGTCTCCAGAAATACTCGCCCGAGTCACTGGACCGAATAAATCCATATGAAGTCGTTCAAGAGGAGTATCAATGGAATTTAATAACTTAGATGGGTGTGGTTTCTTCTTCTGTTTGCCCTTCTTGCAAGCAACACAGTGGTCGGATAATTTAAAATTATTTAACGACACACACTCTACCAGGTCATTTGCCTCAGGTAGTTCATCTTTCGAACATGAATATGACCCATTCTACGATGCCAAAGCACCGAATCTTTCTCGGTTGCTTTCGAGACAAAACACGTTTCGATCGATGTAGATACATTAGAGTTCATAATCAAGACATAAATATCATTTGATTGAGGTGATCGCATGACAACCATGTCCTCGAGAATCACATAACCCGGTTCCAAAATCAAACACTCTTTATCTGTAAATACTGTAGTGTATTGCTTATCACAGATTTGCGACACACTCAATAAATTATGGTCCACTTTATCACAATAGTTAACCTTCTCAAAAGGTAATCTTCCCATTCGAAACATCACCTTCCTATGTAATCATACCCCCAGAATTCCTAGCAAAAGCCACATAAGCCCCTTGAATATTTCTCACATTTGTTAAGAGGACGAGATTTCCAGTAATATGACGAGAACATCCACTATCCATAATCCAGTTTTTACCAGAAATGATCTTGGATGTACCCTACACACAAACAAAAGTGATTAGTTCAAAAAGGCAGCCCAGGCCTTGGTCTTGGGCACCTTTTGGTTTTCTTGAGAAAAATTAACCTTAGTTGCATTCAATTGTTGTTCAACAACTTGAGAATAAGTTACAGGTTTCTTAGACTTTCTTCTTAAATACGCAGCTTGAACTACATTTGAATTAACATTTTTGCATAAAGGTTCAGTTGGAATAAACTTAGGTTTAACAGAACCATGAGTTTCATTCACATGAACAACTTTTCGAGGATGTACATTAGAAAACATAATTTGAGTATCATCAGCATACGACACAGGTCATTTCAGAATCTCCTTTACCAAAGGAATTGGTTTAGAATGATCCTTGATAAAAGGATGAAGATTCTGATAGTTCTTCTGGCCACAATTTTTCACTACATGATCTTGTTAACCGCAAAGGAAACAACTTTGCATGTCAACATGATGATGTTGAGGATTTGTCGGAACATATGACACAGATGATGGATGATGATTCACATTTTTGGTCATGCTCTTATCAAACTCATCAGATAATTCAAATTTCGTTTTCAAGTAAAAATCTAAATTAGAACAATTTGAAAAACTTTTCAATGTATATGTTCCAGTTGACTTTACAAATTTAATTTTCTTAGCCTGTTTTTTTCTTTAGTCAACGGATCAGATGAAACTGATGTTTTTGCTTGAGTATATTGACGTTCAAGTTCACGAATCTCGGAAGTTTCATTGTGAAACACACTCTCAATCAGTTCAGGTTTAATGATACTTATTGGAATATCTTTCACAGTGAACATCGTGTCCATCCCCTTTAATTTAAACACACGAGCAGATGACGGCATTGATGCATTAGGATTTATGAAACGCAACAAATCCTCATCAGAAATTTTGGGATTTTCTGGTTTCTTAGCCTTCATTGATTTAACATTAACATGAGCATCTTGTTTCACCTTAGTTGTGTGCGAACCATACATAGCCACCTCAAATTCATGAGGTTCACAAAGTATGTGATTAGAACATGGAATGTTCTTGTTCATGTGTATAATTTCAGGTTCGAACACATCGACAATGATAACTTTGTCAACATTTTCAACATAAACTTTGTTTCTTTGAACATGAGATTTTTGAGGAGAAAATTGGGTTTAAACAGTTTCAGATTCACTAGGTTTAAGATTTTCTGAAATCACGGGTTCTTTCATAATTACCTCTTCTTCTGTTTTAGCAAAATGATTAATTTTATAATCATTGTAAAACGGTGGAGGAATTTCAACAAAACCTATACCTTTCTTTGAATCTTTTTATTTTCCAGACACTTCAATGATTTCATTCAACAAGAACGAAGAGTTTCAAAATTTACCAATTTGTTCTTTAACTCAAGAACCTCATTCTCAAGCTCGGTTATCTTTGAACGATGTTTCAAGATTTCTTGAAATTTTTGGTCAATAATTGTCATTTTCACAGATAACTCAGCTTTGAGATCATGGTTACTTGTCGACAATGCTTCAATCTTTTCACGAGATTGCATTTTGAGATTCGAGAGATTGTCGATAAGTATCTTTTAGTGAAGAAATTTCTCTAACTAAATTGTCATTGTGATTCTTTAAAGATTCTAACTTAGGTTTGTTGGATTCACATTCAATACAAGTTACTTTAACCGATGATCTAGCAGAAATAGAATGACTAACCTCATTGATTTTAGCCATGCATGCAAAGACAGTTGTAGGCTTGTCACATGAGTCATCAGAATCAGATCCAGAGTCATTATCAGAAGATACCTCACTTCCACTAGCATCATGAAAATCTTGAGTCAACCCAAACAAAGCAAAATTAGTTTGATTATCATTACACAATAGTTGTTATGACCAATCATTTCCATCAGCTAGCATTGCTTGTGACCCAGAACTTGATGATTTCTTCTCAGCATCATTACCTCTTGATGCTGAAGAATTTTGGTTTTGACCACGAGGACCAGTATACTCCTTTTTCGGTTTGTCACATTCTTTTGCAAAATGTCCGAATTCTTGACAATTGTAACATTTCAGCTTTAACTTGTCCAATCCCAGTTTGTTGTTCAGGGCAGGAAGATCTTTTCCGGTTCTTTGCATAAATCTTTTCACCTTACGAACAATCATTGCTATGTTCCACTTTAAATCCATAATTTCTAAGTCATCTGGATCAATCTGATCATAGTCTTCATCAGTCAAATCACTAGTGGCAATCTTGCTACTCACCAAATTTTCATAAGAAGTCATGAAAGCTGATAAAAAGGAAAAATTTTGTTCAGCTTCTTTCATGTTGATTGGAGGTGATGAGTATTGATTTGTAGTGGATAAACTTCCTGAACCAGCAGAAACATTAGGTGATCCAGAATTACCAGCAGTATAAAAACATGCTCTAGGATCACTATAGGTGGTTTTTTCATTTTCTTTAGCATTCTGTGTAAGAAAAGCAGTAATCGGTGAAATGGTTGAACTTAGAGGCATGCTACCACCATAGAAAGCAGGATCTTGACTTTCCTTGGAAGATTTTTGACACTTGAGGTCATATTCATGAGCTTCAATATTTTGTAAAAACTCACTTGCAGTCAAGTCTTCATTGAAATAACTGTTTTCTTTTAATACAATTAGAAAAGTAGAGTATGAACTTGGTAGTGCACTCTTAATAGTATCAATCTTGTCAATCTCAGAAATTTCCAACTTCATTTTATCCATCTCTGCAATCAATTGATTGAATCTCGTTGTCATTTCTTCAACCGTCTCACCTTTGAGTAAATTAAATTTTCTGAATTGAAACTTAAGCATAACCTTTTTACTTTCAGCAGTGTTTCCCATACTTCTCATTCGGATATGTTGAAACAAGGAGGCACAGATTTTTATACTACCCACTTGGTGAAAGATATTTTCAGGTAAAGCCATGGTTAGAGTATAATAGGCTTTTGTCTCTATCTCTAACGCTTTCTTCTCTTCCTGTGAGTATTGAGATATAGATTTAAGTCTGAAGCCGATAGTCTCGTCTCCAATCATAGGAACGGTATAAACTTCATCTAAACAATATGAGCAGTCAGGATGAACTGATCCAATATGGGCACGAAACAGAGGTTCCCACTTGGTAAAGTCACTAAACTTCATCAACCTTGGACATTTCGAATGTGAACCTATCTCGGTATCAAGTTGTAACATTTGTTGCATCAACATGTTTTGAGAAGCTAATGCATACATACCAGCCATTTTTGATAAGTTTCAAAAATTCAAGGATGACTTATGAAAAATAAGGTTAACGAATGGTGAACAGTGAATGTAACGAACTATAAACAGTTGTAGCGAACTGTGAACAGTAATCAACGAATCAAATCTTAACGAAGTTAAGGTTTATCAAGTAACGAATTAGAATTTGATGATTAAGGAATCTGATGGTCAACGAATGAGTAAGCGAATTGACTAAGCGAATCACGAAGTACAAGCTTAGCGAATTAGAGTATTTTCTGTAACGAATCACTAAGACAAGCTTAGAGAAATAAGATGACGAATCAGCTATAGTTGATAGCGAATCAAACTATAGCGAATCAGGTTGTTACAACCGTTTGTAACAGACTCTAACACCTAGTGCCACGTGGCAAAGGTTGGTATAACACAAATTTCAAGGTGGACACGTGTCTCACGAACTTGTGAACACGAATCGGATAGATTAACGAACTGATTTCACGAATCAACTATAGTTCATAGCGAATGGATAACGATTCAACCAGAACTCATAGCAAATGGGTGAAATATGTTAACGAATCAATGAAAATATGGTAGCGAATCAATCTCGTATTCAAATCTTCAAATCTTCAACAAAGATTTCTAGAAATCTGGAAATGAAGAACTCAAAACCCAGAAATTTAAATCCGTAATACACACTCAATACGTAACCAAATCTCACAAATCAAGTACCAAAACACTCGTCATCACCACACCAAACCAAATCAACTATTCTAGTAACCGATTAACCCAGATCACAAATCCAAGTGAACCAAATCCAAACACAGTCCTAACCTCAATTCCAATCCACAATACCTCACCAATACCTTAACCACCTCAAATCCAGTCCAATCCTTCCATACTTAATCCAATTCAACCTTAATTCGATTCAAACACAAACCGAACAAAAAATTAACATAAACTAACAAGTTAACCTTTAAAATAACAAGTTAACTATCAAATTCAAGAGCAAAAGAGCACCGAAGGCTCTGATACCACTAGTTTGATCTCAAATTAACACTCACTAACACAGATCTAAGATCTGAGTTGTTTATCGATTAATCATAAATACGGATCTAGTTCGTAATTGCCATTGAACTATAGTTAATATGCTATATCTCTATATATGTGTATGTATATGTTAATACTATTAATATGAAGATTGAGAGAGAGTATCCCGGGCAGAAGTTCAATAATTATCTCAAAAACTTAAATTAAACATGAACAGTGTTCACATATAAATAGAAGATGGGCTTAGTTCGTTAACATCCCCTAATGAACTAGAGCCCACTTCGTTACATACATTACGAAGTAATAAACTTAACGAATGACCCTCTGATTCATTAAACATCCTTAACAAATCAGGAGGGATAATAACTTAAGTCTTAGTTTGCTAAACATCCTTAGCGAACTAGACATTACATTAACGAACTAACAATATAAATTAATTGTTTATTACATTAAACAAAACGACAAATACGTTAATGATAAATACAAAGACTCAACACACAAAAACGTGCACTAACATTACCGTTACTCACCCTCATAACAACTATAATAACGATAATAACAAGCGTAAGCTTAATAATCGAGTTTAGGTTATTAAGTAAACCAATTATCAATCTCAACAAAATCATAGTGTCCCAAACAAGAAACCTTACACCGGAATACGCTCGTTACGTCTTATTCGCGACTTTCGTCATCCAACTCAATTCTTGTGTCATTCTTACACTCACTACAACAGTTATGGTTATCCAGTTAACACTTGTCGTTACGCTGCCTACGACACAAAGACATCCCATAACGGTCTATGTCGTCGACTTAGCTTTATACACCTGCTACACGTGCCTTCTACAATTATGGAGACTCTATCACCTACGAAACGCATTGTTCTTTACTCATTCACGCCGAGTTCAGATTATACCGACACCGTACCATACTACCCATGCTCATTTAGCTTAAACCAACCAACTCTATGCCTTTCAGGCTTTCTTCATGTAACAAGGTCGTTATCGCCTATTCGATTCGAGACCCGCAAGACTTAATTTCATCAAGTTTACCTTAGTCAAACCTTGTTTTCACAAACCTATTCGAGATGCCACAAATCATTCGATCTCGATTATTTAAGTTTTCATAAGCTCAATTAACAAAGGTGTTTTGAATTAAACCAATCGTAGTTATGTTTTCACAAAGAAGATTTTTATCGTCTTCTTCATTTTCGTCTAAACGTATTTTGTACTCAATTATACCTTAAACGATTATTTGTCTAAATTAGTTATTTTGGAACAAACTCAACTTGGAAAATCCATCATTTTAAGTATCTTTTTCGCATACAATAAAATTTTTCTTATCTTTCCAGAGATCAATATCGTTGATTGCCGTACTTATCTATACGTTTGGTTTTACTTAATCAAAAATTATAGGATTTGGTTCATTAACATTTCAACAAATGATCAAAATACTTAGATCCTCATAAATCGAAACAAAATTTATTTATTATTATTTTTTTTTCTTTTTTTTCAATTATAAAAGACAAAATTTCGACAGTCAGTTATTAGTTGACCATATTATTCAATTTGTCTTTTCTCATTTACCTTGTTTGCTTATTAAATTATTGACAACGTGTCAATTTCTACTCTCAACTTTGATTTTTTTAACATTTGTGTACGTCGTGTATTTATTGATCTCATGAATTACAATTTACCTTTCATCTTATAAATTTTTATCGTTGAAATTGAATTGTTATAGTTATATTATTAATTGAACTTGTCATTTTTTTAAACAAAATTATTTCTGCTATGGAATTTTATTTTCCATTATTTAAGTTAATTTTTACTATTAAAAAGATGAATTTTATTGAATTCCCATGGAGATTTAATTGGAATTTTATTATTAATTTTCACTATTATCTAATGACATTTGCGTGATTGTTGTCGAAAACCTGCGGAGGTTCGTGGGTACCTCAACAATCCATTTTCACTCTTGTTAGATTTCGTTATTTAGTTGGAATCGCATGTTGGTTCGTATATATTTCAGCTCTACTTCATTTTTTAATACATCTTAGGAATTTAAAATGTTTCGATTATTTCTTCAGTTGTTGGTGGAATAGTCATGGTGGTTCATGCATTTCCAGCTCCGCATTTTCTTCTATTTAAATATATTATTTCTCAACTCGTCTATATTTTTCATTATTACTTTAATATTCATTATTTATTTAATCTTTCATGATAAACTATGAATATTGCAACTTCTTTATTTTAATTTTAACGATATTATGGAGATAGGAAAATCCCTTGTAATTTGGGGATATTCCAATGACCCGCTTTATACTATATCTAATTTTAAAGATGTAATTGGAATAGGACTATTTCGGTGACTCGTGAATATCCGCTTCCCAATTTCATCTATTTATAGTTTGTTTGTATACATAAATATTTGCATTAATATTTTTGCATTCACAATTACAACTACCAGTACTTTAATAGTATAATTTACCTCATCTTAAATACAAAATTGCGATATTTCAATGTTGTATAAAGTTCTCTTTAAATTTCATGAGTTTCTCATTTAACTAAATTAAATCCCTCAAAGTCTTCGTCTAATCTTGTTCAAATTTGTACTCACGGTCTCATGAATTCTACCTAGAATGTTGCAATATTTTAAAATTTTCACAGGTTATTATTCGTCTACAATTATCAATTAATTCATTCATAAACGTTTGTTGATGTTATCCTTGCAATCATAGAATTTTTGGTAGGTTCACGTAAATTTGTTAGTTGGCTCGTATCCCCACTCTCTTTCTTCATAATCGATCTTGTCAACGCATCATATATCCCAACTTCAATGTTTCCACTTCTCTAAACTTTTAAGTTACTTTAAAATTTTTCACTAATTTCATTAATCAAACTTGAAAGTTCACCTAAATTGCGTTATTATAAATATTTTATAAATCTTCCAATTTTACACTTATAATAAATCAACTCCCAATTTTCTTATAATATGTTAACACTTTCCTCATATTTATAATATATTAATAACTTTTCTCACAAAATCATGTCTTTCAAATATTTTGTAAACCACACGATGGGACAAGTTATGTGGACCATCCGACGACCTAAGTAATTATGGAGGCCTACATAATTATCGAAGTCCTCACATGGAAATCATATTGCGTACAATTGTGTGTCATAATATAGAATCGAAAGTAGTCGAGATAACGATACAAATGTAGAGATGATAAGTACATGGTGGATATGCCGCTGGTACATCCTATATATAAGTTTCCTTATCGGATTTCATTTGGAGCGTTGTTTTGACTATCCGAAATTCTGTGTTATGATAAATTTTAAAAAGTTATATATGTAAAATTTTCTCTTTCTTAGAATTTAATGGTGTTATAGTATTCTTTAATTTCAGAACGAAATTCCTTAAAGTAGGGGAGACTGTAACAACTCGGGTTTTCGTTTAATTTATTTATACCAATATCCGACCGTTATAGCAATCGGGTAATATTATTCAACTATGCAACGCGTTTATCGAGACATTAATATTTTATTTCTTTGTTAATTATATTAATTTACTTAATTCATCAAAATAACTTTGAAATGTATACATATTTCACCCTAAACACCAGTTTTAATCCTCCTTGTATCCACATTTAAATTATAGGGATCAGTATGCAAAATGTGATTAAATATTTTATCTGGATTCATAACCCAGCATCCCAAAATCCATAAACCCGTATCTATTGACCCATGGTATTATCTTGAGCCACGATCCTCGTAATAATCATGGTATTGATTTGCCAGATCGTTGAGATGCCAAATTAGTGTTTCACCGACGTTTTTAGTTAACGAAATCAATCAATAATATTCGCATTAACTTATTTAACGAACCCATCAAAAACCCATTTAGGGATATGTGATCTACAATTGTTATTATAACAATTAAGCAACAGAAAATCATCTCCATAACCTCGCGACCCTAACCCTACCTTTGATTGATTTATAACTACCTGCAACTAGTCCTACAAGATCATGTATGAACGTCATCTTCCCGGCCGCCGTTGATGATCAAGATGCAACGAGATCTGGTAATTTATACATGATTATAGTTCGTTTTAATCATTTATTCATAACCCTAAAGTTAATTAAATCAAATCTTAGCAGATCATCGAAGTACAGATCTAGGGTTTATATAACTTTTGGGGGGGTTTTTGGGTAACTGTTTATATTTAATCTTTTTCTGTCTATAACTCAATTGTTGGGTAGATCAGATGGTTAGTGTTTGTGTGTTGGAAACTGGTGGTCGCGGGTTCGAACCCGGACACCCAAATTTTTAGAGTTTATTTTCTTTTTATGAGTTTTTGATTTTTATTATTATTTTTTTATAAATGATAAATTATAATAATTATTAGATAAACATTATTAAATTAAAACCGACATCTCGAAGTAATGTTTCTTGTCAAATCACGTTAAAAACTTTTGTTTGCGTATGTATATACATATATATTTATATATATTTTGTAATGAGGATCATCGTTACTTTATTAAAACCCGACACCAATATTGGTGTTTCCTCGTCGTTGAACGTCTTTATAATTTTTTTATTAATATATATGTATATATATATATATTATGTATACAATAGATGTATTAAATAGCTTTTCATTAAAAGATTTAATCAAAATATCTATTTACATCTTAATGCATGTTATATTTATTTATTTACACATAATTAATTATTTGTTCGTATTCGAGTATATTTCAAGTTATATTAATCAAATTATTTTAATTAATTTGTATAGTTAATTATTTAATTATATATTAATATTTTAAGCATATATTATATCTTAATTCTTTAAAATTAGTTAAGTAATTAATTTATATATCATGGGTAATTATTTGGGAATTTATAATTAATAAGACTATTAATAACAATGACCGTAGAGATTAATCGATCATTCAAGTAATAACATCTCGACCCCAATCATAACTTAAATCATATCAAAATCTTAAATCATTTAAATCGTGTTATATCTTTTATACTTAATTTTATATTTAATTAGGAATCCTTGACGGTGAATCCCGAAGGGGTTCAACTGCTCTCATTCTCACATCATCCTCACTTTTACTTCGCTCATTTAATCAGGTGAGTAATCACTCCCCTATTTTACTTGTTTTCAAATGTTTTAGGGACACTTGCGTACCGTTTATCAAATTATTTATCTTATTATTTCTCAAACGCAAAATGTGATCTTTGTGTTGTGTATCAATTGAATGACTGTTTGTTACTTGCTTACTTGAATCGCATTCGGAGAGATCCAACATAATCTCATTATAGTATGATCATACGACCGTCGTAGTGGCCGGAGCCCGATCGCATTGGCAATGGTTTCACCGACACTCACTACTTGCTTAACACTTCATTGTTTATACTCACAGATAACAGTTTTGCTTATTTTTACTCTATTATTTATATCAGTATATATTATCATTTTTTTCGTGTCAAAACTGGTGAATCTACTCACTCAACATGTGTTGTTGACAACTATATATATTTTGTACGCATTTGCAGGTTATAGATTGGATTGCTAATCGAACTGAAGCTCACGTAGAGATGACCATAGGATGTTAAACATAAACAAGAATAGTTGGTTTTGTATTGTAATTTTCTCTATTTTTGTTGTACTTAAATGTTCGTTGACAATTAATAAATTAATTAGATATTGTCGCTTTATAATTGCATGATAGTAACTTGTGAGCTGTGGCAATCAGATCACACCCCGACATTTCCGCCTTAGGTTGGGGTGTGAAAGATTGGTATCAGAGCCGAAGGTTTAAGATAGGTCGTTAGAAAAGTCCTAGAAATATGCTTAGGACCCCATACGTGTCTATTTGTTTACCTTATGTGTTATATTTAATTGTTTACTGCTTACGTAATTACCTGCTAGACTAAGTACTTATTTAACTGCTTAGTTTAATGCTTATTTTACTGTCATGCACACACAACTCCGAGACTATGTCTCACCCTCAAAATATTTTTATAGCTCCGAGGCAATGCCTCATTCCCATGATATATATTTACATTTAAATTTTTGTTGATTTTTTCGTTGACGGGAATTTCTTTCAGGATTTCCTAAGTTTTGCATTTACATTTTAAGTGTTTAACGTAATCAGTTAACGGTTACATTTTTCCATTGCGTTTTATTATTCTATTACTTTTTAAATGTCTAGACGAGTGAAAAATCCATGGGACGCCATGGACACGCCAACTATTCATTTTCACAATTATTATATTTACGATATTTGGTTGAAGCATTATCACGCGTGGTGATATACAAGATATTTGAACTACTGAAACTTACATTTGTCATTCGTTATTTAGTTTGGTCGTTTAAAACGGCACGTAACACTCATGGCCCAACAAAATAC
Organism: Bidens hawaiensis; assembly: GCF_021521415.1. Taxonomy (NCBI): domain Eukaryota; kingdom Viridiplantae; phylum Streptophyta; class Magnoliopsida; order Asterales; family Asteraceae; genus Bidens; species Bidens hawaiensis. The sequence goes on along the minus strand of NW_027493270.1, from coordinate 104,795 downwards.
CATGGGACACCCAATATATCAAGAAACTTACGTTATTTTTTTTACTTTTATTTGTTTATGATGTTATTTTATTTGGAAACTAGTTACGATTTGACCCAATTACTTAATTATTCAATTGCATCGAACCAAGACTCACTGATTCAATTCATTCACATACTCATAAATATTTTTATTTCCATAATGAAGCACAAATCATTCACTCACTGAGACTCTATTATCACAAGTCCATCTAAACAATTTACTATTTAATTATCTAATCGGTTATCTTACACTCATATTATCACATTCACAAATTATCAAGAGCAATTAATAGCTATTTTCTCATACACATATTACAACATCATCAAACTATTATATATAATAAAAGTATTATTAAATACCTTAATATTTGAACAATATCCCTCATGTTCACGATTATCACGTTATCAATTAACGAACTTATCACAAGTAACTCAATACCCCCAATAACTATCAATTACATCTCAGTTATCACCATCAAATTTTAAGTATTAACGTTTTAATTTGTTATGCTTCGATAAAATCTCATATCAAATCATCTCATTGATTATATCACCTGCTTAACGAATTATCGTATAGATTACCTTATTTGAATACTGACTTATCCTTAAGTCATGATTAACGCTAGCACAACTTATGTCGAATTTCACTTTTTTTTTAATAACTAATAAGAAATTTACACAACTTATTATTTATACTCATTTAATCCCAATTTACATAATTATAGAATGATTTATACATCAAACAATACAGGTCATATATTCTCTACACCCGCTTTATGACCACAAGTACTGTCAAAGAGATAGCTCTTACAATCTCTAGGGTATAAATTCTAATTCAAAACACTAGTACAATCAATTTAATCTTGTTCACTAATTTCTTTTAGAGAAATTCGATTCATTTACCTGTTTGATCTCAGATTAACACTCACTAACACAGATCTAAGATCTGAGTTGTTTATCGATTAATCCTAAATACGGATCTAGTTCGTAATTGCCATTAAACTATAGTTAATATGCTATATCTATATGTATATGTGTATGTATATGTTAATACTATTAATATGAAGATTGAGAGAGAGTATTCGGGCAGAGGTTCGATAATTATCTCAAAAACTTAAATTAAACATGAACATTGTTCACACATAAATAGAAGATGGGCTTAGTTCGTTAACATCCTCTAACGAACTAGAGCCCACTTCGTTACATACATTACGAAGTAGTAAACTTAACGACTCACCCCCTGATTCGTTAAACATCCTTAACGAATCAGGAGGGATAGTAACTTAAATCTTAGTTCGCTAAACATCCTTAGCGAACTAGACATTACATTAAAGAACTAGCAATATAAATTAATTGTTTATTACTTTAAACAAAACGACAAATACGTTAACGATAAATACATAGACTCAAGACGCAAAACCGTGCACTAACAGACACCCCCTCGTGTAGAGATGACCTTAGGATGTTAAACATAAACAAGAATAGTTGGTTTTGTATTGTAATTTTCTCTATTTTTGTTGTACTTAAATGTTCGTTGACAATTAATAAATTAATTAGATATTGTCGATTTACAATTGCATGATAGTACCTTGTGAGTTGTGACAATCAGATCACGCCCCGACATTTCCGCCTTAGGTTGGGGTGTGACAGATGATGTAAAATCGCAATCTAAAAAAAGTCTATTAGTTGACACTTCTTACAAGAAAAAAAATCCAATTATTTCTAGTACAAAACATTGCATGTTGCATGTTTCTCTTCGCATCTAATCAAAGATATAAAATGATTATGAAAATCCAAGGAAGTTATTACTTTACTATAATACTATTTTTATTTTATTATTTTATTATTGTTTCACCTAGTAGTATTTTTTACTTTAATTTGTTACATAGTATTGTAATTTTGACATCCCAAAATGAATACGTAATCACATTATTCAACACGTACTAAAAAGGTCAAATAAATGTCAAAATAATATACTAATTATTTTTTAAGATAACTTCATTCAACACAAAACAAACAACTACAAAGAAGCAGGACCCATCACTGAGAACAAAGGATGCATCGCAAAAACTAAACACTTGCATTAACGTATACTTACACCAGTTTAACCTACATCCCGTTAACCGTATGATCCCTAGACCTATTTTATAGCCACAAGAAACCAAAATACTTGATATCGTTATTGACTTCATCAAGCTTTGCGCCTCTTCCTTCGTAAAATTTATCGTTTTAAGCCTTCCAAATCCTTCAACTAACAATAATCATAATACCTTTCATGAGCTTCTTTTCCGCCTCTTGTTTCTTCATCTTAGAATGAAGATTGAATAGTTAAAACATATAAAGAAGCATCAAGTTATAATTGTATTATGATTAATGGTACAATTTTTAATTTATAGAAAAAGTTATCTTCTAGAAAATGTAGATATATTTGCATATGCCGTTCAAAAAAAATTAAAAAAATAATAGTATATTTGCACGTTCCCGTGTCGTGATTAATATTATGAACATTTACATATATCTCCTTCTAGAAAAACTTAATTACAGATTTACCCAAGTAATAAAGTCAATTACACATATCCACCCCCTCTTAACACTTCTATATTGCATACATCCTTTCATTAAAATTAACTCATCTAATAACCATTTTACTCATACTTTTACTATTGGATATTTACATATATCCCATTTTTAAAAATGTATATACTAATTTATCTATTTTATTTAATTAAATTATTAAATAACTATTATGCCCTTATTTTTTATTAAAAGGTTTTTGTATATGTTTCTTAAGACAGTCAATTACATTGTTTGTGTTCGCTAGCTAGAGATGAGCAAAGGGCACCGTCGTTTCAAATTCGGCACCAACATTTTGACCTTTCGGAATCAGCACCATCACGGTACTGAATCAATACGGTATCAATATTTTATCGAATTTTTGCCTTTGGCACCGATACTATACCTAGTATTTTTAGTTGCGTACCCGTTTTTTGCGAATTTCAGTATCGGAATTTTCGGTACCTGTATCAAGCTCATCGCTCGTTAGTGTTCCTGAACCATATATGGAAAAAGAATCATTTGGTTAGGTATTCATGAATCGTTCGCTTGTCCAATAAAGGCTTATAGACGAACATGAACAAAGCTTTATTCAGTTCGGTTCAATTCCCTTACAGCCATAGATGAATGCAAATCAGTTTCCACATATAGTAGTTATCATTCAATTATATGTGTATTCTGTTTTCATGTATTCCCGTTAATAATTAAGCGAAAGATATATGATTTGGCATGGAAATAAATCTAAAGCAGCTATTTACGTGATTTAAAAGCTGTATTTTGGTAGGTATTCAAGCAGGTCTTTTATCAAACACCTTGTTGGCACTTAGAAGTATGAACAAAAGTAGAGCAGTACTATTTCATCAACTAATGTTTCCTCCTAATCAAATAACTTAGTTATTTGATGAGAATCGAACCAGATTATGCCAACATTTAACTATTCTCACAAATGATTTAAACAAGAGTGAGTGATTCGAGCAAAGACGAAGATCGAGGCTATTGGAGTTATACCTATAATTGGCTTTGATTTAATTCCCTTATTTGTGTTTTTATAGATATCAACATTCCACATTTACAATTTGCACATTAGTATTTCACTATGATGTAATCCATTGATTGATTAGTTAGTGATAAACATTGAACTTTTGGTACCGTCGATTTCTTTTATGGAATCATATCAGCCCTAACGATCCGAACCCTAGCTGACGGTAGCTGCTGCCACCATGACCAAACGGTAACTATTGAACAACAAAGAATATAGCCCATCTAACACCAACTCGCCATTCTACATTCATGCTTCAGATTATCTGAAGTAAATGCATGTAATTGAAACCCTAAACGACAACAATTATGCCTACTAGTCTCAAGCGATGTTAAACTTCTTGTTTGCTAAAACAAAGTCTCCTTCATCGACGGTTCAATCAAGAAACTAGAAAAAGCTTCTCCCAATTATATGGTCCGGATGCGTTTTGATGTCATGATAAAAGGGTGGCTAACGACGGAAATGGAGTAGGAAATAGGGGGAAACGCAGAGTATGCGAGCACCGCGTGTTGGGTTTATTGAGGGGTCAAGTTGGTTCATGGGTCATATGTCCTAATTTGCATGGAATAAGCTAACCTCAAGAGTTCATTAAGTTGTATGGTTGGAATTCTGAAGACAAAAGCATTTATTTCATATGTTTTATGGTTTATTTAATAATAGTTTTAGTAGTTGGACATGGTACTTTAGTTTGACCGAGTTGGTGGGATAAGAACGTTTGAAGTCCACTTTCTTTAGTAGATTAGTTTGTTTTAGTCTATGTTGAATCCACCTTTTTAGGTGGAATTTGTTTGTTTCTGTTAGGTTATGGAGTCCTTGTAAAGGCTATTTATAGCCTCACTTTTATTCAGTAATATATGTCTTTTGTTTTACTCTTTGCAATATTATCCCTTAATCCAGTTATCATTCACTCTATTAATTCATCTTATTTCTTCTTTATATAACTTCATTGTAACATCCTACTTTCGGTTATAGTAATAAAATAAATTTTGTCTATTTTATAGTGGGTCGATATCGGTTTAGATAAATAGAATATGAGTTGGGCTAGTGTTGGGTAAATGGATATGGGTTGTGGACTTGGGTTATGAAAGAAAGAAGGAAAGACCATGGGCTTAAGCCCATAACCCATAATTATATAAACCATTAATCACCATTTAATCGTCATTCACACATATTCCATACACCACCCAAAACGCACACTTAAGCTTTCTCTCTAGTTCTCTTCTCTCTAGCTGAAACCAAGAAGGAAACCGAACACCGACCCAAGGTAATACTAGTATGATGTTTATTAAGTTATACCCGTTAGATATAATCGCGAAACTACGAGCCGACACCGTTAAACCGTTTAAGTCACGATATCCAGATGGAATCGGGTATAAACTGAACTTAAGATGAGCTTAGGGATCACCCTAGCTCAGATCTGGATCGAACGGGACGAAAAACGGTGAAAAACGAGTTAAAACACGTTTTTTCCGGCGAATCCGTGGTTTTTCGGCGGCGGCGCCGGAAAAGTTAATACGAGGTAACAGGAATGTCAGGGAATGTTCTGACATTCCCTGACCTAACCCTAGTTCTCTATGGGAACTTAGCGAATCAGAGGGTGATTCTTTAGCTGATTCGCATAAGGAAGCTTAACTAGCTAGACTTGATTCGTATCCGATTCGTTAAGGGAAAAGGGTAACGAATTACCCTTGATTCGTATTAGCCAGTTCGTTAAAGGAGGTAACGAATTAGATTATCCAATTCGCTACAGGAACTGATTCGTTTAAGCAACAAGTTCGTTAAGGGGTTCAATTCGTTACAAGAACCAGTTCGTATGGCAGCCCGATTCGTTAAGAATAATGCAACGAATTAGAAGTTTAACATAATAACAGAATGGTCCCTGAACTTAGAAAAAGAATGAATTAATTACAATTAAGCCCTTGAACTTTCGAATTAGCGAATTATGTAATAATTCAAAATCTTAATCGACCCCAGCCAGGGGCTCTGCCCCTTGGACCCTGCTAGGGGCTGCCGCCCCTAGACCCCGCTGCTAGGGGCGCTGCCCCCGGACCCCCGTTCATTGAGGGTTATAATTAGACTAGAAAAGCAAGATGAGTAGTGATAGTAAATTGATGCATGTAATTATTATACAGTTAGCCGTGCCCAACTGAAGAAAGGAATAACTCTTAATGGTGAACGTAACCGACTTCAGGTGAGTTTCTAGCCCCATTCCTTGTTATGTTTTTGGGGCTGTGTGCATACTCGATGTGTTTATTTAATACACTTATCCTAAGTGATAAGTATATGCCATATATGTATTATGTGAAATGTATGAATGGTTTCTTGCCGGTACATGAACGATCTTCGGAATTGCATGTACTGCCAGGAAATGGTTGATGTTATATATATGTTGTAAGATGAAAAATGAATGATGTATGTATGTGCGAAACTTACGATTATGTATATAAAAAGTATGTTAAGGAGGTATGGAAGAAAGGGTACCGGACCCTAATAATATTCGAGGATGGAGGGTACCAGACCCTAATAATATCCGAGGATATAGTGTACCTGACCCTAATAATATCCGAGGATGAAGGGTACCGGACCCTAATAATATCCGAGGATGGAGGGTACCGGACCCTAATAATATCCGAGGTATGTAGGGCGAATTCTCTTTATAACGTAAGGTTAGTTATGATCGTGTATGATGATTGATGGACATGTTAAGTATGTAATGCGTACCCTGGGGCACGTATATGTGTATGTAAAGTAAGTGATGTGATTAACTAGAACTCACTCAGCGTAGCTGACTTTTAATATGCACGCAGACAAATAGGCTGAGGCAGCTCGCGTGATTGAAGACACATGGCATGGAATCGAAGAGACTGGCATCTCGAAGAAATGTTGTGATGTTTTAAGACTGTGTTTTATTTAATTGACCATTAATGTTTTATAAGACAAGATTGGAAGGTTATGTAACGTATTATGGTTGAAGTTTTAATGTTCCGTGAATGTTTTAATTAACTCTGATATTTAAAACTGCGTTTATGAGTAAATCCAACACCAAAGTAGGGCTACCGGTAACGGGGCCTTACATCTATCAACTTGTTTCTGTTATAAGTTACAAAGGGGCCAGATCCAACATTTGGTATCAAAGCCTATATTCATGAAGACGGAGAGACTTACGAAGATTGGTTCGTGTGAACCAAAACAGGTTTTGTGTGAACCAACGACGGAGAGAAACGATCTGTGTGATCGTAATGAGAACTAGAGAAGAACGATTCTGTGTGAATCAAGGAGATCAATCTGTGTGATCGTGTGAAGAACGAAAGAGGAGGTCAAAAATCTGTGATTCAACTATTTTGTGTGAATCTGTGTGAACGGACAAAAAAAAGAGGTCTAGATCTGTGTGAAGAACTATAAAGCGTGTGAAGTTTTAAGAAGTTGGTCTGGAAAGTTTTGTATCTGTGTGATACACACCTAAGAAAAAGGTTGTGTGATTGTTTTTAAAAAACTTTTGAGCAGACGTGAAAGGACGAGATGGCAGAAAAGGGTGGTTTAAGTGCGATCGTGCCAGCGAGTAGCCAGAGTAGCATTCCGTTACAATGTCCAAAGTTATCGGCAACCAACTATACGAGTTGGTCAATCATGGTGGAATCGATCCTACAAGCATACAGTTTGTGGGAAACGATTGACCCCGTAACATGAGCGTCCGTTGATGAGAAGAAGAACTTGATGGAAAGAGCGTTTGTGTTTCAAACTTTACCCCAAGATGTGTTACTCCTAGTTTTGAAGCACAAAAACACAAACGACGTGTGGGAGGCGCTTCGTGTATGATATTTGGGAGCCAACAGAGTTCAGAAGGCGAGGCTTCATACTCTTAGAACCGGGCTAGAGATGTTGAAGATGAAAGAAAATGAGACGGTTGATGAGTTTTCGGGAAAACTAAGTGAGATTGCCACAAAGTTTAAGAGTCTTGGGTCTAACTTGGAGGATGAAGTTGTGGTAACAAAGTTGTTAACTTCTGTTCCTAAAAAGTTTTTGCAGATTGTTGCTGCGATTGAGCAATATTCGGAGTTAGAAAACATGTCCCTTAAAGAAGCTATGGGTAGGTTGAAGGCCTATGAAGAGAGGATTAAAGTTCATGATGAGGAAGATGATGATCAAGGAAAGTTGTTTTTGACAAAAAAGGAATGGGAAGAGAGAATAAGGCGTGGTGATTTTGATACACAAGGACAAGAGGTCGCGGTCAAGGTAGAGGTCGGAGGTATTGGTAGAGGTCGAGGTGGCCGGTTCCAAGCTAATGAAGATCGAAAGGAACAAGGTACGAGTCGAGATAAAAAGAACATTAAATGTTACAATTGTCAAGAGTATGGGCATTATGCGTGGGAGTGCCCGAAGAATGAACCGAGGGAAGAAGCTCTCAGTTTAGCCCAATATGATGATGATGCGTTTGCTTTATTGTGAAGATAATAATGAATCGAAACATCAAGATTACGGGGTGAATGTTGGGTTTAATCTTGACGGGTCAAGTTGGTTCATGGGTCATAACTCCTAATTTGCATGGAATAAGCTAGTCTAAAGAGTTCATTAATTTGCATGGTTGGAATTCTGAAAACTTAAGCAATTATTTTATATGTTTTATGGTTTATTTAATAATAGTTTTAGTAGTTGGACTTGTTACTTTAGTTTGACGAGTTGGTGGGATAAGAAAGTTTGAATTCCACTTTCTTTAGTAGATTAGTTTGGTTTAGTCTATGTTGAATCCACCTTTTTAGGTGGAATTTGTTTGTTTCTGTTAGGTTATGGAGTCCATGTAAAGGCTATTTATAGCCTCACTTTTATTCAATAATATGTCATTTTGTTTTAATCTTTGCAATCTTATCCATTCCAGTTATCATTCACTCTATTAATAATATTCATCTTATTTCGTCTTTATATATGGTCTGATCTTGAAGAACGGTTCAGGAAAGAGATTGCACAAAGGGCATATAAACTGAAGCATACACTTACCATGACCCACTATAAGGGGCTTCAGTTACTGCTTATTTCACCAAACTTTGTGCCCTTTGGGACGAAGTTAGTTTAGTATTATCAACACCTCAGTGCACTTGTGATGGGTTCACGCGTGAAGTTGGAAAGAAACTTAATGATGCTAAAGAAAAAGAAAAGACCTATGAGTTACTCATGGGTCTCGGCAATGATTATACTGTCATCAGAACAAAGATTCTTTCTATGAAACCTATGCTAACTTTAAACAATGTTTTCCATCTTTCTAATGAGGACGAAAGGTAAAGAGCCCTAAATGATGAGAAACAACAGCCCCTGAAACTACTGCTATCAAGGCTTTTTATGCCAAATCATTGTGACAACAACATGGGTTGTGATTGGTAAAAATGATACAAATCAAGGCACAACCAAAGACAATATACTTAATGATTAACACTACACCTTCTATGGAATGGATGGTCATAATAGGGATGCTTGTTTTAAAAGGGTTGGATACCCGAATCGGTTGTTGAGAAAAAAACTAAGTGCGGGGAACCAAAGGCGGCGTGTGTTGAGAGTGACTCGAGTCCGATACAGGGGTTGGTTTAAGAACAGTACCAAACGTTTCTAAATCAAGTGGGAAGATATAATGATTAAAAGGATGAAACACCACGTATGTCTAACATGGGTAGTAAAGCAAGTCAAGACGGTAATTAGGTTGTTGACTTGGGTGCAACCATTCACATCATCCATGATATTGATCTTCTTGACAACACATCCTTAGGTAACCGTGAATCTCCGGTTGTCATCCCTAACAGGCATGCCATACCCGTTAAAGGAAAAGGTGAATGCACCCTCGAAGATGGTGCTAGAATCAAAGGAGTACTTCACGTTCCTGATTTGAATTGTAATTTACTATGTTGGTCATTTGACCAAAGGTTTACAATGCTCAGTAACATTCATTATTCATTTTTATGTAATGTAAAATCTTCTCTCGAGGAACTTGATTGGTGCGGTTAGCTATAGGAAGGGGTTGTACTGGATCAGTGTGCCAACGGATGATAGAAAGGCTATGGCAACCACTGTTGATACTTGCCAAAAAAGGTTGTGGCACGCTTTTGAAAAACAAAACTTACTAGAATAAGTTTTTCAAGAAAGATTTCTTTGAATAAAACTTGTGGTTCTTGATGTAAAGCAAAATACACTAGGAAACCTTGTTCTGATAATGCTATGAAATCTGTAAATTGTTTTGAAATTTGTATATCGAATGCCTTCTTTCTTTGGGGCACATTAATTTTTTTAACCATTGTTGATGGTTATAGTAGGGTGGTTTGATTGTTTCTTTTAAGATAAATAATATTGTTGGTCAAATCGCTCTCAAGGATCATGAGTCTTAGTGTCTTGCAAGTAGGGATCCCAAACAGGTTCGGTATCATAAACCTATTATTTTATTCACTAACGGTTATATTTTTGCAGGTAGGCATTGGTAACTTGATGGGAATTAAAAGTTCATTAAATGCTTGGTAAAACAAACCTGGATCAAGTCTTGTAACCGTCAAGATTAATGATTGCATTGAAGAGACGTTAAATGGACGCGATACTTGCCATTGGTTACGCTTGTGAAATATATATGTCAGCTGAAACTGCATATTAATAGCTTCCAATGGCTAGTAGCTCATTACTTGGTCAACAAGTGCGTGGAAACAAAGCTGACAAAGTCCAATGGCTCCTTCAAAGGCCTAGTTAATATCATTTATTTTCAAGATAATCATTTTACAATAAAAGGAGGCTATGATAAACAACATAGGACACAAACTACACTATCACTCTTCTATACTCTATACTTGTTCATCAATAGAGTTGTAGCACATTTTTATTTGTTAATATATCTAAGGCAGGCAGACAGTTTTCCCTTTCCGAGGTTTTTTGCCGAATATTCTACAAAGGATCAAGGGTTTTTCCTCGCTACATCACTAAATCATTTACTGTTTTACACACACACTTGGAAAATTGTGAAGAGCACTCTACCTCACTTAAAAAGTTTGATCACTAAATTGCTTATGTAATTTTTGAAAAAAAATTATACAAAGCAAGCAAATACTTAAAGGATTTTCATGAAATGCTTAAAACCCAGTTTAGCAAGACTGTCAAGAAATTAGATGTGAAAATGGAAGTGAGTTTATGTCTAATGATATGTTAGATTTTCATATTAAAATTGTGTTTCAATCTGGTGATCGACTCCAACGTCATATATGGGTATGCATAATTGCATATCACAAGCCCTTTCATCAAATAATCTTATAAACCAAAATTACTTACAAATATTATGTTACATATTAAAATTTAGAGCCATTATTTTTTTCATGCATTCACACCAAACTATAGTGTAACGTACATATAATAAATATGAAAAAAAAAGAAATTGTTAAGTGGAGTTCTTTCGAGTTCTCACAACTCGTAGGAGTGTTCAAAATCTTATAACCGTGCACGTGTGCGTGTCAATATCAATAGAGAACTCCTTAAAGAGAGAAATCCAGAACTAATAAAAAAATATTTTTATTCTTTTTCAAAAATATTTTCATTTTGTACTTTCAACCTTCTTCATTGTTATTTTTTTACCAAAAATAAAAAATAGTTGACATAGTTCACATATGCAATAGTGTTTGTAGGTCCCAAGACGACCACTCAAATGGATTTTTCACTTGATACATATTTCGAGACGGGTGCGCTAAATCAAACGATCGAACAAAAGTATAAAGATAATAAGTATAGTGAACAACTTCGTAATCGGTTAAAAGATTTATATAATAAATGAACCGATCCCACCCAAAGTGAGCTCCCCTGGGGCTGGGTGGTTGATTACACCATGAAAACATATACAAGCATGACATACAAGTGACATATTTATAGCCTAACACAACACAAATAAACTAGAAGATCTCCCGTTGAAGCTAAACGCGTGCACCGAAGCTCTCGTCTCGTATCTGTTAGTGCACGGTTTTGCGTCTCGAGTCTTTGTATTTATCGTTTAATTATTATAATGTAAAAGTTATGATTATTATAGACTAGTTCGTTATGTATGTCTAGTTCGTTGAGGATGTTTAACGAACTAGACGATTAAGTTAATGTTTCTCCCAACTCGTTAAGGATGTTTAACGAACTGGAACTTATCTCATTAAAGTTATTAGTCTGTAATGTATTGTAACGAAGTGGAAGCTAGTTCGATACGGAATGTGTAACGAACTAGATCCATCTTCTATATATAGAGGTGACCTCCTCTGTTAATTAAAAAGTTTTTGACATTAACATATTGAATATATGTCCATCCACTCTCTCAATCAAAGCTTCATATAATTAACCTATTACTAATATACATATATATAATACACCTAATATAACTTATAGATATACTAATTAAGAGTAATCATGAACTAGATCCGTTGATTCGAATTCAAGTAATAGATCTCAGATCTAAGACGTTCTCAAGTGGTATCAAAGCTTTTGGGGTTCGATTGCTCTTGATATAATGTTTTAATTCGTTAATTTAAGGTTTATTCGTATAAGTTTGGGTTTATTTAGGTTCGGTTTGAATCTAATCAAATTAAGTGTTGATTTGATTGGCTATGGACTGAATTATGGTGGATTTTTGATTGTTATTGAAAGTGTGTGGTTGAGTGGAATTGGAAATTGAATGGGCTTGGTATTGTTTTCGGTTGGATCGGATATTGCCGAAACAGGGGATTGATTTTGGCTAAATTGGATTCGGAATTGATTGAATTAGTTTACGAGATGTTTCGAGTTGGTTTAGCGATGAGGTTATGAGTATTTTGATACATCATTTGCACGATTTGGTAGTGTATTGAGTGAGAATTACATATTTGTGTTAGTTTTTGGTATTTATCGGATTTCCAAAAATCTGGAATTTGATGATGAAGTTTTGAAGATCTTCATCATCTGTTGAAGATTCGTTATATCTTCAAGCAATTCGTTATTATAGTTCGTTAAGTCTCACTAATTCGTCACTTAATTCGTTACTTAGTTCGTTACCAAGTTCAATTCGTGTTATTTAGTTCGTCGGACGCGTGGTCTGGTTCGTTAGCCTCGTATCTAAAATACTTTTGCCACGTGGCAAAGTTTTTCAGAGTTTGTTCTAACCATTATAACAACATGATTCGTTAGCTAACTGTAGTTGATTCGTTATCAACTGCAGCTACTTCGTACTCTTTGATTCTTCACCTTGAATCAGTGATTCGTTACTCTGATTCGTTAAGTTGACTCAGAGATTCGTTACTTTGGTTCGTTACATTGAATTTAGATTCGTTAATCTAATTCATTAGACTGATTCAGGAACTTGACCTAATTCATTGACTCAGTTCGTTGGTAATTCGTTACCAACTCGTAATAAGCTAATTCGTGTGATACAGTTCCTTGTTCGTTACTCAGATAACATTCGAATCGTATAATTTATTCGTTATCTTAGTTCGTAATACTTACTGTTCACAGTTCGTTATACTTACTGTTCACAGTTCGTTAATCTTGCTATGAAGATGGCTGGTTTTTATGCGTTAGCTTCTCAAAACGCACTCATGCAACAAATGTTACAATTGAATACTGAAATTGGATATCATTCCAAGTGTCCTCGATTGATGAAATTTAGTGACTTTGCTAAATGGGAACCTCGTTTTCGTTCTCATCTTGGTTCTGTTCATCCGGACTGTTCTTATTGTCTTGATGAGGTTTATACTGTACCGATGATTGGAGATGAGACTATTGGTTTTATTCCTAAGGCTATTTCACAATATTCTCAAGAGGAGAAAAAGGCATTAGAAATCGAAACAAAAGCTCATTCGACTCTTACTATGGCTTTACCAAATAACATATTTCCTCAAGTGGGAAGTATCAAGAACACTGCTTCGTTGTTTCAACACATCAGAATGAGAAGTATGGGTAACACTGAGGAGAGTAAAAAGGTAATGTTAAAGTTTCAATTTAGAAACTTTAATCTACTTAAAGGTGAAACTGTTGAGGAAATGACTACTCGTATCAATCATTTAATTGCTGAAATGGATAAGTTAAAGATTGAACCAACATGATCTGATAAAATTGATACACTAAAATACTTTACCTAGTTCTTATTCGACATTTTTAATGGTGTTGAAAGAGAATAACTATTTCAAGAATGAGGATTTGACTGCTTCTGAGTTTATGCAAAAAGTTGAAGCTCGAGAATATGATTTAAGATGTCAAAAGTCTTCTAAAGAAAGTCAAGATCCAGCTTTTTATGGTTCTAGCATGCCTTTAAGCTCGATAATTGCTCCAATCACAGCATTTCTCAGTCAAAATGCACAAGAAAACCCCATAACAACTTATAGTGATCCACGTGATTGTTTCTATGCTTCTGGAGGTTCTGGATCTTCTGGTAAATTTGGAACTTCAGCTGCTGCAAATAAATTTTCAACACCACCTACTGTGAATATGAAGGAAGCTGAACAAAATTTTGCCTTCTTGAGTGCTTTCATGTCTTCTTATGAGAATCTGGTTGGTAGTAAAATTGCCACAAGCGAGTTAACTGATGAAGATTATGACCAAATCGATCCTGATGATTTGGAACTCATGGATTTGAAATGGAATATGGCAATGATCGTCAGAAAGGTGAAAAGGTTCATGCAAAGAACTGGCAAAGATCTTCCCTCATTAAACAAGAAGGTTGGGTTTGATAAACGGAAAGTTAAGTGTTTTAATTGTCAAGAGTTTGGACATTTTGCCAAAGAGTGTGATAAACCAAAGAAGGAGTATACTGGTCCTAGAAGTCAAGATCGACGTTCGTCTGGAAAAAATGGAAATGAAGCTGATAAGTCTTCTAGAACCAAACCATCTTCTTCTGGGTGAAAAGCTATGCTGTCTAACATGGATGGTACTGATTGGTCACAAAGATTGTTATGCAACGCTAATCAAGCTAATCTGGTTATGTTCGGGTCAAATGAAAATTTTCAAGATGCAAGTGGGAGTGAGCTATCTTCTGACAATGATACTGAGTCTGATTCTGATGATTCATGTGAGAAGCAACCCACTACTTTTGATTGCATGGCCAAAATTAACGAGGTTAGTCCTTCTTTTCTTGTGTTGATTGTAAGAAAAACAAGCCTAAGTTAGAATCATTGAAAAATCATAATGATTGTTTAGTGAAGGAAATTGCTTCGCTTAAGGATACTTATAGACAATCTTTAGAATCTCATATGAGATCTATGGAGAAAATTGAAGCATTGTCGATAAGCAATCATGATCTCAAAGCTGAGTTATCTGTCAAAATGATAATTAACGATCAAAAATTTCAAGAAATCTTAAAACATAGTTCTAAGATAACCGAGCTTGAGAATGAAGTTCTTGTGTTGAAATAAGTTGGGCAAGTTTAGAAACTCATCATTTTTTCTAAATGAGATAATCGAAGTATCTGGTAAGCAAAAAGATTCTAAAAAGGGTATAGGTTTTGTTGAAATACCATAACCATTTTACAATGATTATACAGTAAATCCTTTTGCTAGAAAAGAAGAAGACGTGATTGTGAATGAACCTGTTGTTTCAGAAAAACCTAAACCAGTAAAAGTTGATCATGTTAAAGTCCAATCATCAACTCAAAAAGATCATGTTGAAAGCAATAAAGTTTTTGTAGAAATCCTGATAAAGTTATCGTTGAAGATGTATTTGAACCAGAAGTTATACACAAAAATGAGAACATTCCAAGTTCGAATCATATTCTATGTGAACCTCATGAATTTGAGGAATCTATATATGGTTCAAATAAAGTTCAACAGAAAAAGAAAACACATGTTAAGGTTAAATCCATGAAATCTGAAAAACCAAAGATTTCAGATGAGGATTTGTTGCGTTTCATAAATCCTTCAGTTTCTACTGGAAGTGTGTTTAAGTTAAAGGGTTTGGACACCATTTTCTTTGAGAAAGACTTTCCGATTAGTATTATCAAACCATAATTGATTGAAAGTGTCTTTCACAATGAAACTTCCAAGATAAAAGATCTTGAACGTAAGTTTTCTTGTGCCAAAACATCAAACACATTAGACCCATTGATTAAAGCTAAGCAATTGTTAAAAACTGCCAATAAAGTTCATTTTGTGAAATCAAGTGGAAATGACACATTACAAAGTTTTTCAAACTGCTCTAATCTTGATTTCTATATGAAAAAGAAATCGGTGTCGTCTGATGATTTGGCCAAGAGTTTTACTAAAAATGTGGGTCATCAACCTTCTGTGGCATCTGTTTTTACCAAATCTCAACATGATCGTATGGACGTGCGAAGTTGTTTTCTTTGTGGTCAACAAGGTCATATGGTGAGAAACTGTGGACAGAAGAGATCTCAAAATCTTCATCCGTTTGTCACGGACCAATTGAAACCGGTTCTTATGATAAAGGAGATTTTAAAACGACCTTTGCCGGGTGATGATGATACCCACATAATGTTTTCTAATGTGAATCCACGTAAAGTGATTCGTGTGAATGAAACATCTGGTCAAGTAAACCCAAAATCTGTTCCAACCGGGCCAATTTGCAAGAACGTGAACTCAAATGTCGTTCAAGCTGCCTATCGGAGACGAAAGTCTAAAAGTCCTGTAACTTATTCCCAAGTTGCGGAACAACAATTGAATTCAGCTAAATTTGATTCTTCTCATGAAACTCAAAAGGTGCCCAAGACTAAGGCCTGTGCTGCCTTTTTGAACTAATCACTTCCAATTTGTGTGTAGGATACATCCAAGACCGTATCTCGTGAGAACTGGATAATGGATAGTGGATGTTCTCGTCATATTACTTGAAATCTCGACCTCTTAACAAATGTCATAATATTCAAGGGGGTTATTTTGCTTTTGCTAGGAATTTTGGGGGTATGATAACACATGAGGGTGAAGTTTCAAATGGGAATATCACGTTTGAGAAAGTCAACTACTGTGATAAAGTTGATTATAATTTATTAAGTGTATCGCAAATTTGTGACAAGAAGTACAGTACTGTTTGTAACGATAAAGAATGTCTGATTCTGAAAATGGGATACATCATTCCCGAGGACATGGTTGTCATACGATCACCTCGATCGAATGATATTTATGTCTTAAATATGAGTTCTAAGGTATCTACATCGATCGAAACATGTTTCGTCTCTAAATCTGAATTATTTAATGGCAAATGACTAGGTCGAAGATGTTTCTTTGAAGAATTTTAAGTTAACTGACCACAGTGTTGCTTGCAAGAAAGGCAAACAGAAGAAAAAGTCACATCCTTCTAAGTTATTTAATTCCGTACAACACACTAAAACGAAACATATCGAAATTCGATATCATTTCACACATGATTGCTTTGAAAAGAAGTTAATTGATCTTGAGAAAGTACAATACGATTTTCAAAAAGCCGATCTGTTTACCAAAGCATTTGACAAAACACGTTTTAACTTTCTGCTTGGTTTAAATGGATTAAAAACCCTTGCTGATCCTGAAACAAGGATAATTATCTTTATTTTCATTTTTATTTTGTTTTATTTTATTTTGGATTTGGATTTTAGGGGTGAAATAGAAATAGAAAATACAAAAATATTATGCTTTTCATTGGTATAGATAAAATCCAAAAACATGGAAAATTTTTTTAAAAAAAAGAGGCGAAATATTGTATTTTTCTTGTTCTTGTTTAAAATACTTTGAAAACCCAAAAACATTAAAAATCCAAAAAATCAAAAAGATTGTGAATTTCTCGTATGTATAAAAAATCTGAAACAGACAAAAAAATTGTGTTTTTATGTATGTAAAGAGAAAATCCAAAAACATTTTTCATATGTTCGCTGAAAATTATGTCAATTACCTACATTTGAAGGACATATACGTGTATATGTTTGGTCCTGAGGTTTACTTGTAAAACTCAAGAAAGCCATTTACCCGATAATGGGGCGATTGTTATGCGTTTTATTTTATTCTTTCACTGAAAACTAAGTCGGTTATTTAAGTTTGTGGAACATGCTTGCATGTTTTGGTCAGTTTATCTATTTGTAGATGGATAAGATAGCCATTAATCTATAGACTGAAAGTGACTGTGGCGATTGAATTTATTTTTATGCTCCTCAAAATTTGAGTTTTGAAGCAAAAAGAGAAAATGATAGTACATTGATCATTTGACCCCATATCCAGAAAGAAATAAGCTTAAAAGACTGAATGCTTAATTGCATTGGTGCATTGATAGGTCTTAAACAAGCTGTTAGAGTAAAGTATGTGATATAAACATAAAGAAACGCCAAATTGAAAGAGGTGTTAGTTTCTACCAAAAATCTCGGTAAGGATGGCAGAAATGTAACAGCCTGTCATACTCAAGTCTTATATTTGTCTGATCACCAAAAATAAAATAAAGCAAATAACAAGCGTTAGGCTTCTGGACACTGTGAGTCTTTATGCGGCTTAATCATCTGGGTATTCATATGCATGAATATTTCATTCGCTTTTAGAGCAAACCCAAAGTCATTAAACTTGATCACTGCTGTACTTCGTACAAATTTAAACTACTTACTTGATCAAAATCCGCTGTTAGTCATACATTTGTTCCTCCCTTGTGCGCGTCTCAATACCAATAAGAAATAGACCCCAGGGGATATAATGTATGTAAGCCGACAGATGGACTCGTGCATACTCACTCATAGTAAAGGAAACTTGATGCATTGCCCAAAAGTTCTATGAATTTAAATTTTTGATCGGCATTATAATGGTTTAGGTCAAGTTGGGGTGATATGGTAAAAATCAAACTAAGTTTGAACCGAGATTAGAGGCTGATAGTTTCTGATATTCTGTGCTCTAGTTGAACCATTAATCATATCACAAAAACGCTTGAAAGTTTCTTATAATATTTAAGTGGAAAACAATATCAATGACTGACTTAACGCCAGTCACAATATCGTTGAAATATAAAACTGTGATTGAAGGGCATTTTGGTCAATATGATTCTCTGGTTAAACTCACCAAAAATCCAAAAATATGTACTGATTTTGAAAAATAATACAAAAACACAAAAACAATTTTCTGGTTTATATTTTACTTTCGGATTTTTTTGTAAATATTTTGAAAAAAAAAAAAAGATCAAAAAGATTTTTATTTTTATTTTACATATTATTTAATTCTATTTAAGTTAAGTGTTTGATTGTAAACACGTTAAGGTATTTGATCATCGAGATACAGAATTTCGTTGATTTATTTACTAATTTAAATATTCTTTTATTTAATTGATTTATTTATTCAATTTCAAATTAAATAAGTCTAATTCGTTGTTTATGAATAACGAATTGAGGTTATTTATAACGAATTACAATTTAATTTGTTATCCAAATTCGCTTCCACCACTCTGTAACAAATAACCTCTAGTTCGTTATACATAACTTAATAAATTCAGCACGAATTACAGCTAATTCGTTATTTAATTCGTGTTAAAGTTTAATGAATTAACTTTAATTCGTGTGACACGTGTGTTTATATATGATAACGAATCAGGTGATTCGTTATTTCCAATTGGAACGAATCAAATGATTCGTTTTCTTGGGAAATGTGCCAAGTTGTTGCGTATAGGGAAGAGTGAAACCCATTCGTCTTCACTATTCATCTTCTTCTTCTTTACACACCGAAACTCTGCCAAAATTTTCTTTGAATTTCCGACCTTCACTATATCGTGTTTTGATTATTAATTCTGAAACGTAAGTTATAGACGATTACAACATGATGATTTTCGTCAATTTTGATGAAAATTTTAAGGGTTATTTACTCGATTTTGCTATCAGTTTTAAGTTATGTATAAACCCCTTAATTTATCTAATGTATACCATGTTTTGGTACAAATGGTTAATATGATTCAGTTCGCGATGTGTTTCTGAGATCCTAGTGATCATCTGTTGGGTTTAACATCGTTAATTATGTGCATATTGACATCAGATTACAATTTTGACTTTTGATGTTCTTGGTAATTTTGACTTGGACCTGATTAGTCAAACATTAAGCTAATTAGTGGCCATTCGTTATGTTGTGACGAATTGGAACTAATTCGTGTCCAATTCGTTACACAGATTAAACGAATCAAGTTATTTATAATAATTTATAATGAATTTCGTGTTAATTCGTTATCCTTTCATTCTTGATTCGTTAGATCTAATTCGCATTATTTACTTGATAGCGAAGCAGCTAATTCGTCATAACGAATCACCAGTTCGTTAAAACGAATCAGAGTATTTAACGAATGACATTTTTATATTATTTTAAAATTAAAAGTTTATAAATTAGGTTAATTTTAATCTTTTAATTATAGATTAATATTATTTTTATTATTATTCATTGTCACTAATTGTTGGGTTTATTTATTATCAGTTATGGCCGACAATATGGATCAGGATGCTCCTGCTGCTAACCCACAGCAACAACAACAACAACAATAACAGACATTGTCTTTATTATCATACGACAATAAAGATTTATGGCACAAAAGAAGAAGATTTGTATAAGGCTTGTATCTAAGGTGGCTATGAGCAGCGTTGGAAAAGATATGGAAAAATACCTTGGTGATTTTCAATTCGGGGTGGAGATCCCGAGTGGGGCGGAGGCGGTGCTTCATAGCGCAAATAGGTATCTAAATATGTTCCATTCTGATGGATCGCTAGCTTTGCTTATGGTCGATTTTGTTGGGTTAAAGATTGACATGATATGACTTAAGGGATATTGGAATCTTCTCAACACTCCTCAAATATGGCTATGTATGGATACCGAGCACACTTGGACCTCCTAGCAAGGTTTTACTTGTCCTAGCAAGGTATTTGCTCTCCGAGCAAAGTTATCTTCTTGAAGTCTTCTTAAGTGTCAATCCGAGCGGGGTTCACTTTATCTAGCAAAGGTGTTCTTCATGCCGAGCATGGTTTGTTTACCAGCAAACTCTTGACTAAACCAAGCTGATGAAGCCAAGTATTTTGGAAGTCTAGCAAGGTTTGATAAATAAACAGTAGTCCGAGCATGCTTAAGGAAAGTTAATCAATAAATATTCTAAGGACTTTCTCTAGCAAGGTTCAACTCCTAGCAAGCTACAGTGCTCATAGCACAAGTCAAACAGTGTTCCTAGCACACTTTGGTTTACTTAATAAGTTATTCTTTAATATAGAGTTGAAGGATTCATGAAGATCAGTTTGCCTGTAGGACCATATCGAGCAAAGTTGCTATGGTCAAGAAGATTGAAGCCTGCTAGGTGAGTATTTTCTAAGGAAAATACTCTAAGTAAAGTCTACCCAGAGAACTGTTTGCCAGCACACTTCAAGGTTTTCCATGTTTGCTCGAAGAAGACAAAAGACACAAAGTCTACCCAAAGACCTGTTTTACACTTAGAATGTTTTGTAATATGTTTTATGAATATGTATCAATCATTAGGGTTTCCAGAATTCAGGACAGCTGTCAGGTGGTTCGACGCCTATGAATAGAATATTTTAGGGCACGCCTACCACGGTTAACATTACAAACTTTTCAGACCTACTGAATATTCCTGAGTTAAGTGTGACGGCTCTCCTAAGAATTGTACGGATAAACATTCCTTACAATAACCCTAATTGATTTATATTTGTATGAATCTTTCTATAAATGGAAATCTTTTGAGTTAATGTTTATGTCTGTTACATTAAAGCAACATTCTTGTGTGTTAGTGATTCCGGCGTTAACATACATTTATTCTTACCTAAAATAGCTAGTCGTTAACCCTCGTGTCGACACATTACTGTGTGGGTTGCGACATTAACTGTTAGTGATTGAGTGATCAAAAGGGACCGGCAAGTGAGATTTTTATAATGCCCTCAATCTGGTGGATATGACGACCTCCTGCAGGAGGTTTGTGCCAGATGCCCATTAATTTCCCTATGGGTTAATTTACTATACGGGCAACCGGATAGGTTATATATAGGGAACGATTGTATTTCATTAACTATAGGTATTTAATAAGGGGGTCCTTTGGGTTCCTTCCTATTTGTGTCAGCTTTACATCCCCCTAATTCATCAGTTATAAGATCATTGCAAGCTACTTTTTCATGCATTGAGGTGGCTAAAGCCTTAGATATTATTAAGTTTGAGGGGCCATTTTTGGGGCTTGAGCTCAAATAAAAAAACGGAAGTTTTTGGCCATCTTGCAATGGGGTAATTACAAAAATCGGTTTATTTCCTGATGCTTCAAAACGTAGTGGACCTAATGAGATGCCTTACTCGTGTGCATGACCCTCAATGTGAGCTCCTATTGCTTCACTCCTATATGGGGGTTGCTAAATCGTTATTTGGTCTCTGAACATGATAGATTATGTTTGTTAAGGATGTCGTCTCTGTTTACGAAAAACGGGCACCGAGAAGCAATTGAGAAGATTGTGGTATGTGGGGGTCCATTTTTTGGGGATTTTCAATGGAGACTAGCCTTTCTCTCAATCTGTTTTTGAAAATCCCTCTCTGAGCTTCAATCAATTGATCAGTTCATATAAATCGATCACCGGATCTAGTTATATGATATATGTATGTGGATAATACACTTAATTAGGTTAACGAAGTGTTGAGTAATTAGTTGGATAGAGTAACGGAATGGAGATAAAATAACATAAAAACACTTCAATTAATATGCAGGCTATCAGCCTATTTATAGAAGACGAATGCCATTCGTTACACATTCCGTAATGAATGACCTTCCTTCTTCTTCATTACATAAGTAACAAAATGGTATAGCGAATGACTCATTTGCTATACCCCATTCGTCAACATTCCATGACGAATGGATGCGTATCAATAACGATTAAGGTCCATTCATTAAACATTCTTAACGAATGGACAGTTATAAACGCGAGTGGTCTCATTTATTAAACATCCTTAACGAATGAGCCATACCTTAAACGAATGGGACTTATAAATTACTAATGTGCCCTTACATTAAAATAGTAATAAATTACAAACGATTACAAAGACACGAGACGACCTAAACCGTGCACTAACAGTTTTGTGGGCTTAGGGCTACATTCAGCTGATGAGGTTTTCACATATGCTTTCGTGGCATCGAGGGCACAATCATAGAAGTTACAGGACCACATTTTGCGTGATTGCGGGATTGAAGGGTTGGATTAGAATTATAGGTGTGCTTTAGATTGTTTGCATAGTTCCATTTTTGACCTTGATCTTGGTAGGGTCGCTAATAAGGACACCGCCCCTAAAGCCCAACATGCTTTGGCTAGTTCCCTTTATAGTAAAACCGTCTAAAGTTTGGGAGAGAAGTTTAACTTATCCACTCGCCAGAGAGAAGTGTTAGAATGCCTTCAGTCTCCCCACGCTCAAGATTTCTTGACTATCATCTCCATCGAAGGGTTAGGGAAGCACATGTCAGTAGTGGAGTACCGGGCCATTCTTATATATCATTTAATGATCTCACTATTCCTAGTTGATGAGCCATGCCCAGTCTGCCGCAAAGTTTGTTTGGATAATTTTGGTGAACATGTCATTAATTGCAAGGAGCTTCCGAGGTTTAAATATAGACACAATTTGGTCAGATATGTCCTTTGTGGTGTGTTAAAACGATCAAGGATCTCGGTAAAAAATAAGCTACTGTGAATTTCCAGTCGGATCCACTTTAAGGGAGGTCTACTCTCCGGAAAGCAGACGTTCTTGTGGTTGGATGGGCTGGGGAAGCAAGGTTATATATACTTTATAGGAGTATGCCCATTGTTGAGCTTCGGGATGCCGGGTTTGTTGTTAGGTAGGCTGTGTTGAAGGCGGAATCCGGAAAAATTGCTAAGCATGAGAAAGCATGTGTCAAGAATCAACATGCCTTCATTCCTTTTGCTTTTGATACATTTGTGTCCGTTTCCCCAGAAGTTATTACGTTTCTGAAAAGAGTTTAACGGGTCGTGCATAGTAACTTATCGACGCCAAAGAACTATAACTTTGTTTTCAGTAGGATCGGGTTTGCCATTCAAAAGGGGGTGGTGGCGCAGCTTGTTGCCCGCTTACCCACCTCTCTATTTTAATTGGATCCTTTTGGTTATTAAAAAAATGAACTATCTAACCAAGAATCAAGTGTTTAGAGGTCTACCTGTCAAATAATATTTTTGTGATGAAACTTGTGTTTCTTGTTTGAAAGGCAAACAACATAATGCCTCATATAAGTCAATAGAAGAGTCCAAATCTACTACTTTTTTTATCTCTCACATATGGATCTTTTGAGCCAATTAGAATACTGAGTCCTAGAAAGAAAAGATATTGTCTTGTGATTGTAGATGACTACTCAAGATATACATGCACATTCTTCTTGCACTCAAAGGATGAAACAACTTAAAAGGTCAGAAACTTCATAGTACAAGTGAAGAGACATTTTGATCTGCCTGTAAAACATCCCAAGGAGTTAGAATAGAACTGAATTCAAGAATGAAGTGCAAGATACCTTCTGTATCTCAAAATGCATTATCAGGAAATTCAGCATTCCATGACAGACTCTACAAAATGGATTAATGGAAAAGGAAGAACAAGACACTCATTGAAGCTGCCAGATGCATGCTTGATGAATCAAGCTTACCTTTATATTTCTGGGCAGAAGTAGTTAACACTACTGGATATGTTCGAAACAAGATTTTGATAAATCAAAAACATGGGAAAACAACCTACGAGATTCTTTACAAAATCAAACTACTAATCTCGTTTTTCAAAGCCTTTGGTTTCCCATGCTTCATTTTATATTTGAAAGATTTGATTTCAAAATTTGCAGTCAAGGTGGATTGTGGTTATTTTTTAGGCTATTCTTCTATGTCTAAAGCCTATAGAATTTTTAACTCTGGGACAAAAACTGTAGAAGAAACATTAGATGTCAAATTTAATGAAATGCCAGATTTAACATTCAGGAAGTTTAACTACTGAATGTTGCAATTCCATCAGTTGTTTCTCATAACAGTTGTTTACCACCAATACCCCCACCATTAATAACCTGTTCTCGGTCATTAGTTTCACCACAAACTTCCTCAAACAAAATAAGAGGCATTATTCCTTATGTCTTTAATCCATTCCATCCTTAAAAACAAATAATTGGTGACATTCAACATGGTGTTCTCACCAGAAGTCAACAAGAAAATGCATGCTTCTTTGCTGGCTTTCTATCTCAACTTGAACCTACCAAGTATCAATTTTCTTTAAAAGAAAATATATGGGTAGAATCTATGCAAGAGGAACTCATGTTGTTCACCAAAATGCATGTGTGGGAACTATGCCCAATAGAATAAGGCGTTACTCCAATTGGTACAAAATGGATATTTAAATACAAGACCAATGAAAGAGGGGTTGTCACCAAGAACAAAGCAAGGTTAGTAGTTCAAGGCTTTCTATAAGAAGAAGGTACTGACTATGAGGAAACTTTTGTACCTACTGTAAGACTTGAACCTATCAGGATATTTCTTGCATATGCAATCACTCATAACATCAAAATACACCAAATGGATGTTAAAGGAGCTTTCCTTTATGATGACATTCAAGAGGAGGTATTTGTTGCTCAACTACCAAGTTTTGAAGATGCATTCAATCCAGACTATGTCTACAAATTTAAGAAACCACTATATGGACTCAAACAACTTCAAGAGCCTGGTTTGATGGGAAAGGGAGACCATAGCCCTAAGCTCTTCTTTAATAGCTTATAGTGTACTAGGAAAGAGAATGAAAGATTGATCTCCTATTGTAAGCAAGACCCTAATCTAAAGCCAGAATCAAAGGCAATGCCACGGGGAAGTGAAAGGTGGCGGGAAAGTAGAATCAGATTTCCGAAGCAGACTGGCTTGAATTCATGTCATGCTTGAAGACTACTTGAAAGCTAATCCTACCTTCCTTCTTGCTTGACTGACTTTCAAAAAAAGCAATTCCACCGGGGAATGATCCACGAAAACCCTTACTTGTGACCGCTTTACCTTGCCTTTCAGTTGTTCTTCTAGTGAGGAAGGCCTTCTAGCAAGGAAGTTGCAGCTTTCCACTTAGAAAATGTCAGTTACATCCCTTCCTTTTACTTTTTCTAGGGTAAAGTCCTCTTAAATGGATTACTAGTTCCTTATTTCCTAATAAATGCTAACTTTATCTTCCTCTCTTGTCATTTAGGAGATTTCCCCATCCCATAAAAAACTACAGTTACATACAGCTCTCAAAAGAGAAAAAGAGAAAGAGCTATGAGTTCAAGTAAGAAAGTGATAGTTCAGTCCTCACAGTTTCCCTATCCCACTTCCGAAAAGAAGACAGCAACAATCTAGCTCCTCGTACTACTTCTCTCAGTAAATACCATTCTCTTAGATAGGTAGTAAGTAGATAGACGGGTTAGTACTTTTCTTTGTCGCCAAAGAAGAATGAGAATTGATAAAGTTTTCTTTTTATTAATGAACTACAATGTCCTAAAGTAGCTAAATAAGTAATGAAAGTAAGCTCATGGATAAAATGAGTCTTGGTTCTACCCACTGACAATCATATTTTCGACCTGATTAAAAGTTTGATTGTAGATTGGCTATGTCGGGGTTCCATGCCCACGGATTGCCTTATTATAGCTTTTTTGATTCGTTGGGTAAGTATGTTGGCTAAGAGAATCGCTTCTCACCTTGCTTGCAAGAGTATAAGTTGTAGATTTTGACCCTATATGAGATAGAACTCTTTCAATTCATGAGAAAATGTGCTTGAGTAGCGATTTCCTTGTCCTAGTGTAGGATGCAAGGAGAAGCACGAGCGGAGCGATCTGGCTAAACGTGCAATACCCTATAAGGAGATCCAGCTTATTGGTCTAGTGCTTCCAAGTGCTTTCCAGTTCTGAGTAACTTCACTTAGCTTGCCATGTTCTTACAAGAAAGAATCTCTTCTCCAAATCGAATCTATGCATATCTAATTCAGTAAAGACTTTCCTCGTTAGTTATTTCAAATAACTTTAAAATACGAAAACATGACAAAACTTTGTTTCAAGATAAGGAGGGAAAAGACCTCTTGTTTACATTATGTAGATGACATCATATTTTGATTGACAAATCCAAAACTATGTGATGATTTTACAAAACACAAGAAATATGAATTTGAAATAAGTAACATGGGTGAGTTACAATACTTTTTGGGCTTGAAAGTCACACAAACTAAAACTAAGATTTTTCTACAGTCATCAAAGTATGTTAACAATCTTCTTGAAAAGTTTTAAATAATTGATTGCAAATCAAGCCCCACAAGTATAAGAAAAATTATCCATTATCATATGATGAAGCTGGTGAGAATGTTGGTCAAACCTTGTAAAGATGCATGATTGGATATTTAATGTATCTAACTGCATCTAGGCCTGATTTAATGCATGCAACTTATGTGTGTGCTAGATATCAAGCTTCACCAATGGAAACTCATATGATTGGTGTCAAAAGGATAATTAGATATCTTAATGGAGCACCTTCCTTGGGAAACTAGTATCCATCTAGCTCAAAGCTTGTTGGTTTTGCATATAGTGATTACGCAGGTTGTCATATAACAAGAAAATCAACATCTAGAGGATGTTAGTTCTTTGGAGATGTGTTGGTGTCTTGGCAAATTAAAAAGCAAACTACTATTTCAAAATCAACTATTGAAACCAAGTATATAGTTGCTACAAGCTGCACTACTCAAATACTCTAGCTACGAAACCAATTACTGGATTACGGGATAACAAATTTAAAGACTCCATTAAAATTGGATAATGAAGCTGCTTTGATCATCATCAAAAATCTATTTTAGCACTTAAAGACTGTTAAACACGATTCAGATCTGGACGAGATATTAATTATCAATCGCAGATCTAATTATACCTTAAAAGGATCTAGTTCATTGTTATACTCTTAATTAGTATTAATATATATATATATATATATGTATTAGTTGTATTATGTGTATTAGTTAATAGATTATACGAAGAATTGATCGAGAGAGAATTTGGACATAGGTTCGTTACTTTATCAATCAAAAGTTAAATTAACAGAGGACTAACCCTCTATATATAGACGATGGACCCAATTCGTTACACATCCCGTAACGAATTGTTATCCAGTTCATTAACTTACAAACTCAGTAAAGAAAACATTTGATTCGTTATTCCCCATTCGTCAACATTCCATGACTAATGGGAACATACATAACGAACTATCAGCCCATTCGTTAATCATCCTTAACGAATGGGTGTTACATTAAATGAACTGGCTAATTCGTTAAACATCCTTAAAGAATTAGCCTTACATTAACGAACTAACTATAAAAGATAAATATATTTTCATTATAATAATAATAAATACAAAACGATAAATACAAAGACTCGAGACAACAAAACCGTGCACTAACAAACACCCCCTCATCTTGAGTTCTTTGTCTTCTAAGTTACTTGAAACGCTTAGCCTGTCAGTCTCGACAGCTATGAATCCCATACTCATGACATACACGAACAACACGCTGGAACTGCATAGCTCGGTCATAATCTTCATGGCGCTCAATCAATATCTTATTCACGAACAACACGTCATTGTCAGTCTTTGATAAGTTAACGAGCCACATTGGATAGATAACTTGAATAAATTCAGTCTTCAAACCTTTCCCAAGGACAATGACGGCCTCACCAGTACGATTGTCGTAGTACCAACGGTTAAACGTTAGGTGAAGATCTTGCGGGAAAATCTTCACAGGTACGTACTTCATCATTTTTGGTGGTTTTAACTTAAGCACGAGCTTCCTCCATCCCGTACGTGGATATATCTCATCGATACGTTTACGGATCAAAATCTGCGGCTTAAAGAATTTGAATCCGCGGTTTACTTCGAACAACAGGTGTTGGTGACACCATTCTGCATTCCAATTTCCACCACGGTTCATAAAAGGTCGATTCGTGAGGGTACGCACATCCCAACGCGGTAATGAGAGAACGTCAGTGATGTTCTAATAATATTGAACATCGTTCTCCCATTTGACAATGCAAACCTTTAATTCAGAAACATAAGGACAAGATATGTCACCTTTAACAGTCGACACGGCTTTGAATTTGGTCTTCTAATTCGCTTTAGCACGTTCGATCGCGTCCTGCTTCTATTCTTCATTGTAACATCCCAATTTTAAAATACATGTAAAATATTTTTAGCTCATACTCAAGGATGGTTAAATAATATGTTTGATAGGTAGAACGAAGCTTTAAGATATAAAATGTTTAGACATGCATACAAAGTTAATAAACGAGTAAGTAATGAGTAAAATGATCATATGAGGAATGAGGTATTGAAACAAGCGCGGTATTATGAGATATTGTTTAATAGTAATAAAATATAATTTATTTGACCTTATTCCGTTTATAACGAAACTTAGGTCGAAATGTAGAGAAAAACGAGCCCGTTCCAACGACATATTTATAATTTCATATAATTTTATATTCTATAAGTTATAAGACAAAAATAAAATTTAAGCTAAATTAATTACAATAATAATATATAATAATAGTAATAATAATAATAATAATAATAATAATAATAATAATTTTACAAAAATATCAACAGGTGATTGTGTGCATAGTGTATGAATATTAATAGATAATAATAATAATAATAATAATAATAATAATAATAATAATAATAATAATAATAACAATTTAATACTAGCAGTTTGAAAATAAAAACTTGCGGAGTACACATGCAAGTAAATCCAATACACATGAGCATAGATAATGTTAAACCTTATCTTTGTATTCTCAATATCTTATGAAGAGGCGGTACATATACACCG
Source organism: Bidens hawaiensis (assembly GCF_021521415.1). Lineage (NCBI taxonomy): Eukaryota > Viridiplantae > Streptophyta > Magnoliopsida > Asterales > Asteraceae > Bidens > Bidens hawaiensis. The sequence goes on along the minus strand of NW_027493270.1, from coordinate 75,420 downwards.
ACATCAACTTCGACTTATTTGCCCTATAAATAGGAAGTAACCTTATGTAGGTAAGTATTCAACTAATTTGAAATAGCCTTTCAACCATTCCTCACTAGAAGGCCTGGATGTTTAAGGTACATCTTTAAAATTTTAATTAAATTAAATTATCATAAATATTTCAATATTATTTCATTAGGAGTAATTTAGGGGCCTCGGGTGTCCGTGGAGTAGAAATTGTACTTATTTAATATTTTAATAATAAATTACACGAAGACGTAAGGGTAGCAATCCATTATAGTATGTTGAGTCAAACAGTTGACCTAAGGGGGAGATTGTTGAGTCAAAGATTTGACCAAGATGAAGTACATGGAAGATTGGAATCTTCTCAACCTCCTTAGAATTCTCTAAGTATGGATCCGGGCACACCTTAGACCTCCGAGCAAGCTTTTACTTAGCCGGGTACGATATTTTGTCTATCGGGAAAGGTTTACTTCAAGTAGTCTTCTTTAGTAGATATCCGAGCAGGGTTTGCAAATTAGTGCAATGCCGGGAAAGGTTCACTAATTTATGTAAATCCGGGAAAGGTTTACTTTGTCAAGCAAGTCTGTTCTTCATAGCCAAATAGAGTTCACTCCCGAGTAAGCTTTTGGCTAACCAAGTCCATGAAGCCAACTGATTGGAAGACCGAGCAAGGTATTCATTAATAATTGTGGTCCGAGCAAGCTTGATGTATAAATGGAATATCTCTAAGTAACATCGGGCAAGGTTCAACTCAAGCAAGAAACAGTACTCCCGAGTACACTTTGCGAATAAGTTATTTTATAGCAAAGAGTTGAAATGGATCATTGAAGAACAAGGTTGCTCGTAAGGGTTTGTCGGGCAAAGTCTGCCAAAGTCAAGAAGACTGAAGTCTACCGGGTGAGTATTTTACTTGGTAAAATACTCTTCAAGTAAAGTCTACCCGGAAACTGATCCCGAGCACACTTCTATGTTACCAAGTCTAAGGCAGGCAGAGCACACAGTCTACTGGGAGAAGTTTACTTATCCAGAGCCTACCCGGAAGACTTGTTTTACACTTAGAATATTTTCTGATTATGTAATTTGAATATGTATTTACGTTTGGGGTTTCTAGAAGGAATGACAGCTGTAGTGGAGGTGTCAGGCCTATAAAAGGAATAATTAGGGCACCCCTCCACACACACACACACACACGGACAAAGGCAGACAGACACATTTATTAAGATAGAATATTGTGTGTGACGGCCGTCTTAGTACGGATAAACCTTCAAGAAACCTTAAATCGATTATCCACTATGTATGATTGATATTATATAAATGGAAATCTTTTGAGTGAATCTTGTTGGTATTGATTACTATTGAATACTGTTTTAGCAACCGTATGTTTGTTATTGATTCCGCCTTTAACAAACGGATATCTTTCTAAATATAGCAACCCGTCATTAACTCCCTTGTCGACACATCAATCTGTGTGAGTTATGACATGATTAAGTAAGATCCAGCTGAAATCGAGGGACCTGACAAGTGGTATCAGAGCTTGATTACTGCTATTTTAGAAAGATTGTTGCTGATTGAAGATTTGAAGAAGAATGACGTAAACAGACCACTGTTCCATTGATTTGTGATGTCAGCAGCTATGTTCTTCATTTTTCTTCCAGATCTACAATCATTTGGTGTTTTCTCTTCCTTGTTTTATTTAAAGTTTTAATCTTTATATTTATATCTTGTTCTTATCGAATCAGACACCTCAGATCTGAACAATCGATTCTCAGATATGAATATTTTCTTTAAACTCTGTTTTTATTAAGAAATTACTTTTGTTTTCATAAAAATGTCTGGTTACGAGGAACAAGAGGTGTCTACTAACATGATTCATAGATTGTATTGACAGGAAAATTTCACTAAATGGAAGGTCTTGTTTGAAGCAGTCGTTTGCTACAATGATGTTGATATGTGCAACTCCATCAAGAATGGTCCACAAACTACTATTGAGGAAGGTGCAAATCCGGCAGCAACTACTGCTGTGAGAGAAAGGATGGGAAAGGTTGATGACAAGGCTTTAGCAATGTTGAAGCTAGGTCTGTCTTGGGAAATACCCACCAAGGTTGCACATCATCCCAATGCCAAGGCAATGTATGATGCAATACTTGAGATGTTTGAAGGAAATGTTGAACTCAAGATCATCAAGAAGCAGAGATTGAAGCAGCAGTTAGAAAGATTCAAGTATAAAGAAGGAGAAAGGTTGAAATCAATTCTAGAGAGGTTTCTGGGAATTGTGAATGAGCTCAGAACCACAGACTATGTCATGACTGATTTTGATCTCAACACCAAGCTGCTGAACTCTATGCCAAAAGAATGGTATACTGCCTGCAAGTTCATACTGACAAAGCACAACTTTAATGAGCTAAAAGTGGATGATGTAGTGTGCTTTCTACAAGCTGCAGAGATAGAAATGATAGAAAATGAGATGATTAGAGAAGAAAGACCCTGCTTCAATGTTTCAAATGCATTGATTGCACCTATGGGTAACTTGACTACAAAGAATCAACAACAGATTCCTATCATTGAAGAACCTGTTGAACTCAATTCTGATACTCCAAAATCATTTGTTGGTGTTAGCACAAGTAATCAAGGAAATCAGCAAAGATTCAATGTGCAGATGATTGATGACACTGATTCTACCTCTATGGCAAGTGGGAATGTTCCTCACATTGGTGGTGGACAAGGTCAAAGCAGTGATACACAGGCTTTTCTTTCAATGTTCATTAGGTCATATAATGCATTTTTTGCAAAGAATTTAATTCACACAAGTGTAGTGCAAGATGATCTTGAGCAGATAGATGCTGATGATTTGGAAGACATGGATTTGAAGTGGCAAGCTGCCATGTTAGCTTTGAGAAGTAAGAGGTTGTATAATAGAACTGGTAGATCTCTGGTTTCTGGTCCTAATGAAAGGATTGGATTTGACAAGTCAAAGGCAATCTGCTACAATTGCCAACAGCCAGGACATTTTGCAAGAGAATGCAACCTGCCAAAGAACTATCAGATGAATCAATTCCAGAATCAACAACCAAGAGGTTAGCAGCAATACCAGCAAAATCAGCAAAGAAATAACAACCAAAACTTCAACAACAACTTCAATCCCAACAACAACTACAATCCCAACTTCAACAACTTTCAGCCTCAAATGAATAATCTTAATCAAAGTATGCAACAGAATCAAGGTTTTCAAATGAACTACAATCAAAACCTTCAAGCAGTTCAAAATGTTCCAAACAACACAGTTCCAGCCAACCAAAATCAACCGAGAAACCAAGGAAATGTGGCAGTGACTACACAACATGAAGGTACTTTAATTGGAGCAATCATGAAGAGGACATTGCTGATGATATCAAGAAAGCAAATGTGGCATTTATGGCTATAATTGAAAAAGAGACTGGATCATCATCTCAGGCACACTCTGCTCCTACTATTGATTTAAATGAACTTATCAATGACTTGAAAACAAAAGTAGGCAAGCTGGAAAGTAAGTGTTTCAGGAAACAACGTATCATCAATGGGTATGAGACAAGTGAGCTGATTAGTGAAGAAAAGATCAAAAGTTTGGAAGATGACTGCATGATCAGTTACAGAGCTCAATCCAGATACATCACTGAAATAGATGGATTGAAAAATATGTTAGTTGAAGAAAAGGTGCAGAACACAAAACTGAAAGTGGAAACTGAATTTTTGAAGAATTTGGTTTCAACAGGCAACATATGTGGTATTCTGAACCAAGTAAAGGATCAAGACAAATACAAAGCAGTTCCACCTCCATTCAACAACAACTTCATACCAAAGGTTGACAAAGATAAAAGAGATGCATACTTGCAACAATTCAGAGATGTCTTTCAAGACAAAGAAGAATTTGTTGATTTGTACAAGAAGGTAGAAGTGAATGAAGAAGGTGAGTTTGTGGTTAAGGAAGAAGTGAAAGATGATAAGTCAATTGGAGTTCAAGTCTCTGAGGATGACTTTGATCTTGTTGAATTGGATCAAGATGACTTGAGTGATCAAAGTGATCAAATCACTGATGAAGAGATCAAAGCTGCTGAAAGAGAAAGAAGATACAAGAAACCAGAATCAGTTGACAAACTTCCAAAGTATCCTCCAGTCACATCAAGAATGAAGAAACAGAATGAAAGAATGAAAAGAGAACATGTGTCCTTTGACATAGGTGAAAGAAAGAGGGTAAATTACAATGTTGTAAGGCCTCCAAGCCAAGAAGTATTGGAAAAGATAAAGCAGAACAACAAGAAAATGGTGCAAGAAGATGTGAATGTTGATAACTTTATCCCTGTTTATCCTATTTTCTCTAATCATGAAGTTCTTGATATTGGAGAAGTGGAAACTATGGAAGAATATGAGAAAAGACAATCAAGACATAGAGAAAATCAGGATGAAGAACCACTGAATATGCAAAAAATTGTGTTTGTAAAAAGCAAGACTAAAAGAAAAGACATCAAGATTGAGGAATTTGTTCCTTTCTCAATCAATTTTGACAGTCTAAAGAATAAGAAGACTATTGGAGTCAATGAGCCAAGACCAAGTGAAAGGTTCAAGAAACCGAAGGAGCATGAAATATTCAAAGGAAAGGTTTGGTGTAAGAAGTGTGATGAGTATGGGCATCATACAGACTCCTGTAATGAAAGACTTAAATTCAAGCCTTTTCATTTCCCAGATGAAACAAAGTATGGACAAGACTTTGTGGCCTATAAAATGAAGTATGAAAAATATTTGGATATGGGAAAGGATTGTGCAGAGGAAGTTCTGGAAAAAGAGAGCCAAAGGCATTCACTAAAAGTCAAGAAACATGTGATCAAACCTGTTAACAAGGTTAAATCTCCAGTGAAGCATGTGAAAACTGTTAAGAAGGACTCTCAACCATTGAGAACAATCCCAAAAAGGGATAATCAGTCTGTCAAATCTGATAGTTCTCAAAGATCATCAAGCAGTGAGATTACAAAAAGACATGTGGTATCTAGAAAGAAACCAACAGAACTCACTGGTGATGAGAAGTTTCTGTTAAAGCATGGATATGAACCACAAGGTTTTCTTTGGAAACCTAAGCCTGAGATTAAGATTGAGATAGTTGCAGATGTGAGAGACTACTCTTAAAAGAAGGACTATGTGATAAAAGAGTGTGACACTGACTCCGCTGAGTACCAGAACTCAACATCACTAGTTAAAACTACAAGAGAGTGTGGTTATGAAACAGACAATTCAGACAATCTAGAAATCACTCATGAAGATCCTGAACCAACTACACTCACTTCCCAAGTTGTGTCTGAAACTGAATCTGATGAGCTGCAAGTTGATAAGGCTTGCACTTCATCACTCAACTAATCAAACTTTCTTTGTATGTGTAGGAACAGTCCACTCCTCTGAATGACATATGGTACATGGATAGTGGATGTTCTAGGCACATGACTTGTGACAAGAGATCTCTTGTCAATTATGAAGAAAAGTATGAAGGTCCAGTAGCTTTTGAGAGTGATGAGAATGGTGGAAAGATTGTTGGAAAAGGAATCTTAACAAATGGGAAAGTCTCATTTGACAATGTATTTCATGTTGAAGGTCTTCAGTACAATCTGCTGAGCATATCACAAATGTGTGACAAGGGATACAAAGTTAGTTTTGATGATTCACACTGTTTCATTCTAAAACCTGAGTTTGTGATTCCACCTTAAATGATTATGATGATGGCACCAAGAAATGACAATCTGTATGAATTGAATATGAAAGAAGCTGTTTCAAGAGGAGGTGCTTGTTTTGTTTCCAAAGCCACTGAAAATGAGTCAAAATTGTGGCATAGGAAACTATGTCATGTGAACTTGAAGAACATGAATAGACTTGTTAAAGGTGAGTATATCATAGGCTTACCTACAAGAGAGTTCAAATTGGAAGATCATTGTAGTTCATGCCAAAAAGGAAAAAAACACAAATCTACTCATAAGCCAAAACTCATCAACTCAATTGATCAAGCACTTGAATTACTTCACATGAATCTCTTTGGTCCTGTGAGTGTACCAAGTATAGGAAAGAAAAGATATTGTCTTGTAATCATTGATGACTATTCAAGATACACTTGGGTTTATTTCCTAAGTACTAAGGATGAGACTACAGAGTTGGTTAAAGGTTGTGTAACAATGATTGAGAACAAGTTGAATAAGAAAGTCAAGATGATGAGAAGTGACAATGGCACTGAGTTCAAGAATGGAGTTATGCAAGAATTCTGTGAAGCAAAAGGAATACAACAACAATTCTCAGTTCCTAGAACTCCTGAACAAAATGGAGTTGCAGAAAGAAGAATTATAACTTTAATTGAAACTGCAAGAACCATGTTAACAGATGCTAATCTGCCTGTCACTTTTTGGGCTGAAGCCATAAATACAGCATGCTATGTTCAGAACAAGGTACTTGTCAACAAAAGGCATAACAAAACTCCATATGAAATATTTCACAACAGAAAGCCTTACAATAAGTTTTTCAAGCCCTTTGGATGCAAATGTTTTCTTCTGAACACAAGGGACTATTTGAACAAGTTTCAAACAAAATACCTAGACTGTTTCTTTGTTGGATATTCTACACACTCAAAAGCTTACAAAGTATATGTGAAAGACCACTTGAGTGTTATAGAATCATCTGACATCATCTTTAATGAGAATCAATTCAATACAGTTGATGGTGCAACATGGCTGTTTGATCATGAAAAGTTGATAAGGTCTTTCAAGATTTATCCTGAAGACTTTGATGAATCTTTTTACAAGACCGGTGAAATTGAAGAGAAAAAGAAGAAATCATTGGACTTGGAAGAATTATGGAAAAAGGTTGCTAGAAAAGAAAAGGAGTATACTTTTGTGAAGAATTCCTCATGTGATATTGGTGAACCTGATCAAGAAAACAATCACAATGTTGAACATGATCATACTGAGAACAATCAAGACAATCAAGATGTACAGAATGATCAAGTTCAGAATGAAGGTGACACAAACAACCAAGCAAGTGGAGAAGAAGCTGCATCTACAGCAAGATTTCAAGATCTATTTCAAATATTGAACTTAGAAAACAATGGTGCATCTACTTCAGGACAACATAATGATGAAGCACCAAAATTTCATGATGCAGAAGCTGATTTGATCATTGAAGAACCAGAGCTCAATGAAACAAATCTTGACACAAATTTGTCTACAAATATGATTATACAAATTCCTTATGTTGAAAAGAATCATCCTTCTGAAAACATCATTGGTGATTGGCATGAAAGAGTTACAAGAAGTCATTCTGAAATTGCAAACATCTGTCTTTACTCCTGCTTTATATCCCAAATAGAGCCAAAGAATATTGCTCAAGCACTAAAAGACGATAGTTGGGTAGAAGCAATGCAAGAGGAACTGGCACAGTTCAGAGACCCACATGTGTGGGATCTTGGTGATAGGCCAATAGACAGATATGCAATAGGAACCAAATGGGTTTTTAGAAACAAAAGAGATGAAAGGGGTTTGGTGATTAAGAACAAAGCTAGACTTGTAGCACTGAGATGTCTTAAAGAAGAAGGAATAGACTTTGAAGAAGTCTTTGCTCCTGTTGCAAGACTTGAAACTATCAGGATTTTTCTTGCATATGCTGCCTCAAAGAACATTAAAGTGTTCCAGCTTGATGTTAAGTCTGCATTTCTAAATGGAAAGATGATAAAGAGGTGTATGTAGCTCAACCTCTAGGTTTTGAGGATCCAATGTATCCAAACAAGGTGTATAAGCTAAACAAAGCTCTTTATGGATTGTATCAGGCTCCTAGAGCATGGTATGATGAGCTTTCAAATCATCTTCTTGAAAATGGTTTCAAAAGAGGAGCCATTGACAAGACACTCTTCTACAAAAGAAAGGAATCAGATTTACTTCTGTTACAAGTGTATGTGGATGACATCATCTTTGGATCTACAAATGAACAAATGTGCATGGAGTTTGAAGGGGTAATGAAGTCCAAATACAGCATGAGTTCTATGGGAGAAATGAACTTCTTTCTTGGATTGCAAGTTCAACAGAAAGCTGAAAGGATCTTCATTCACCAAAACAAATATGTACAGGACATCTTGAACAAGTTCAACTGTCATGAGTACAAGACTGCTTCAACTCCAATGGACACCAAAGAAAAGATGATTGCAGATGAAAAGGGGGAGCCTGTAGATGAACATGAATATAGAGCCAATATTGGATCTCTGATGTATCTGACTGCAACAAGACCAGATATCATGTTTGTTGTATGTGTGTGCGCATGATTCCAATCAAGTCCAAAAGTCTCCCACATGAATGCTGTTAAAAGAATATTCAGATATTTGAAAGGAAGACTAGACTTAGAGATTTGGTAACCAAAGAACCAATCTTTGGATCTAATTGCCTATACAGCCAGCGATTATGATGGCTGCAACATGAGAAGAAAGTCAACCTCAGGAGAATGTCAATTTGTGGGTGAAAGACTAGTGTCATGGCAATGCAAAAGGCAGACAACAGTCTCAATATCTACTGCTGAAGCTGAATATGTTGCTGTATCTGCCTGCTGTGCACAAGTTCTATGGATTCAAAATTAGTTGCTGGACTATGGTTTGAATTTTCTGAACACCCCTATTCTTATTGACAATACTGCTGCATGTTTTACTGTTAAGAATCCAGTTCAACATTCTAAAACTAAGCACATTGAAATCAGACATCACTTCATAGAGACTGCAGTGAAAAAGGTTTGATTGAAATGCAAAGAGTTGATACAAGTGACAATTTGGCTGACCTATTCACCAAACCACTTGATAGAACCAGGTTTAACTTTCTTCTGAAAGCCCTGGGAATGATCAACTCTGATGAAATCTAATTAAGGATGTGTGCCTAGCCGTGTGTTTCTATGTGTTAACTGATTATGTTGTTTTAGATTACACATTTTGAATGTTTAGTAGATATGCTTGATTATGTATCTTAATTATGTTACTTGAGTATGCTACTAATTATATTAACTGTTATGTGCTTTGACTGATTATGTGTGAAAAATTTGACATGATTGAATGGATTTATATGTTTGCATGTTTATCAGTCAATGTGCATTTGTGATGTCAGGATAAGTGTTCTTGTTATGAATTACTTGTTGATGTAAGCTTATCTGATATCATTGCTTAATTGCTTGAATATATGCTTTATCTGATCTTCTGATGTTATTAAGATAAGTTAGAATTTGATTGTTAGTACTGTCTAGTTGTCTTGATGATTTCATGTTAGATTAAGATTTGAATATGTTACAACTGTTTGTGTCAAAATGTGTTTTATGTCAAAATTAAGTGATGAAATGAAGATTTTCCAATGAATTTTACATAAATACTCTATTTTGATCAAAACATGAGCAAGTTGTTTAATGGTGTAGAGATATGATAAGATTATTCAGTTCAAGTTTTAAAATAAGCTTAAAAGAAGGATTTTTAAAGAGAAGTCTCAAGAAGTTGTTTTTGCTAAAAATTATGTCATTTGCCCAGTTGGAAGGACATGCACTTGGGGATGTTTGGTCCTTAAATCTCTACAGATTCAAGGATAGCCATTGACCTGAAAAAACTGAATGCATTTGTGGCAATTATAACTTGTTTCTTATTCCTTCACTTAAAACTATGTCAATAGCTCTGACTTTGAAAGGACATATATTCACATGTATGTTTGGTCCTGTTGACCACTGTTGGTCAAACAGGATAGTCATTAACCTGACAATGAAGAGATATTGTGTTTAGTACATTGACTGCTTAGCCAATCATATGGATTTAATAGGCTAAAATGACCATATTATAGTCATTAACATGTATGGTTGCTTTCCCATGATGATGTAAAATCTAAGGTGATATAAACATAATGAATATGTTGATCTTTATGTGGAGATACATAGTTGTCTTTGCTTGTCTCAAGATAAATCTCTCTGAATGATTGGCAGAAAAGTGATTACCCAGTCATACACGAGCCTGTTGTTATTTGGTCAACCAAAAATGAAGCATCTTTAAATATGAAAAAGAACAAAGTTTAAGAAAATTTGAGAAAATATCAAAAACAAGGGGAAGTATGAATAAATCAACCAAAAGTTGATAAGTGTTTTAAATATTTTATCAAACAAGAGGGTAACAACAAAGAACTACAAAGATGTTGACATAATCTCTCATCTTGAATGAAAGGCTTGTTATTTAACAGTAAGTCCAACGTTCAACCTCTATATGTGTTTGAATCTCAAAAAATACAAAAATACAATAAGTTCTGTCGTACAAAAACAATTTTTGACCAAATACAGGAGGTTGGAGTCAAATTGGGGTGATCTGGGGAAAGCCAAATAAGCTTTGAGAAGAGATATGAGGCATCATAGCACAGTGTTGACCATTAATGCATTATGCTTAAATTGAACCTTAATCATATCACCAAAGAAATGAAATTCATGTTAACTTTATACCTGCTGTTAACCTATCTATGTTGTCATAATAATGCTGAGAATGAAGTATTGAGAAAGCTACTTAGTCAATATGATCCCATTCTTGAGATCTTTTCAGAAAATGGAAGAAACTGTTTTGAAGAGAAATATAACTGAAATTTGATCTCTAAATGCACCATTTGCTCTTAAACTATGATCTTTAATGAAGAATATATTTTGACAAGTGGTTTAAGTCAAAAAGTGTTGCATTTTGCCTTTAATTGGCTGAATATGTAAGTTTGGGTAAGGTTTGATGTTTTATAACCTTTCCGGGCACAAAATAGTTGAATATGTTTGAATATGTAAGTTCTGGTAAGGTTTGATGTTTTATAACCTTTCCGGGCACAAAACAGTTGAATATGTTACTTCGGGTAAGGTTTGATGATTTATGACCTTTCCGAGCAAGGTTAGTCATTTTTTACTAAGTTTATGATTTTCGGTCATGCTTTGAACTGTTTACACTTTCCGGGTAGAGTACACTGTTGTACTCATTTCCCGAGCAAGCTTGAAGTCTTGAGATGATTATGTGGTATAGCTAGCTTTTAACAAGACATTCTTGTTTCGGGCAAGCTTTGCATTTTATATGCTGATTGTTAGTTCAAGCAAACTTTGTGAACTTAAGTTAGTACACTGAGTAAGCTTTGTGATTTATGTGAATAGGTTGTTAGGAAAGGTTTGTTAATCTTTCCAGGCACACTTAGATATTATTATTTAAGTTTGTCATTTTCGGGTATGGTTTGACATGTTGAAATTCCCTCGAGTAAGGGCATACCTGGTGATTGAATGTGTTTATCCTAGCAAGCTTAGTGCTAACATAGGATTTTCGGGAAAGCTTTTTGAAATTTTAGACTATAGCACACTTAAATATTTATGTGTTTTAATTTTATTCCATGCATGCTCTGTGATATGTGTGTTTATGATTTCTTTGAAATTACAAGTGTTTTCGGGCAAACCTTTTTTTCCGGTCACACTTTATATTTCGGGTACACTTTTGTTCCCTCAATATACTCGGTAATTTCAAAACTTAACTTTCCGAGTACACTGTCTGCTAGAAATCCTTTTCAGGGCACACTTTGTATTATATGAAGGTTATTCGGTTATACTTTGCATTAGAAAGTTATTCGGGCACACTATTCTCTTGAAAGGTTGCTCGAGCACACTATGGTTCCAAGTATACTTGATTAAATATGTTTTTTATATGCTTGATTGAATATGTTTCTTATTTTGATAGGGTTTGTGCTAGATTAAGTTTTCAATTTGAATTTGAGAAATCTATATGGGTGTCTTGATTGATTCCTAGTAAGGATGTTTATTTGATGTTTATACTTGATTATTTATCTTGTGATTAAGTTCTCAAGAAATCTAGTATTTCGGGTAAGCTTTCTTCATTATGTCTTAACTTTAAATTATTAGCTTGATCGAGCAAGGTTTATAAATAGAAGGATTCGGGCAAACTTTGTAAATTAAATAATGAAAATTTTTCCAAGCAAGGTTTGACCGGGTAAGCTTTATGTAAGGGAAAGTATACCGAGTAGACATTGAAAAGAATAATTCCGAGTAAGGTTTTACTAACTCAAAAGATAAATATTAGTTTTAATATATCAAGTGGATAATATTACTGTGTGACAGCTAATAACTCACTAAACGACAAAAAACATTTAAAACCCATTTTCAAAAGGTATATAAGAGGGAGTTAGGCAAAATTTTCAACATTACTTTTCCCGCTCTCTCCTTCCACTGCAACTGCTTACTCGCAAAGAAACCTAAACCGACTTATCGCATTTTACTTCAATCCAAACCCTAACTTGAATTAGCCCTCTAATTCTTACTCGGTAAGCAACATTAATGTGTTTTCTGACCATGATTAGACTATAATGGGCCTTGATTATGTATCTGTTGGTGTATAATGTCAATAGTTCAGTATCTAGTGTTTTGTATGTGTCTGTAATCGTGTTAGATTTTTTGTTTTGGTTTTGGATATTGTGTCACACAAGTTCGCCTGGGATGTAGGCGAACTTGTAGACAAGCGAAGTTACGACAACTTCGCCTAGTCTGTTTGGCGACGTTGTCGAGGATTATATATTCCTCACTTCGGCTTGTTTGGTTTAAAAATTCTTTCCAGAACGTGTATTTGTGATAATTGATATCACGTGTTGAAGTGTTACAATACAAACGTGTTTATTAGTATTGTAACGTGTGTTTGTGTATCGTATCAACGTATTTTATATCTTACGCTCGTATCGTATTACGTGGGGATTCCGCACCCTCGTGTTACGAGATACTCCTGTGTAGATCCGGTTGGGAACCTACAATTGGTATCAGAGCATTTGCTCGTGATTGTGTGGTTCAGGATTATCACACGGGTGGTAAGATCGTTCCGTTCGACTATTCGCGGAACAAGTTTACGTTGAAATACCTAGTTTTTGTGTCGTGCCCATCTCCCACCATCAAATATAACCCAATACACCTTCGCATACCTCGCAATACTTCCAATTAAAACCTGCAAAAACCTTGTGTTCATCAGGCGAAGTTGCCGTCATAATACGTAGGGTTTAAGCTAACTTATAAGGTTTAAGCGAAGTTATAGAGAAGGCGAAGTTAAGAGCAGGCGAATTTGTCAACAGCGAAGTTAGGGAGTTAAGCGAAGTTAAGAAAGCAGCGAAGTTAAGAAGCTAAGCGAAGTTGGGAAGCACAGGCGAAGTTGTCAATAGGCGAAGTTATAATAACTTCGCCATCTGGTCACTGATTAAAAAACATTATATTTTCTTTGTATTTCGAGTTGTGTTTCATTCAACTATGACTTCAATAAACATTACAGAACTGTTAAAAATGGAGGTTGAAGCCGGTTCAGCAACCAAAGCTCCAAAAATGCTTAAGGGTACCGATTTCGTTGCATGGAAAGATCGGTTTGAACAGTATGTGAAGTATCAAGATGCTAAGATGTGGGTCTGCATTCAAGACGGATACATTCCACCAACATCCTTGTTTGAAGGTCGTGATCAAATTAAGAAGTACAGTAAGATGGAAGAGGAGGAAAAGAAAATGTATGAGGAAGAAAGTAAAGCTCATGCAGCAATAACAATGGCTCTTCCACAAGAGATTCTTCATACCTTCAAAAAGTACAAAACTGCTAGAGAACTATGGGAAGCACTAGAAAATAGATATGAAGGTAATGTGGGGATACGTGCTTCTAAGACAAAGCTATTAAAAACCCAATTCTCTGTATTCAAGTATTTGAAAAATGAATCACTTGACGATATCATCACAAGATATTATCACCTGATGACCGAACTTAGCAATTACTCCATTGAATACAAAGAAGAAGAGATAGTAGAGAAACTTCTTGATGCTCTTCCACCGAAATGGGAAATGTACACGGTTTTGATGAGAGAGGATAAAGATTTTGCCAATATTGATTTGGAAACAGCAGTCAATAAGTTACGAAATTTTGAACTTAACATGGTTCGGAAGAAGACACCAACTGATCAGGTTCAGGATCCGGGAATGTATGGTGCGAAAGTCACTCCAAGTTCAAGTTCAAAATCAGAATCCTCTGCCTACTACTCAAAGGGAGAATCAAACTCCAACTCAACTCGAGATGGTCATGTGATTCTCAATATGGATGGCGACGTATGTTTCGTAGCTGGAGGTAGTAATCCTTCAAAACCTCAAGCCACAACTGGTAATTTCTCGTCAAATGTTCTGAGCTACAACTACTCACAGATGCCCATGAGTGTTAAATCAACTGAACATCAGTTTGCTCTCTATGCATCCTTCATTGCATCTTATGAGAACTACATCAAAGGTAAAATAGTCGACCCTGCAACTTTGGATGAAGACTATGATCAGATCGATGCTGATGATTTGGAAGAGATGGATCTGCAGTGGCAGATGGCTATGATAGTAAGAAGGGTAAAGAGATTCATGAAGAAAACGGGTAGAAAGTTCGTTGGAGAAAGACCAGGGTTTGATAAATCAAAGGTTCGATGTTACAACTGTCAACAGAATGGTCACTTTGCTAAGGAATGTACAAATGAGAGAGTCGAACGAAGTCAGAACAGGCCTGCACAACAGAATGGGGGAGGTAGTGAGAATAGGGCTATGGTATCTAGACAGAATGGTGGATATAACTGGAATATACAAGTTGAGGAAGTGTTCGAACTGGCTAATTTGGTAAACATCGAAACTGGAGGAAGTGAGAGGAAGACGGGAGAAAATCAAGCATATATGGCAGAAGTGAACGATCAGCTCTCAGAGGTAAGTTCTGAACTTCATTGTATACAATGTGAAATTCTGTCTGAACAATTGAAAACAGTAACTGATCAGTTTGTTAGTTTGGACGCACAATTTAAAACGTTAAAAGAAGATCATCACTACACTAAAACTAGAGAAAACAGTTACTCGGTAAAAATAAAAGCTAGTGAGAAGGATATCAGAAGTCTTAAAGCCAGTCTAGCTGATAAAATACAAGTAATTGATCTTAGTTATGAAGTGTTAGAAGAAAAAACCAAACTAATTGCTGAAAAGGATAAACAGATAGCTGATTACCAGGTAAAAGTGGTGCAACTAAACAGAAAAATTGAACAATTTAGAAATTCTTCAGCAATACTTGATCACATCATAAGTGTTCAACGTTCCCCAGTTGAGAAAGGGGGAATTGGATTTTCTGAAGTTCCACCACCGTATAACAATAACTGATGTGCAAAAATATATATATATATAAAACACGAGTCGCAACTAAGCTTTAAAAACCAAACAATCTATCCTAGTTCACACAAACGGCAAGTGTACCGATCGCTAGCACAGATAAGGAAAGTCCGGATATCGAACTCGAAGACACGTGAAAACGTTTATAATTACGAAACTCTAACCAAGACTCACCAAAATATTATTTAAATGATTTTTTAATATTTAAAATTGATTAAACTACTTAACTTAATTAAATGAAAACTTTTACAAAACTTTGAAAACTTTGACTGCAGTGATAAAAACGTCTACCTAGGAATTAATCATGTTGATAGAAATAACAAGACAACGGATTGAAAATATTCAAGACACCGGTTATAAAGGATGACACAACTAAAACTTGTTTAAGAAAGTCCAATTACCTCTCAGTCTCTCTAACAAACTCTAACTTGTTTTAATTGATTTTAAAGAACAAACCGGAAAAACAATTATTAACGTGTTCAAATGCCGACTCTCCTCTCGGTCTCACCGACACACTAGCCTAATGGAAACGAATACTATGCAACCAAGGATAGAGAAAAAATTTAACTTAACCCAAATTAAACCAACTAATTGCACATAAACACTCAAACTTGACAAAACAAAAACCCGCTCTCGCGCGGTCTTAATTCTAACAAGTAAAAGCAACGAGACAATATTACTTCTTATCACCTCTCGGTCTCAAAGAAGGTGTATTTTAACTGATTTTAGATTATTATATTACCCACTTATCCCTACGGTTGTACACCCCGCAAATAAACCCAAAACACCAAGTAAAGAGTTTAACAAGCAATCAATTAATCAAAACCAATTCAATTAACTAATGCAAGAGGATTATAAGCAATAACAAATAAAACACAGCCATCACACACAATCTAATTCATGGTTTAGTTAAACTTTACATCAATAATTCAAGTCTTGAACATTAACAATCCATTAAACAAGTCAAAACCATTCAACAATCATCTATCCTAGGTAGAACAAACAAGTTTAGCTACTCATTAATTTTGGATAGCCATGCATACTCAAGAAAAACATCATAAACATAATTAAATTCATTCAAGATCCAAACAATATCAATCACAAGTCAAACTATCAATCAATTGCAAAACAATTCAAATCAAAAGACCAAATTAATAAAGTTAGGGTTCTTGAACAATAATTAAAGTTTAAGGATGATTTACTATGAAGTATGGCTGAGATCTTTGCTTGTTTGAAGTCCCTAGTAGCTGCCCCGATGTCCCTCTTCCTCCTCCAGCCGTCACAAAGACCAGCAGCCTCCACAGCCGCCGCCTAGCTTCTTTTTTTTTCTTTTCTTCTTGCTGTTCCGATCGCAAGGTAGTGTAGAGGCTAGGGTTTTTAGAATTTCGGGATTAGGGGCTGAATAATGGCTGGTTACTCTTTTAATTAACTTAATAAAATATTAAAACTTTATTGCTCCATATTTATGAATAGTTAAGACGATCAAGGGTATTGTTTATCCACCTAAGCTTAAGCATCAAAGTCTACCAAGCAGCCATTAGATATGATTAAGGTTCAATTATTTATAGCTAGTGCTCCCCACAACATGACATACCCCTGTTATCAAGCAATACCCCAAATCCATAACCATAGGTGAGTATGCAAAATTTTATCTGCAGGGCTTACATGTAGCGTGTCCCTTGTGGTCCGTTTCTTAATGGTAATGAGACGCGAGCAAGGGGACCCCACATGACTAACAGCGTGGATGATCAAGTCTGTAGTGTATTTGTACTTTCGTACCTTTTGTGATCATGTTTATAGACTTATAAGGGTTTGCTCTTTGGCTTTATTTTTAAATATACACAACCCCACTTAGGAATTGTGAATACCCAGATAAATAGATTGCATACAGACCCATGGTCTCCGGACCTGAAGCATCCCATCAATACAGGATTTAAGGTTATAAAACCATACGCCGATGAGGTGTAAAACACTAAACTAGCATTTTAAGATTTATATCACAGGCTACACGGCATACTCTAACGTTAAACCTACCCAAGCATCATATGATAACGTATTCAGATTTTTAAAAACTCATGATATTTCCACTTTTTCATACCAAAATTTGAGGCTTGAGTATGGCCAGACCTTTCATTGCTTATTTTCCACGGACAAAACGCTTTACCCACAAAAGATTTCCGTTTAACCGTTTAATCAAATTTGCCCTTTCATTTTCAAGGCTGAGCCTACCGACACATCCTAAGTTAAGTGCGTTTTCTTTTATTTATCTCATATTACTAGTAGTTTGAAAAACCGATTTCCGAATAAAATCATCATCTCCCATTTTAATGCAAAAGAAACTAAAAACAAGGGACATTTTTATTATTATTATTTTTTTCTTCTTTTTTTTTTTCTTAAACAACGTACGAAAACGAAAAACAAGTGAAAACTTTTTATTTTTTTTTTAAATTTTTTTTTTATTTTTTTCTACAACTAAGTAAAATAAATTCCCATCCCCACACTTAGAACGAAATCGTCCTCGATGAGAACAAGGAAAAGAAATAAAATAAAAATAAAACGTAAAGCATAAACTTAAAACTTGAAAGAACATAAATTAAAATAGAGAACGGGTTACTCCCCTGGTTTAGATGCAAATTCTTCATCAGCTATATATGACTCAAACGAACGACCGTATAGCAATTCATTAGCGGCCGCAACCTCGGGTGAACCAGTTCCAAAACGCCATCAGAGCTACCATGCGCATAATAATACATGTAACAACTCAAACTCGCTCGCATGTAGCGGCGTACAAAACAGAAAACAAAAACATAAGAAATAAACATATTTTTGTGTTTTTTAATTTTTTAATTTTTTTGATTTTTATTAAATATTTATTTATTTATTTTTTTTTATGTTTTTATAAATATAAATAAAAATAAAACAAATAAAAACAGATAATAAAGAGAATCATAATACAAACTCTACAACTCGGGCTGTCTCCCGAGTGATGCATCCATCACGACTATTCCTCGGTGAATGAGTCAAGCTAGAACACCTCGACTGTCTGATCAGTTATCGGCTCTCCAATGTAGTGCTTCAATCTATGGCCGTTCACCTTAAACTTCCTGCTTGGGTCTTGTATCTCAATCGTGCCATACGGGAAAACCTCAGTGACCGTGAACGGTCCTGACCATCGGGATTTCAACTTTCCCGGGAATAACCTCAACCGTGAGTTATACAGTAAAACCTTATCCCCACACTTGAACTGCTTATTACTCTTCAATTTCCTGTCATGCAGTTCCTTCGTATGCTCCTTATACCGAAATGATTGTGCATATGCGTGATCCCGGAGCTCCTTTAATTCATGTAATTGATGGAAACGATTACCCTCTGCGGCGGGTAAATCCAGATTAATCATTTGAAGGGCCCATGAAGCGCGGTGTTCCAATTCAACAGGAAGATGACAGGCCTTCCTATAAATCATCCGAAATGGTGTGGAACCAGTCGGAGTCTTGTAGGCTGTACGGAAGGCCCACAGAGCGTCATCTAATTTGTCGGACCAATCCCGACGATTTGAACCAACCGTTTTCTCGAGAATACGTTTGATTCCCCGATTACTCACTTCCACTTGCCCACTAGTCTGTGGGTGGTAGGCGGTTGCAAGCCGATGGGTGACCCCATAACGCTTCAACGCCTTATCCATCTGCGAGTTGCAAAAGTGAGTACCTCGATCACTGATCAAGGCTTTCGGGACTCCAAAACGAGCAAA
Organism: Bidens hawaiensis; assembly: GCF_021521415.1. Taxonomy (NCBI): domain Eukaryota; kingdom Viridiplantae; phylum Streptophyta; class Magnoliopsida; order Asterales; family Asteraceae; genus Bidens; species Bidens hawaiensis. The sequence goes on along the minus strand of NW_027493270.1, from coordinate 56,450 downwards.
TAGACTTTTTAGAAAACGGACTACCACTCGGGCATCATTGGTGGGTAGAGCTTTGGCCTCAACCCACTTAGACACGTAATCGACGGCCACGAGTGTGTATTTGTTTCCACGCGAAGATGGAAACGGTCCCATGAAATCAATACCCCATATATCAAAAACCTCACAAACTTGAATGGCATTCTGGGGCATTTCGTTTCGCGAAGAAATGTTGCCGACACGCTGGCAACGATCGCAACTCTTAACGAACAGGTGAGCATCCATAAAGATAGACGGCCAGTAAAAACCAGAATCAAAGACTTTCTTTGCTGTAGAACTCACACCGTTGTGACCTCCAGTCGGTCCCACATGACAATGGCTCAAAATTTGCCATCCTTCCTTGACATCCACACATCTTCTAATAAGCTGATCAGCACCAATGCGGAAAAGATACGGATCATCCCAAAGGTAAAATTTGATGTCAGCAAAGAATTTCTTCTTTTGCTGGTAAGGCATCTTTGGGAGGTATCCGTCAGCATGAAAGTTCGCGAAATCAGCAAACCATGGAAAACCTTCCTCTTGTGCAGTAACGAACATCAGACTCTCCGTCGGAAAACGATCGTCGATCCTAACTCCCGAGTCTCCTAAATCAACTCCCTCTAGTCGTGAAAGATGATCAGCCGCCACATTCTCGGCCCCCCTTTTTATCACGGATCTCTATATCGAACTCTTGCAGCAACAGGATCCATCGGATAAGACGAGGCTTAGCATCCTGCTTGCTGAAAAGATATCTAATAGCGGCATGATCCGTATAAACAATCGTTTTGGACAAAACTAGATAGGACCTAAATTTGTCGAAAGCAAACACCACACCTAAAAGCTCTTTTTCGGTGGTGGTATAGCTTTCCTGTGCGCCATTTAAGGTCCGGCTCGCATAGTAGATCGGATGGAAATGTTTATCCTTCCGTTGTCCAAGAACCGCTCCGACTGCGAAGTCGCTCGCGTTACACATCAACTCGAATGGTAATGACCAGTCGGAAGCAACCATGATTGGGGCGTTAACTAGTTTGTCTTTTAGAAGATCAAACGCCTCGATACACTGCTCAGAAAAAATAAATGGAGAATCCTTCTCCAAAAGTTTGGTCATGGGTCTCGCGATTTTAGAAAAATCTTTGATGAACCGGCGGTAGAACCCAGCATGACCTAGAAAACTACGAATTGATCTCACGGAATTAGGCGGGGGAAGATTAGAAATGGTCTCGACCTTTGCCCTGTCAACCTCTATCCCCGCGCTTGAGATTCGATGACCTAGAAAAATGCCCTCGCGAACCATGAAATGACATTTCTCCCAGTTAAGGACTAGGTTGGTGTCAACGCAGCGGGACATCATCCTCTCGAGATTTGATAAACAATGATCGAAGGAACTCCCGAATACGGAAAAATCATCCATGAACACCTCCATGGAGTTCTCGATCATATCATGGAAAATGGCGACCATACACCTCTGAAATGTGGCCGGAGCATTACAAAGTCCGAACGGCATACGTTTGTAAGCAAACGTTCCGTAAGGGCAGGTGAAAGTGGTTTTCTTCTGATCGTCGGGGGCTATCGGAACCTGGAAGTACCGGGAAAAACCATCTAGGAAGCAGTAGTACTGCTGACCTGCTAAACGCTCTAACATCTGATCAATGAATGGGAGAGGAAAGTGGTCTTTCCTGGTGGCATCATTCAATCGGCGATAGTCAATACAGACTCGCCATCCCGTCACAGTCCTCGTGGGAATAAGCTCGTTCCTCTCGTTGGTGACGACAGTCATGCCACCCTTTTTAGGAACCACGTGGACTGGACTCACCCAAGCACTATCAGAAATGGGGAAAATGATCCCCGCATCAAGGAATTTAATGATCTCCTTCTTTACGACCTCTTGCATTTTCGGATTAAGCCGCCGTTGCGGCTGGACGACAGTTTTGAAATTTTCCTCCATGAGGATTTTATGAGTGCAGAACGAAGGGTTGATACCCTTGATGTCGATAATCTTCCAAGCAATTGCCTCCTTGTGCTCTCATAGCACCCTCAACAACTTATCCTTCTCGACCTCGGTCAACGCAGATGCAATGATAACCGGAAGCTTCCTCTCTTCATCTAAAAAAGCATACATAAGGTGGGAAGGTAAATCCTTAAGCTCTAAGGAAAGGGGAGGACTCTCGACCGAAGGTCGGTCCATCGGATCGTCTCGTACGATCTCAGCAGACACGCCAGATTCAGGGGTATGCGACTCGGTGTCGTCATTTAAGGACTGATTGGTTCCGGCAACCATTTCAATCTCCGGAATCTCCCTATCGAGAATCTGGGTGTCGGAGGCAGATCCTCCACAAATTTCGCTGAAAAACTCCCCGACATGCTCCATGATGGTATCAATGAAGTATAAGGAGTCATCAGCAGACTTGGGGTGTTTCAGTGACTGTCGAATGTCAAAGGTGACGTTCTCATCCCCAACTCTTAAGATTAATTTACCCTCGCAGACATCGATCAATGCCTGTGCAGTGGCAAGGAATGGCCGGCCCAAGATGAGTGGGACACTATCGTCATCGTTCATGTCCAGGATGACAAAGTCCACCGGAAGATGAACTTGTCGACACGAACAAGCATGTTCTCGACCACCCCTCGGGAGTATTTCATAGAACGATTAGCAAGCTGGATAATCATACGGGTAGGCCTCGGTTCGCCTAGTCCCAACTTGCGATACACGGAATACGGCATGAGATTAATACTGGCACCAAGATCTGCCAGCGCATGGACGACCGTATTATCACTCAAGATGCAGGGAATTGTGAAACTCCCAGGATCGGACATCTTTTCTGGTAACTTTCTCTGCAAGACTGCAGAGCAACCAGCACTCAGAGGAATGGAAGAGACTTCGGCTAACTTCTCTTTGTTTGAAAGAATATCCTTAAGAAACTTTGCGTATTTGGGCATTTGCGTAAGTGCCTCAAGGAAAGGAATATTAAGATGAAGTTGCTTCAGAAGATCAAGAAATTTGGAGTTCTGCTCCTCGTCTCTATCCCTACGGACTCTCCCGGGAAATGGGAGTCTAGGTTTGTAGACTCTCGGTGGTGTGCTGGGTGATGGCTGGTTCTCGGCCTGTGCTGTACTTCCTGGGCTGTGCCTTTGATGCACCCTGGCCGGTGGAGACTCCAACTGAATCTCCTCGTCTACCTGCTCCTCAACATCTACCGCAGGCTCGTTAACGACTCCTCTCGTCGCCTCTTGAATCACGGGCTCGCTACGTGCCGCCGCACCGCTCCTTGTCGTCACCGCCTTCGCGAACGCCTTCGGATTTTGTTCAGTGTTACATGGAAGTGTACCTAGCGACCTTTCATTTAGACGACTTGCTATCTTTCCCATCGGACGCTCAAGATTTTGAATTGACGTTCCTTGATTTCTCATGAATGACTCGTGCTCCCGGAATTTCTCTTGAGTTTCTTTGTGACGTGAGTCCTCTCGAGTCATGATTTGTGACAGCATCTGTGTCTGCTGTGCCATCATCTCCTCTAACGTGGGTTTCTTCTCCCCACTACTCGGTCCCTCACCGGATTCCTGGAATAGGCTCTGACGTTGCTGGAAGCCGGACTGATTTCCTTTCCTCCAGTTGGAATTTTGGTTACCTCTCCACCCCGAATTATAAGAATTGAAAGAATGTTGATTTCGGTTTGGATTATTAACGAAGTCGACTGCCTCCTCCTGGAAACCTACGGGGCATTGAACGGTATCGTGCCCCCCTCTACAGATCTCGCATAACTTACTTATCACCTACAAGTCCTTCACGATCTTTGCTAACGCTTCAACTTGTGCCGCCAGTGCGGTGCTGTTGTCGACCGAATGCATGCTGCGTGATAGGGAATCGACGGTTTTGGTACTCTTAACTGGTGGTCGCTGGTATCCAGTCATTACTAAACCGTTAAACAAGGCAATGCACTCATCCGTATCCTTCGTTGTTAGTAGGTTACCTCCTGCAGCTGTGTCGAGCATACTCTGAGTTGCGTACGTCACTCCGTTGTAGAACTTCTCAACAAACCGCCCAGTCTTGTAGGCCGTGGTTTGGACATAAAGCAAGTAGATTTTTGAACCTTTCCCACGCCTCGTAGAAGCTCTCGGTGTCCTCCATCTGGAAAGAATGAATCTGGTTACGCAAACGAGCGGCCTTAGCCGGGGGATCGTATTTTTCAAGAAATTGGGTCTGCATGGCAGCCCAAGTAGCAATGGATCCCTGTGGGAGGGACTCAAGCTACAGACTCGCATGATTAACGATTTAGAACGGAAAGATTCGGAGTTTTATGGCGTCTTCGGATACGCCGGCAAGATGAAACGTGTCGCAGATACGTGCAATACGAGTGAGATGAGAATGCGGGTTCTTGTGGAGCAACCCGTGAAATTGAGCAGAATGAGCAATCGTGTTCAGAACGTTAGATGGAATCTGCCATGTCGTTTGAACTCCTATAGCTGGTGGAGCAATGCTGGATCTCGCGCCAGCATCGACCGGACGGGCCCGGTCTGCAACTGTCCTCCTCGGTAGTGGATTCGCGTCGCCCATAATCCTATCCCTATTGACGGGTTCAGAAAAAGTAGGAGAAGAAAACGTATTACCGACGGATGTAGATGAACTGGAAGACGGTTTTGTACGACGTCTCACAAGAAGGTCTCTCTCTGGTTCGGGAAATCCTTCAACTTCTGGTGGTCCTAGAGATCGAGTACGTCGCATACAACTATTAAAATAAATAAAAGAAATTATAATAAGCTAAACTATTTTAAACTAACAAAAAAAAAACAATTAAGAAAGACAAGTAGTAAACAAGGCAAGTCTTAACTCGAGTCGTTCTTAATACCCCTCAAACCGTGTCCCCGTCAAAGGCGCCAAAAACTTGATGTGCGAAAAAATATATATATATAAAACACGAGTCGCAACTAAGCTTTAAAAACCAAACAATCTATCCTAGTTCACACAAACGGCAAGTGTACCGATCGCTAGCACAGATAAGGAATGTCCGGATATCGAACTCGAAGACACGTGAAAACGTTTATAATTACGAAACTCTAACCAGGACTCACCAAAATATTATTTAAATGATTTTTTAATATTTAAAATTGATTAAACTACTTAACTTAATTAAATGAAAACTTTTACAAAACTTTGAAAACTTTGACTGCAGTGATAAAAACGTCTACCTAGGAATGAATCATGTTGATAGAAATAACAAGACAACGGATTGAAAATATTCAAGACACCGGTTATAAAGGATGACACAACTAAAACTTGTTTAAGAAAGTCAAATTACCTCTCAGTCTCTTTAACAAAGTCTAACTTGTTTTAATTGATTTTAAAGAACAAACCGGAAAAACAATTATTAACGTGTTCAAATGCCGACTCTCCTCTCGGTCTCACCGACACACTAGCCTAATGGAAACGAATACTATGCAACCAAGGATAGAGAAAAAATTTAACTTAACCCAAATTAAACCAACTAATTGCACATAAACACTCAAACTTGACAAAACAAAAACCCGCTCTCGCGCGGTCTTAATTCTAACAAGTAAAAGCAATGAGACAATATTACTTCTTATCACCTCTCGGTCTCAAAGAAGGTGTATTTTAACTGATTTTAGATTATTATATTACCCACTTATCCCTACGGTTGTACACCCCGCAAATAAACCCAAAACACCAAGTAAAGAGTTTAACAAGCAATCAATTAATCAAAACCAATTCAATTAACTAATGCAAGAGGATTATAAGCAATAACAAATAAAACACAGCCATCACACACAATCAAATTCATGGTTTAGTTAAACTTTACATCAATAATTCAAGTCTTGAACATTAACAATCCATTAAACAAGTCAAAACCATTCAACAATCATCTATCCTAGGTAGAACAAACAAGTTTAGCTACTCATTAATTTTGGACAGCCATGTATACTCAAGAAAAACATCATAAACATCATCATAAACATAATTAAATTCATTCAAGATCCAAACAATATCAATCACAAGTCAAACTATCAATCAATTGCAAAACAATTTAAATCAAAAGACCAAATTAATAAAGTTAGGGTTCTTGAACAATAATTAAAGTTTAAGGATGATTTACTATGATGTATGGCTGAGATCTTTGCTTGTTTGAAGTCCCTAGTAGCTGCCCCGATGTCCCTCTTCCTTCTCCAGCCGTCACAAAGACCAGCAGCCTCCACAACCGCCGCCTAGCTTCTTTTTTTTCTTTTCTTCTTGCTGTTCCGATCGCAAGGTAGTGTAGAGGCTAGGGTTTTTAGAATTTCGGGATTAGGGGCTGAATAATGGCTGGTTACTCTTTTAATTAACTTAATATAATATTATATAAGGCCTTTAAGATGTGGGCTTGGGTCGGGCCTTGACTTGTAAGTTAGAAAGTTGCACAATTTAGCCCCTAAACTCTTCAATTTAACTCTTTTTTCCACCAAACTTCATAACCTACAAGAAAACAATCATCTTTGTAATATTAAGCATAAACAAACCATAAAACTTAATAATTATACTAAAAACAATTAAAACATGATAAAAATAATACGAAAAGTATGTGTGTTTCACTACACATCAATAATTATACTTATAATCCTAGTAATATGAAATCTGCTGATGTTGAGATTAGTTAGACAGTTCCTGTCAAAATTTCAATTAAAGAACCTGAAGTTAGTAAGAGCGAAACGAGTAAGCCAATTTCAGATGTTGAGATTTCTATTCCTAGCTCTGTCTCATCAAATTCGGACAAGTCATCCGAATCGGGTGAGATAAAAGAAGAGGTAGTATTACTAAAACGTGGGGAGGAATATAAGCCTGATGAAAAGAATTCTTCCCTAAACTCGTTCGTCCCACCATATGTAAGACAAACGGGTAGTAATGCAACCTCGACATCTGCAACAACTGTTGAGACGAAAGTTGAACACATAAGTTGTTTCAGATGCAATCAAGTAGGACACCTTATTGCTGATTGTCCTCTAAACCAGAGAAAATTTAGAGGTATGAGGCCTCCGAAAACTGAGAATAAAACGAATATTAATTATAATATTGGTAAAAATGTGAACACACCAAATTTCAGACATTGGACTAATCCAAGATTTCAAAGAAATCGATCTCAGTTTTTCCCAGTTAACAACCCAGCCAACAATTATAATTCAGTTAATTCACTAAGGTTTGGATGGCCTCATAGTCAATCCTCGAGAAGGTTTCCATTCAGAACTTACAAAAATGATCCTCAAACTGACTTTGGGCAACCAAAGTACTAGATGCCGGTCAACAGATTTAATCGACCAAAGACCAGTAGGTCTTGGGTCCCCATATTTTAATCTTTTTCTCTAATTGTGCAGGAACAGTCGAACAGGGCTGTAAACAATATGTGGGTTGTGGATAGTGGTTGTTCCCGGCACATGACTGGTAACAAGAATATGTTACGTGACTGGAAACCTGTTCAAGGAGGAAGGGTTAGTTTCGCTGGAGAGAGTGGAGGTAAAATCAGTGGTATAGGAACGGTGAAAAATGGAAGAATGAAGTTAGAAAAGGTGAATTTTGTGGAAGAGTTGAAGCATAACTTGTTGAGTGTATCTCAGACTTGTGATAAAGAATACATGGTATGGCAGCATCAAACTGCTGCTCCCAGGTTCTTTGGATACAACAGTAATTGAGCGATTACGCAAATCTAAACATATTGACATTCGTCATCATTTTATACGGGATTGTGCTGAGAAGAAATTAATTGTGCTTGAAAAGGTTGATTCTTTGGATAATTTCGCCGATCTTTTTACTAAAGCGTTTGACCGATCCTGTTTTCAAAATCTTGTTGAGCTTAATGGGATGATCAATCCCGAGTAACCTTGTTTTCCGTTTTATTTAAAAAAAAAAAATATTACTATCGCTTAGAATTATGTCGGTTGCTTCAGTTTTAAGGACACATCTTCGGATATGTTTGGTCCTTACTTCTACTAGTAGATTATGAGGATAGCCATTAACCAGATGACTGAAAGTGACCGGGGCGGTTTATGATGAGTTTTTATTCTTTCGCTGAAAAATAGTCGTTCATACTTAGTTAGAAGGACACATACTCGTATGTGGTCGGTCCAGCTGATCCATTGGATCTTCAGGATAGCCATTTACCTGAAGACTTTGACTTGATCGGGGCGATAGAATTTAAAATTTTTTTTGGGAGATGATATAATTTTTCAAGTCTATAACTTCGTAAGAAGTTTCAGTACAATGTTTAAAAGAAAATTGATCCAACCTTGGAAAGTGATAGAAAAACTAATTCTGTGTGCTTAACTAGTGAAGTTATTAAGCCTAAAAGACTCTAGAACAGCCATTGTAAGTTATGGTAGCTTTATATGGTGCGTAAAAGTAGAAGTGATACAAACTAAATCTCCTCGATTTAATGTGGAGAATCATTCTGAGTTGTGCATGTCTCCATATACATCTTTCCGAATGATAGGCAGAAAAGTGATTATCCAGTCAAACACGAGCCCGTGAGTGTTCTGATTCCTGAGAAGATGGTGTGTCAAGTACCTGCAGTGATCCAGATTCGGGACTTACAGTTGTCTATTATTTGAAGTTGTATTAATATCTTTAGTATTAAAAAAAATGTTGTTAAGCCTTCTGAAGCTTATGCTGTTACAAATATCAATCAAGAGGCAAGAAGGAAATGTTGTTAAGCCTTCTGAAGCTTATGCTGTTACAAATATCAATCAAGAGGCAAGAAGGAAATGTTATTAAGCCTTCTGAAGCTTATGTTGTTACAAATATCAATCAAGAGGCAAGAAGGAGATCGGGAAGAAGACTCTAAAGATCGATATATACTTAATTGAACCTAATACGCTTTGAGAATATATAGGAGGCATCACAATCTCTCATGTGATGTCCATCTAAAGTTTGAGCTTAATTGAACCTAATCCGTATCACAGAAGAGATGAAAACCATACTAAGTTTTATACCTACTTACAACCTGTTTCTTTATGTCATAATACCGCTGAACATGGATCTATGTGACAGCCACTTAATTAGTATGATTCCTGTTCGGATCTTTTCTAAAACATGCAGGTTCTCGTCAAGACTGAAATTTGATCCCGTTTATTTAATTACTAAAATTTTCATTGCATATTTTGTTTTATGGTTTAAAACCTGGTTGCTTGGTTCTTTTATCGTAACGTTTAAATCTTTAACGGAGGATTTTAAAAGACAGTTGCTTTTGATCAAATTTATAAGGTCATGTTTTGTAAATTAAGTTAGGCGAACTTATGATAAGGTAAAGAGGCGAAGTTGACCATGGTAGACCTTAAGCGAAGTTAATGGACCAGCGAAGTTGTCACAGGGGCAAAGTTAAACTTAACTTTGCCCTTGTATTTTCAAACCTATATAAGGGTCAACTTGGTCAAACACTTTACAAATTGTCAGAAACCCAGCGAACTTATATCATCTTCTAACCGAACTTATATCATCTTCTAACCCTCGGTGAACTTAAAACGCGAATCGATCCTCGTTATTTTCTGTTTCCAATCCGTGTTAAAGGTGTGTAGGCTCGGTATAACATGTAATTCATACTAATGGTGTTAATCAGAGGCCTTGGTGATTCGATTTGTGACATAGTTTGTGCTAACTTTTAAACACTCGATAAACTTTCTGGTTCTAACATGTTTGTAACTCATTTGATCTTCTAGATCTCGATATTACTATCCTCTCATGGTTTCTTTCTCAAAAAACACCAAACAAAACCTTGATCGGATAATAATTTACGCCGTTTCAGATTCAGGCGAAGTTAGGTTTAGGCGAAGTTGTTCTCAACTTCGCCCTAATCATAACTTTGCCTGTTCATTTTTAATTAATTAATTAGTCTGGTTGTTCTCAGGCGAAGTTAGGGGTAGGCGAAGTTATACTCAACTTCGCCTTAGATTTAACTTCGCCTGCTGCTTATAATATTTTAAAAGTTCTAATTTGTTATCAGGCGAAGTTAGGGTTAATGCGAAGTTGTACTCAACTTCGCCATATGGATAACTTCGCCTGCACAAAAGATGTTATCATAACTTCGCTCATGGTAACAGGCGAAGTTATGATCTGCTTTGTCGATGTTCTAACTTGGACCGTTTGTTGTACAGATATGGCTGCTGTAGCAGGAGCGGGTGGTGCTGGTGGTGACGAAGGTGGTGACAACAACCGACAGTTCTTTCCGGGTCACAACATGTACATTACTTTGGATCCGGATGCTAGTGGTATCGATGATTATCGCGAGATCATCTCTTTCCTAGTTCGCTCACGTATTTTTCACGCTATCACTACAACTCTCCCCATTTCTCTACCGAATATTGAAGATTTCTGGCGAACGGTAGAATATGACTGTAGAGTTGATCCTCCGGTTATGTGCGCTACAGTGAACAATCAGGTGGTGCAGTTCTCAGCAGATCAGATCAGAGTCGCCTTGTAGTTCGGGGCTGAAACTACAGATGATCCAACAGATTTTCCAGCTCCATTCAGAGATGGTGCATTTCTACGTATGGGCTATTCGGGTCCTTTGGGTGACACTCAAAGGGGAAAGGGATTCTTACTGGATCAGTGGCGTTTTCTGATGCACGTGATGATTGTGTGCATGTCGGGTCGTAAAGCTAGTACTGACGGTATGGGGGCAACGATGCAATCTGCTATGACATCCCTGACTTACAACAAGCCCTACAGCTTCAGTTATATGGTGTTTTATGAAATCGATCGTCAGAGACGCGCGGTCGCTCGTGAAAGATTTTTAATGTAGCCGAGACTTTTACAGATGATTTTGAATCATGAAGCCCCTACGCTACCTCAACGACGTCCCATCCGTTATGTTGAGAGTGTAAGCAAGAGGATCTTCGCGCAATGTAGGTCGTCAAGTGCTCGCAGCAAACCAGAGCTTCGTCCGCGGCACACTCCATTGTTTGGTTATTTGGTGAACCATGCTTATATTGCTCCTCTTGGAGATGAATTTCAGGACCCGGCACCGCAACAGGCTGATGTTCCTCAACCACCACCTGTGGTACAGCAAGCATTGCCTGCTGATCCTGTTGCAGCTCCTAAGGAACATGTAGATATTGAAGCTGCTTTTGGTTGCCAAGGTTTCTTTGATATGGAAAAATTGATCCAGCTGCTGAAGTTCAAGCCCCAGTAGCTGAGGCTTCTGGTGTAAATGTTTCGATGGTAGCTACGTCTGTAGCAGATTCTGAAAGAACCGACTCTGACTCCTCCGCTGATGATATTGCTGAAGCACAACAGATTCTGGTCAGACAAGAAAGAATACATGGAAAGAAAAAGAAAGACTCGGATGACAGTGAATCTGACTTCGAGGAGGAGTTAGAGCAGTTGATACGACGATCGAAGAGGGTCAGAACTGGTGAGGGTTCGGGATCTGGTGAAAGCTCAAGGGTGGTTCGTTTCTCTCCACCCTCGTTATCTGGTATGACTATGATTCCTGCTTCTATGACTGTGACAGTACTGATCACCTCCAGTGTTCCCGTGGTGACAACATCATCAACTTTTGGTACTCCACCGACCACGTTTCAGTTTTCGGCTCCGGAGATAGTTTCCTTGCCACCTCCTCCTGTTACTCCATCGGAGGTTGTTGTAAGATTTGTTGAGTCAACGCTGGTTGTTACTGCGGGGTTAACTGTCACAATACCACCCGCGGTTACTATTCAGCATGCTTTTGATACTCCAACCAGTTTGGGAATACCTCCACCTTATGCTCAAGACGTTTCTCACATGCGTTTTGATTTTGATGCTACCTTGTCCGATTCTGAAAGGATAGCTGGTCTTGAATGGGTCGTTGCTGAACAGTCAAGAATCAATCTAATCCAGACTCAAGCTATCCAGCGCCTTGTGACAGAAAATCAGATCCAGTCGTCCCTCCTGGTTAAGCACGGTAAACTGTTTGATGCTTTAAAACAGTTCTTAGCATCTCAGGGGGAGACAAGCTGCAAGGGCGACGAGTTGAGAACAAAGAAGAGTCATGATAGAGACGATGATCCCAATGCATCGAAAGGTGCAGGTGGTGAGTTGCCAAGAACTGAACAAACTCTTGGGACTTCCACATCTCAGGGGGAGTCAACTGGTACGGCAGGTGGATCAGGTGGTGAAGATGTCGTTGTTGATGATGATGATGTGGGTGATGATGATGTGTTTAACTGTTGAGGAGATTGAAAAGATAGTAGAACAGATTGTGATTGATAGTGAGATAGAGGAAGGTGAGATTGTGGATGACAGTGTAGAACATGATATTCCAGATGTTGACAAAGTGAATGTGAGTCAAGATATGGATGTGTTAGATGAGTCTGAGTGGGAAGAGCAGCCGAGATGGAAAGAAGGCTACGCTCAATGGTTTGTGAAGACAAAGAAGCCAGCAGTTCCTATAATGTTCAAAAAGAGTTACAATATCAAAGGGTATGCTAAGTCAAAGAAGGGTATTATTTGTTGGCTGTATGATGAGCAGTTAAAGGTATTTGTGATTAAACGCTTTGATGGGATTCAGTATTTTAAGAGGACGTTGAGATCTCTCAATACCTTGCCTGAGTGTGAGGTGAAGGATTTGGCTAGATTGAGATTGATTAACAGAAGTGATGACAATATGGCTAGAATAATTGGGAAGATTGTGTGGAAAGAAAGTGTGAAAGAGAAGAAGTTTGAATTGTTAAAGCCGCAGAAAGGGAAGTTAGTTGAAGATAAGGAAAGGGGAATGCGAGCTGATGGCAAACCTTGGATGGTGATGAAATATAAACTGGTTCGGTGTTTGAAAGAAGTGCCGATGAAGACAATTCCCAAGGATGTTTTAAAGAGTCTCAAGTGGTGGTACGTTGATAGCCAAACAGCTAAAGCGGTTATGGAAGATGAAGATGAACAAAAAGTTCTGAGAGTGTATGATCCCATGCACTTGGTAAATTTGTCTCAAGCTAACTTGCAGGTGCTAAACGATAAGAAGATATTCTATATTCCTGCATTGAAAGATGAAGCCAAGAAGTACCAGAGGGTGGTCTCTATTTGTGTCAGACGACGGGTGACACGAGATTTTTGGGATTACTAGACACGAGAATGAAGATAAAGATATGAAGCTACTGTCAAGGGGGAGTCTGTTGGTGCATAATGTCAGTAGTTCAGTATCTAGTATTTTGTATGTGTCTGTAATCGTCTTAGATTGTTTGTATTGGTTTTGGATGTTGTGTCACACAAGTTCGCCTGGGATGTAGGCGAACTTGTAGACAAGCGAAGTTATGACAACTTCGCCTAGTCTGTTAGGCGAATTTGTTGAGGATTATATATTCCTCAATTCGGCTTGTTTGGTTTAAAAAGTTTTTCCAGAACGTGTATTTGTGATAATTGATATCACGTGTTGAAGTGTTACAATACAAACGTGTTTATTAGAATTGTAACGTGTTTTTGTGTATCGTATCAACGTATTTTATATCTTACGCTCGTATCGTATTACGGGGGATTCCGCACCCTCGTGTTACGAGATACTCCTGTGTAGATCTAATTGGGAACCTACAGTATCTGATTACTAATACTCTGTTTATGTGTTTAGGTTATAAACTTGTCGAAGAACAGGTTCTTGATGATTTTTCTTTCTCTTTCTTCTTCATCTTTATACCTTTAAATTACTTAAAGTACTGAACTTTATGACTAATTTCACTTTGAATATGTTTGATTGTGATGTTCAGATATGGCAGAAGAAGAACAGCCCAAGTACTTCTTTGAAAAGAAACATAATATGTGTGAACTTTTGCAAGTCACACCTGACAATGAGCCGGTGGCACCAATGATTACATGGATGGCTCGATCAAATGTCAGTTTTGCCTTTACTGAAAGTCCTGTCATATACAGAAATCACTCACTTGATTTCTGGAGATCTGCAACACTTGTGGATGACATAAATGGCCGACGTATTGAAGCCTCTGTTGCTGGCCATGAGATACATGTGACTGAAAAGATAATCAGAAGATGTTTGCGGTTGAATGATGATCATCATAACCATATAGACTTCAATACAGCACACCTGATGAGAATATTTGAAGAGACGATGGGTTATCAGGGAACAGTTCATGATGGACAATTTCAAAAGGGAATGTTCCCTATGTTGTACAGGTTCCTGATTCATCATGTGATACAGGGATTTGCTCCACGAAAAGGATCATGGACTTTGATGAGTCATGATCTAGCAAATGCCACTGTTGGAATCATTTATGATTTGCCCTTCAATTTTTCAAAGATGATATTTGATGGACTAGTAGCAAACTTGAAGAAGGCAGAGAAGGATATGTTTTTGCAATATCCATGGTTCTTACAAATAATCTTCAACAGAGAATTGCAAGATCTACCCACTATTGGCATAACCCACCTACTCCAGAACCCTGACACTTACAAGAGAAATAAGAATCCGGGTGTGGCCAATCGATTCAATGCTGAAGTTCCTTTTGAGATTGTGCCATGGTTGTTAAACCATGACTTGGAGATAATGCCAGTGCCTGAGTTAAGCTCAGAGGAGGAAGAAGTTGATGATGTTGAGAGTGACGATGATGGAGACTCTGATGATGGAGATGATAATGTTGATGGAGATGAAGGAGGAGCGGGAGTAGCTATGGAAGTTGTTGCATCTGATCGGGGGCAGCAACTTGAGCAAATTGATCAGCCTATTCCAACACCACCACAGTCACCACCACACCTTGACCAACCAATTATACCACCAACACCACAAACACCACCAACATTTAGCCCAAGTAATTCCGATCCATTCATTTCAAGCCCACCTCATACATAATCACCACCACCATCCTTATTCCAAACTCACACCACAGAACAACCTGAGTTTGAACATTTCACCACATCACCACCTTCAACACCACCCACTGACACTGACCTTCTAAACTTGTTGAAAGAAAATGCTGAGTTGAGAAGAAGAAATGAAGAGGTGACTAATGAAAATGTTATGCTGATAGATAAATTGGTACAAGCTAATATAAGAATTCAAGCCCTGGTGCAGGAGGTTGAGAAGACCTCAGCTGCCCCAACACAGGGGGGAGAATGAATCTATACCAACTGTCTCTGGTGTAAATATTGAAGAAACTGTAACAGTTGTTGTGATTGCAGACAATTTAAAATTGATTATGACTGAGTTTGATGATGGAGAGGAAATTAGTTAGGATAGGAGGATTGAGGATGAAGAGTATGATGGTGACAGATCAGATGTTGGTGAACAAGAATATGATTAAAATGAAGAAAGAATTGATGAGGAGAATGTTGAGAGAGTGGATGAGACTGAAAAGACAAATGTTGAGGAAAATGTAGAGAATGTAGCTGCAACCGATATGGCTACTGATGTCTTAACTGACATGCAAATTGGAGTTGAGACAACTGAAGTGTTAAATGAAGAAGATACTGCTGTTGAGGAGCCCATCACTCAAACTGAACAAACAGAAAGCTCCAAGAGGGCAGAGTATGATCCTGAGTTAGAGGCTCTAGAAAAAGAAATTGATAACTATGAACAGTCTGAAGATGAAGAGGATGCAAGGAGGAGGATTGAGAAAGGCAAGGCAAAAGTCAGTGTAGAAGAGCCTGTTGAGGCATATCAAGAAAAAGATGTGTTGTTTACAGATGATGATACTGCTGATGCTAATGCCCTGAGAGAACAAGAGAACATCTTAAGAGAAACAAGGGATAGGGAAATTCAAGCCCAATCCATGACTCCTGAAGAAATTGCAGAACAGGAGATCTTGATCAAACAAGCCAAACTTGCAAAAGAAATTTCTGATGATGTGGCTGATCAAGAAGTAATTGAAGCCTTGATTAAGCTGAGAGAGCAAGAGGAGGCTGAAAAATCATTGGCTTTGGTGGTTAGCAAGTTTCAATCTGAAAGTCAACAATCAGAAACTGCTGAACCAACCAATCTGAATAATGGTCTGATTATTGAAGAAGAAATTGGTGAGTCCATTGCTTCAATGGCTGCCAAGAAATGGACTGAGCAAGTAAAAGAAGATCTGAAGAAGAATCCTACTGACAGCTGGTCAGAAAGGGTGAATGTTCCTGAGCCTCATGAAACACTTAGACTTTCTAAACTTCATGAAGAATTTGCTGAAAAAGTCAATAGGTTTGCCAAGACCTACATGAGGAGAAAGAGAACAAATGAGCAAACTGAGCATGAAAGAGCTGCTAAGAGGGGCAAGTGGGATGATAAGAACAAGTATTTTGTTGAAACACCATAAGATGAAGCTAGTCCTATAAGGGCTGTCCCACAACAAACCTTGTAACCAGGTGAAAGAGTTCAAGGTGTCCCTGATGTGCCAATCAGAAGTGAACCAGATCATCCACCTTCTGATGAACCAAAGATTGATGCGATGAATGACTTGACTGAAGGAGAGGATGAGTCTGAGGATTCTGATGATGATGTTGACCCTGAGAATGATAAGGGAAAGGAGGTAAAGCTGCTAATGTTGTTTCCCCTCAGGTCACAATGACTGAGGAACATAGGGCAAACATTGAGCTGAGTGTGTTGGAAGCTAAAAAGAAAAATCCATTGGTTATAAAGTTAAGAAGATTCGGTATAAGCTTTGAAACTTTGGCTGCTATGAATGATGATGAATTGAAGCAGAGATTAGAAAAAGAAAATGATACTATCAAGAAGCTTATGCAACAAAAGAATAGAGATGCCCAGAAATACAGAGATTATCTCAGAAGGCATAACTATTGAAAAAAGGATCTGTCTCACTTTAACTTTGACTAACTTCAAGATTTGTATAACAGTGAAATAGAAAAGGTCATTGAAAAGTGTGTAAAAGAAAATGAGAAACTTGAAAAGACAGAAGCTTTGAAGAAAAAGTTTGGAGGAATGTGTGGATACCTGCTGGAAAGAGGTATGAAGCCTGAAATTGTTGAGCATCTGTCAAAAGAATCAGTGGTAGACCAATATAATAAATTGAAGAGAAAAGAAAAGCTGAAATGAGCTCAAACTGAAAGGTCTACCAAACAGGCTGAAGAAACTGATGAACCTCAAGCTAAGAAAAGAAGAATTCAGACTTTGAGGGAGAAGACAAAAGAAAAGGTCAGATCAGTTGAAACCCCTACTCCTCAAGAAGTGAAGCCTGAACCTGAGGATGAACCATTTGTTCCTTGGGAGAATGAAGAGATGATCAACATTCTGAGGAACATAATGATCAATCAAAGAGGAATGAGTGAAGCAGACTTTAATGTCTTGGAAAAGGAGGATCTGAAAAACCTTTTCTATCATCAAAAGATTGAGTGGGAAAAAGCATTAAGAGAAGGTGAGAACTCAAGATACTATGCAGATGGAAGATTTGTGCCTGCTGGGTTGGCAAAAATTCCTGGAATGGAAAAAATGTTACTAGAACTTAAAGAACATGGGGTAGATGTTGTTGAACTTGCCAATCTTCCAAATGAAATGGTAGAGGCCATCTACATAAAGTTTTTCAACTTAAGGCCTGGGAAACCAAAGAAGCCTATTCCTTTCAGGCCACCAATTTCAAGAAGATTTCCACAAGGTGGAAGAGGTCAAGGAGGAAGAGGTGAATCAAGCAGTTCTGCACAACAAAGAACAAGACCACAATCTGATGCGGATCTACCAAGAGAACTGTACTTTGACTCTGTTACTGATTCATTGAAGGTGATTATGGAGAGCAGACAATTGAGAGAGATTGTTGTTAGGAGTGACTTCTGTGAATACAATGAAGAACAACTGGAAAGGATGGTGACTCTTAGATTGTATGATTATCGAAACAAAAACAAAATGGCAGGTAGACAGATGAATGATCTGTCAAAATTCTTGTATGAAGAAGCTGACAAAGGGTTCAAGTTCTTGAAAGAATGGACATAGCTGAAGAGAATGGACATAGCTGAGAGAGATTATCAGATGACTATCAGAGAAGAGAATCCTTTGTCTAACATGAATTCATGCATAAGTATGGGAAGAAAAAATGAAGAATGGCATTATAGCTGACATTGAATACAAAGAGAATGCTGATCAAAATGAAAGCTGCTTCTGAGATAGTAAATCGAAGACAAGCCGTTCATAATGCAAGAAAGAGACAAGATCAATATAATACGCTTTGTTTTGTAATTTCTTTGTACAGCTTTTGATTATGTAATCTACATTTGAACTTTGATGTGTATTTTTGACCAAGTGTATGTAACCTTAGAAATGTTTTGGGTCAACTGAGGTGTTCCAATCTAGGGGAGATTGTTGAGTCAAACAATTGACCTAAGGGGAGTTTGTTGAGTCAAAGATTTGAGAAAGATGAAGTACATGGAAGATTGTGTTGGGTCAAGAGTTTGACCCAAATAAGGAGATTTGACCTAAACGAAGAATATGGAAGATTGGAATCTTCTTAACCTCCTCAGAAACTGCTAAGTATTGAATCCGAGCACACCTTGGAACTCCAAGCAATCTTTTACTTAGCCGAGTACGAGATTTTTCCTCCCGGGCAAGGTTTACTTCAAATAGTCTTCTTAAGTGGATATCCGAGTAAGGTATGCTAATTAGTACATTCCCGAGTAAGGATCACTGATTTAGCATCTCTGAGCAAGGTTCACTTTGTCAAGCAGGGTTGTTCTTCAAGACCAAGTATTTTACTCATCCGAGTAAGGTTTGGTTAACCAATTCCATGAAGCCAAGTGATTGGAAGACCGGGCAAGGTATTCTTTAATAATTATGGTCCGAGTATACTTGATGAGTTAATGGAATATCTCTAAGTTATATCGAGTAAGGTTCTGCTCAAGTAAGGTATGTACTCCCGTGTACGCCTTATCAACAAGTTATTCAATGACAATGAGCCGAACAGGACCATAGAAGAACAAGGTTGCTCGTAAGGATTTGTCGGGCAAAGTTTGATAAGTTCAAGAAGATTGAAGTCTACTCGGTGAATATTTTACTTGGTAAAATATTTTTTAAGTAAAGTCTACCCGGAAACTGATCCCGAGTACACTTCTATGTTTACCAAGTCTGAAGGAAGGCCGAGTACACTGCGTACTCAGAGACTAAAGATTAATGAAAAGCCTACCCGGAAGACTTGTTTTACACTTAGCTTATTTTGAATATGTAATTTGAATACGTATGATTGTATTTAGGGTTTCTAGAAGGAATGACAGCTAACCTAGGTTAGCAGGCCTATAAATAGAATATTTAGGGCACGCCGCCAAGGAGAGGCAGATGGACACATGATACGGATAAGACCGAGACATTAATTGAGAGAATATTTTGTGTGTGTCGACTGTCCTAGGATTCCTTATAGAACCCTAAATCGATTACCCTGTTTGTATGATTAACATTATATAAATGGAAATCTTTTGAGTGAATCCTGTGTGTGCCATCTATCTTTGAATATTCATTGCAACCGTATGTTTGTTATTGATTCCGCCTTTAACAAACGGTCATCTTTCTAAATATAGTAACCCATCATTAACTCTCTTGTCAACACGATTAATTTTGTGTGAGTTATGACATGATTGACTAAGATCCGAGCCGAATCGACCATATGAAGGGACCTGACAAGTGGTATCAGAGCTGAATACTGCTATTTTTAGAAAGAGTGTTGCTGATTGAAGATTTGAAGAAGAATGACGTAAGGAGGCACTGTTCGATTGATTTGTGACGTCAGCAGCCCTGTTCTTCACTTTTCTTCCAGATCTACAATTTTCGGTGTTTTCTTTTCCTTGTTTAAATTAAAGTTTTAATCTTTATATCTAAATCTTGTTCTAATTACATTAGGCACATCAGATCTGAGCATTCGGTTTCAGATCTGATTATTTTTGAAAAACTTTTTCAAAGAAACTGATTTTTGATTTCTCAAAATGTCTGGATATGAGGAACAAGAGGTGTCTACTAACAAGATACCAAGGTTGTATGGACAGGAAAACTTTATTAAATGGAAGGTACTCTTTGAAGCAGCCGTATGCTACAATGACATTAACATGTGGAACTCCATCAAGAATGGTCCGCAAACTACTGCAGAAGAAGGTGCAAATGCTACTACAACTGCTGTTGTAAGAGAAAAGATGAGAAAGGTGGATGACAAAGCCTTGGCTATGATTAAGCTAGGTTTGTCGTGGGAGATACTGACTAAGGTGGCTCATCACACAACTGCCAAACAAATGTATGATGCCATCCTTGAGATGTATGAAGGGAACTCTGAACTGAAAAACATAAAGAAGCAAAGATTGAAGCAACAGTTGGAAAGATTCAAATATAGGGATGGAGAAAGGTTGAAATCAATACTAGAACGTTTTCTGAGTATTGTGAATGAGTTGAGAACAACTGATTATGTAATGACTGATTTTGATTTGAATACAAAGTTACTCAACTCAATTCCAAAAGAATGGTATACTGCTTGCAAATTCATCCTTCAAAAGCATAATTTCAATGAATTGAAATTGGATGATGTGGTATGTTTTCTTCAAGCTGCTGAACTTGAAATGATTGCGAATGAAATGATTAAGGAAGATAGACCAAGCTTCAATGTTTCAAATGCATTGATTGCCCCAATGGGAAACCTATCAACAAAGAACCAACAACAAATTCCCATCATAGAAGAACCAGCTGAACATAATGTTGTGACTCCAAAATCTTTCATTGGGGGTAGCACAAGTACTCAAGGAAATCAGCAGAGGTTCAATGTGCAACTAATTGATGATTCTGAATCTGCCTCTATGTCTAGTGGAAATGTTACTAACCCTGTAACAGGACATGTTCAAAACAATGAGACACAAGCTTTGTTGTCTATGTTCACTGAGTCATATAATGCATTTGTTGCAAAGAACATGATTCACACAAGTGTGGTTCAAGATGATTTAGAACAAATTGATGCAGATGTCTTAGAAGACATGGATTTGAAATGG
Organism: Bidens hawaiensis; assembly: GCF_021521415.1. Taxonomy (NCBI): domain Eukaryota; kingdom Viridiplantae; phylum Streptophyta; class Magnoliopsida; order Asterales; family Asteraceae; genus Bidens; species Bidens hawaiensis. The sequence goes on along the minus strand of NW_027493270.1, from coordinate 35,554 downwards.
CAAGCTGCCATGTTAGGTTTGAGAAGTAGAAGGTTGTATAACAGAACTGGTAGAACTCTGGTTTCTGGTCCTAATGACAGGATTGGGTTTGACAAGTCAAAAGCAACATGCTACAATTGTCAGCAACCTGGTCATTTTGCAAGAGAATGCAATCAACCAAGAAATTTTCAGATAAATCAATTTCAGAATCAACAACCAAGAGGTCAGCATCAATATCAACAGAATCAACCAAGAGGACAGCAGCATTACCAACAAAATCAGCCAAGATTCAACAACAACAACAATCAAATGAACAACTTCAACAACAACAACTACAACCCAAACTTCAACAACCTTCAGCCTCAAATGAATTATCAACAACAAAGTATGCAACAGACTCAAGGCTTTCAGCCTCAAATGAATCACAATCAAAACTTTCAAGTAACTCAAAATAGTCAAAACAACACTATTCCAGCAAATCAAAATCAGATCAGAAATCAAGGAAATGTGGCAGTGACTACACAACATGAAGGAAGTTTTGATTGGAGCAGTCATGAAGAGGATATTGCTGATGATATCAGGAAGGCAAATGTGGCATTCATGGCCATAATTGAGAAAGAAAAGGGAACCTCTTCTCAGGTACACTCTGCTCCTACAGTTGATTTGAATGAACTTATTAGTGAACTAAAAACAAAAGTAGGCAAGCTGGAAGGTAAGTGTTTTAGAAAGCAAAGTATCATAAATGAGTATGAGGCAAGTGAAATGATTAGTGATGAAAAGATTAAGAGCCTTGAAGATGATTGCATGATCATCTACAGAACTCAAACCAGATACATCACTGAGATTGATGGTTTAAAGAAGATGTTGGTTGAAGAAAATGTGCAAAACACAAGACTAAAGGTTGAAACTGAATTTCTTAAGAATTTGGTCTCAACTGGCAACATATGTGGAATACTGAATCAAGTGAAAGAACAGGACAAATACAAGACAGTTCCACCTCCATTCAACAACAACTTTATGCCTAAAGTTGACAAAGAGAAAAGAGATGCATACTTACAACAATTCAAAGATGTCTTTCAAGACAGGGAAGAATTTGTTGATTTGTACAAAAAGGTTGAAGTAAATGAAGATAGAGAGTTTGTGATTAAGAAAGAAGTGAAAGAGAAAAAGTCAATTGGAGTTCAAGTCTCTGAGGATGACCTTGATTCAAATGAGTTGGATCAAGATGATTTGAGTGATTTGAGTGATCAAATTACTGAAAAGGAAATCAAAGCTGCTGAAAGAGGAAGAAAATACAAGAAACCTGAATCTGTTGATAAACTTCCAAAGTATCCACCAGTCCCACCAAGATTAAAGAAGCAAAATGATAAAATGAAAAGAGAACATGTTTCTTTTCATATCTGTGAAAGGAGGAAGATAAACTACAATGCTGTCAGACCACCAAGCAAAGCTGTATTGGCTAGAATAAAGCAGAACAACAAAAGGAAAATGGTGACCGAAAAAGTTGAAACAGAAAATTTTATCCCAGTTTATCCAATCTTTTCTAGTCATGAGGTGTTGGATGTTGGATAAGTGGAAACTATGGAAGAATATAAGAAAAGACAGTCAAGGGTTAGAGAAAGCAGTGATGAAGAACCTATGATTATGAAGAAAGTTGTCTTTGTCAAAAGCAAAGTTGCAAGACAAGACATCAAGATTGAGGAATTTGTTCCTTTTTCAATTGATTTTGATGGTCTAAAGAATCAAAAGACTTTAGGAGTCAATACACCTAAGCAAAGTGAAAGATTCAAGAAACCAAAAGAACATGAAGCCTTCAAGGGCAAGGTTTGGTGCAAAAAGTGTGATGAATATGGTCACCACAAAGATTCATGTAATGAAAAATTCAACCTCAAACCATTTCACGTCCAAAATGGAACAAAGTATGGTCAAGACTTTGTTTTGTACAAACAGAAGTATGATACATATTTGGGAAAAGGAAATGTGTGTGCAAAGGAGACAAGTAACAAAAAGAATGCTGAAATCAAAGGAAAGAAACAAATGACTGAGTCTGCAAGAAGAAGTGAGTCACCACATAAGCACAAGAAGGTGACAAAGAAGAAAAGTCAGTCATTGAAGATTAATCAAGACATTCAATCAGTTGAGTCTGATAAGTCTCAAGAATCATCAAACAGTGAGAAGACAAGAAGGAAATAAATTTATCTGAGAATAAAACCAAATGAACTGACTGGTGATGAAAAATTCTTGATGAAACATGGATATGAACCACAAGGTTTCACTTGGAAACCTAAAGCAGAAACTGAAATTGAAGATGTGACTGATGTAAGAGACTACTCAGAAACAAAGGACTATGTCTTCAAAGAGAATGTCCCTGACTCAGTTGAGCATCAAAGTTCAGTTTCACCTGTTAAAACAGCAAGAGAATGTGGATATGAAACTGACAATTCTGATACCCTGGAGATCACTCATGTAGATCCTAAACCTACAACACTCACTTCCCAAGCTACCACTGAAAATGACACTGGTGAGTTGCAAGTTGATGAAGCTTGCACTTCATCACTTAACTAATCAAATTACTCTTTGTGCAGGAACATGCCACTCCATTGAATGATATATGGTATATGGATAGTGGTTGTTCTAGGCACATGACTTGTGACAAGAGGTCACTTGTGAACTATGAAGAGAAATATGAAGGTCTTGTTGCATTTGGGAGTGATGAAAATGGTGGAAAGATTGTGGGTAAAGGAATATTGACAAATGGAAAAGTGTCATTTGATAATGTGTTTCATGTTGAGGGACTTCAATACAATCTTCTGAGCATATCACAGATGTGTGATAAAGGTTACAAAGTTAGTTTTGATGATTCTCATTGCTTCATCTTAAAACCTGAGTTTGTAATTCCACCTGAGATGATTATGATGATGGCACCCAGAAATGGCAACTTATATGAGTTAAATATGAAAGAAGCCATTTCAAGAGGTGGTGCATGTTTTGTCTCTAAAGCCACTGAAAATGAATCAAAATTGTGGCATAGGAAATTGTGCCATGTAAACTTAAAAAACATGAATAGACTGGTCAAGGGTGAACATGTGATTGGTTTACCTACAAGAGAATTTAAGTTTGATGATCACTGTGACTCATGTCAAAAGGAAAAACAACACAAGTCTACTCATAAGACAAAGCTCATCAATTCATTTGATCAACCACTTGAGTTACTTCACATGGATCTTTTTGGTCATGTGAGTGTGCCAAGTATTGGAAAGAAAAGACACTATCTGGTGATCATTGATGACTATTCTAGATATACTTGGGTCTATTTCCTAAGTACCAAGGATGAGTCTGCTGAGTTAATTATGGGTTGTGTTACAATGATTGAGAACAAGCTGAATAAGAAAGTCAAAATGATGAGAAGTGACAATGGTACAGAGTTCAAAAATGGAGTTATGGAAGAATTCTGCACAAAGAAAGGAATATTTCAACAATTCTCAGCACCTAGAACTCCTGAAGAAAATGGTGTGGCAGAAAGAAGAAACAGAACTTTGATAGAAGCTGCCAGAACCATGATGGCTGATGCAAATCTGCCTGTCACTTTCTGGGCTGAAGCAATCAACACAGCATGTTATGTTCAGAACAGGGTACTTGTAAACAAAAGGCATAACAAGACTCCATATGAAATTTTCAATAATAGAAAGCCTTACATCAAGTTTTTCAAGCCCTTTGGTTGCAAATGTTTTCTGTTGAACACTAGAGATTATTTAAACAAGTTTCAAACTAAGTCACTAGATTGTTTCTTTGTTGGATATTCTACTCACTCAAAGGCATACAGAGTTTATGTGAAAGATCACATGAGTGTGATAGAGTCATCTGACATCATTTTTAATGAAAATCAATTCAACACAGTCAGTGGTGCAACATGGTTGTTTGATCATGAAAAGTTAGTAAAGTCATTCAAGATTTATTCTAAAGACTTCGATGATTCATTCTACAAGACCAATACACATGTTGAAGAGAGTAAGAAGAAAGAACTAGACTTGGAAGAGTTGTGGAAAAGGTTGCAAGAAAAGAAAAGGAATATACTTTTGTGAAAAGCTCCTCAAGCAATGCCATTGAACAAGATGAGGAAGCAAACAATCAAGACATTTCAAATGTACAAAATGATCATGTTCAGAATGGGATTGACACATGCAACCAATCAAATGAAGATGAGAATGCTTCCACAACAAGATTTCAAGACTTGTTTCAAAGCTTGAATCTGGGAAACAATGGTGCATCTACTTCAGGACAAACCAATGATAAAGCACCAGAGTTTCATGATGCAGAAGCTGATTTGATCATTGAAGAACCTGAACTTAATGAATCAAATCTTGACACAAATTTGTCTACAAATATGATAATACAAACTCCTACTGTTGAAAAGAATCATCCTGCTGAAAATATCATTGGTGACTTGCATAAAAGAGTAACAAGGAGTCATTCTGTGATAGCAAACATCTGTCTGTACTCTTGCTTTCTATCCCAATTAGAACCAAAGAATATTGCTCAAGCAATAAAAGACAATATTTGGGTGGAGGCTACGCAAGAGGAATTGGCCCAGTTTAGAGATTTATAGGTGTGGGATCTTGTAGACAAGCCACATGACAGATATACAATTGGAACCAAATGGGTGTTCAGAAATAAAAGGGATGAAAGGGGTTTGGTGATTAAGAACAAAGCTAGACTTGTAGAACTGGGATGTCTTCAAGAAGAAGGGATAGACTTTGAGGAAGTTTTTGCAACAGTTGCAAGACTGGAAGCCATAAGAATTTTCCTTGCATATGCTGCCTCAAAGAACATAAGAGTATTCCAGCTTGATGTTAAATCTGCATTCCTAAATGGAAAGATTGATGAAGAAGTGTATGTGGCTCAACCACCAGGTTTTGAGGATCCCATGTATCCAAACAGGGTGTATAAGTTAAACAAAGCCCTTTATGGATTTCATCAGGCTCCTAGAGCATGGTATGATGAGCTATCAACTCATTTACTTGAAAATGGTTTCCCAAGGGGGGCCATTGACAAGACACTCTTCTACAGAAGAAAAGGGTCAGATTTGTTGCTTTTACAAGTCTATGTTGATGATATCATCTTTGGATCTACAAATGAAAATATGTGTTTGGAGTTTGAAGAGGTGATGAAGTCCAAGTACAGCATGAGTTCCATGGGTGAAATGAACTTCTTTTTGGGGCTGCAAGTTCAACAAAAGGCTGAAGGGATCTTCATTCACCAAACTAAGTATGCGCAGGATATTTTGAATAAGTTCAACGGTCATGATTACAAGACTGCTTCAACTCCAATGGACACCAAAGAAAAGATGATAGCTGATGAAAAGGGGGAGTCAGTTGATAAGCATGAATACAGAGCCAAGATTGGATCTCTGATGTATCTGACTCCAACAAGACCAGATATCATGTTTGCTGTGTGTGTGTGCTAGGTTCCAGTCAAATCCAAAAGTCTCCCACATGAATGTTGTTAAAAGAATATTCAGATACTTGAAGGGAAGACCATACTTAGGGATTTGGTATCCAAAGAACCAATCCTTTGATCTGATTGCATATACAGACAGTGATTATGATGGATGCAATATGAGTAGAAAGTCAACATCAGGGGGATGCCAGTTTTTGGGAGAAAGGCTAGTGTCATGGCAATGCAAGAAACAGACTACAGTATCAATCTCCACTGCAGAAGCTGAATATGTTGCTGCATCTGCCTGCTGTGCACAAGTTCTCTGGATTCAAAATCAGATGTTGGACTATGGTTTGAATTTTCTCAACACCCCTATTCTTATTGATAATACTGCTGCATATTTTACTGTTAAGAACCCTGTGCAACACTCTAAGACTAAGCACATTGAAATCAGACATCACTTCATCAGAGATTGCAGTGAAAAAGGTTTGATTGAAATGCAAAGAGTTGATACAAGTGATAATTTAGCTGACTTATTCACCAAACCACTTCATAGAACCAGGTTCAACTTTCTTTTGAAAGCCCTGGGGATGATCAACTCTGATGAAATCTAATTAAGGATGTGTGCTTTGTTGTGTACCTCTATGTGCTACTTGAATATTTTAGAAGAGGTTACACTTGCTGAATATGTTGCTGAATATGTTACTGAGTATGTTAAATGTTATGTGACTTAACTGTTTCTATGTGATAACTGATTATTTTATTAGAGATTACACATATTGAATATGTTTCAATTGAATGTTGATTGAATATGTTTTGATTATGTCACTGTTTTGAAGTTAACTGATATGTGCTTAAGTAACTATCTGTGCAATTTGTTTGAAATTGATGATAATTCTTGACTATCATGTTAACTGATCTGATGTTATGATAAGTAGTTTGATCTGTTTAGGTGAAATTGAATGCTTATATGATGTCATGAGTAATCACATGTTTATGGTTACTTGAATATGTTCTTAATCTGATCTTCTGATAATGTTAAGATAGGATAGACATTGAATGTTAGTACAGTCTGTTTTTCTTGATGATATTAAGAATGATTAAGATTTGAGTGTGTGATGCAACTGTTTGTGTCAAAATGTGTTTTATGTCAAAATTAAGTGATTCAATGAATTTTATAATGAATTTTGCATAACTACTATATTTTGGTCAAAACATGAACAAGTTGATTAATGGTGTAGAGATATGATAAGATTATTCAGTTCAAGCTTTTAAGAAGCTTAAAAGAAGGATTTTTAAAGAAAAGTCTCAAGTAGTTGTTTTTGCTGAAAATTATGTCATTTGCCCAGTTGGAAGGACATATACTTGTGTATGTTTGGTCCCTAAATCTCTATAGATTCAAAGGATAGCCATTAACCTGAAAACTGAATGCATTTGGGACAATTATGACTTGTTTCTTCTTCCTTCACTTAAAACTATGTCAATAACTCTGACTTTGATAGGACATATACTCACATGTATGTTTGGTCCTGTTGACCATTTTTGGTCAAACAGGATAGCCATTAACCTGATAATGAAGAGATATTGGGTTGATTGAATATTAAACTGTATTTTTATGGGAAATGATAGTACATTGACTACTTAGCTGATCATATGGAATTAATAGGCTAAAAAGACCTTAGTATAGTCATTAACATGTATGGTTGCTTACCCATGATGATGTAAAATCTAAGGTGATATAAACATAATGAATATGATAATCTTTATGTGGAGATGCATAGTTGTTTTGCATGTCTCAAGATAGATCTCTCCGAATGATATGGCAGAAAAGTGATTACCCAGTCATACACGAGCTTGTTGTTATTTGGTCAACCAAAATGAAACATCTTTAAAAATGACAAAGAACATGCTTTAAGAAAATTTGAGAAAATATCAAAAACAAGGGGAAGAAGGAATAAATCAACCAAAAGTTGATAAGTGTTTTAAATATTTTATCAAACAAGAGGGATACAACAAGAACTACAAAGATTTTGGCAAAATCTGTCTCATCTTGAATGAAAGGCATGTTGCTAACTGTAAGTCCAACGTTCAACCTCTATATATGTTTGAATCTAAAAATACAAAAATACAATAAGTTCTGTCATACAAAAACTATTTTTGACCAAATACAGGAGGTTGGAGTCAAATTGGGGTGATCTGGGGAAAGCCAAATAAGCTTTGAGAAGAGATATGAGGCATCATAGCACAGTGTTGACCATTATTGCATTATGCTCAAATTGAACTTTAATCATATCACCAAAGAGATGAAAATCATGCTAAGTTTATACCTGCTGTTAACCTATCTAAGTTGTCATAATAATGCTGAGAGTGATGTAATGAGATAGCTAATTAGTCAATATGATCCCATTCCTGAGATCTTTTCAGTTTATCAAAGATATTGTTTTGAAATGAATTATAACTGAAATTTGATCTCTAAATGCACCATTTGTTCTTAAACTATATTCTGAAATAATACATAACTTAGAAATGTCTTTGACAAGTGGTTTAAGTCAAAAATTGTTGCATTTTGCCTAAAATATGTGTAAATATGTAAGTTCGAGTAAGGTTTGATGCTTTATAACCTTCTCGAGCACAAACTGTTTGAATATGTACTTTCGGGTAAGGTTAATGATTTATAACCTTTCCGAGTACAAAATAGTTGATTATGTGTGAATATGTAAGTTCGAGTAAGGTTTGATTCTTTATAACCTTCTCGAGCACAAACTGTTTGAATATGTATTTTCGGGTAAGGTTAATGATTTATAACCTTTCCGAGTACAAAACAGTTGATTATGTGTGAATATGTAAGTTCGAGTATGGATTGATGCTTTATAACCTTCTCGAGCACAAATTGTTTGAATATGTATTTTCGGGTAAGGTTAATGATTTATAACATTTCCGAGTACAAAACAGTTGATTATGTGTGAATATGTTGTTTCGGGTAAGGTTTGATAATTTTCAAACTTTCCGAGTAAGCTTAGTCATTTCTGACTAACTTTATGATTTTCGGGCATGCTTTGAAGTGTTTACACTTTCCGGGTTGAGTACACTGTTGCACTCATTTTCCCGAGTAAGCTTGAAGTCTTGAGATGATTATGTGTTGTTATAGCTGTCTTTTAACAAGAAATTCTTGTTTCGAGCAAGCTATGCATTTTATATGCTAGTTTCGAGTAAGCTATCCACGTTATATGCTTATTGTGTTTCCAAGCAAACTTTGTGAACTTAAGTGAGTACACCGAGTAAGCTTTGTGTGAATATGTTGTTAGGAAAGGCTTGTTAATCTTTCCGGGCACGCTTAGATGTTACTGTTTAAGCTTGTCATTTTTCGGGTATGGTTTGATATGTTGAGTTCCCTCGAGCAAGGGCATACCTGATGATTGAATGTGTTTATCCTAGCAAGCTTAGTGCTAACTTAGGATTTTCGGGCAAGCTCTATGAAATTTTAGACTATAGCACACTTAAATGTTTATGTGTTTAATTTCATTCCGAGCATGCTCTGTGATATGTGTGTTTATGATTTCTTTGAAATTACAGGTGTTTTCGGGCAAACTTTGTTTTCCGAGCACACTTTATATTTCGGGTACAATTGTGTTCCTTCAATATACTTGGTAATTTTCAAAAACTTGACTTTCCGAGTACACTGTCTGTCATAATTTCTTTCCGTGCACACTTTGTACTATATGAAGGTTATTCGGGTATACTTTGCATAAGATTGTTGTCCGAGCACACTTTACATCTGAAAGAGTGCTCGAGCACACTATGTGTTCAAGCATACTTGAATGAATGCGTCGATTGAATATGTGAGTTAGTATGATAAAATTGTTTAGTGATTCATACTTGAATGAATGCGTTGATTGAATATGTTAGTTAGTATGATAAAATTGATTATGATTCTTATTAGGGTTCATGCTAGATATGTTTTAATTTGAAATTGAGAAATCTTTATGAGGATCTTAATTGATTCTTAGTAAGAATGTTTATTTGATGGATATATTTGATTATTTTCCTTGTGATTAATTTCTCAAGAAATCGAGTATTTTGGGTAAGCTTTCTTCGTTATGTCTTAACTTTAAAATAATTTACATAATCGAGCAAGATTTGTAAATGGGCATATTTGGGCAAACTTTGTATATTCAAAAATGAAAACTCTCCAAGCAAAGTTTGACCGAGTAAGATTTGTATGTGGAAGTATACCGAGTAGACTTTGGATATATTAATCTTTCGAGTAAGGTCTTGTGAACTTAAATGAAATTAAATGTTTTTAATATATCAAGTGGATAATATTACTGGTTGACAGCTAATAATTCATAAAATGATAAAAAGCATTTAAAACCCACTTTCAAAAGGTATATAAGAGGGAGTTAGGCAAATTTTTCAACATTATTTCCCTCTCTCTCTCTCCTTCCACTACAAAATACTTACACTCAAAGAAACCTCTCCGACTTCTTAAATTCTAAGTCGATCCTAACCCTAATTTTTATCAGCCCCTAATCCCGACTCGGTAAGCATTAATATTATGTTTTCCGATCTCGATTAGACAATAATGGGCTGTGATTATGTATTTGATTACTGACACTCTGTTTATTTGTTTAGATTATAAATTTGTCGAAGAACAGGTTCTTGACGATTTCTCCCTATCTTCTTCATTCTTATAACTTGAAATTATCTAAAAAACTAAACTTTATGACTAATTTCACTTTGAATATGTTGGTTTGTGTATTTCAGATATGGCAGACAACGAGCCGAAGTATGTTTTTGAGCCAAAGCACAATTTGTGCGCATTACTACAAGTGACACCAGAAAACGAACCAATGGCTCGAATGATATCGTGGATGGCACGGTAAAACATCAACTTTGCACTCACTGAAAGTCCTATTATTTACAGAATTCACTCCTTGGATTTCTGGAGATCAGCAGAGTTGGTTGAAGATGTTAATGGAAAACGAATAGAAGCAACCGTGGCCAGACAAGAAATACAGATCACAGAGAGAATGATCAGGAGATGTCTAAGACTTAACGATGATGATCACAACCACATAAACTTCAATACAAAACACTTATTGAAATTTTTTGAAGAAACGATGGGGTATCAAGGAAATGTCCATGAAGGACAATTTCAGAAGGGTTTGTTTCCGATGCTGTACAGATTTTTAATTCACCACATTATTCATGGATTTGCTCCAAGGAAGGGATCATGGACTCTAATGAGTCATGATTTAGCAAATGCCACAGTTGGGATAATCTTTGATCTGCCCTTTAACTTTTCCAAGATGATTTTTGAGGGTTTAGTAGGGAATCTAAAGAAACCAGAAAGCAAGAGATTTTTACAATATCCAAGATTCCTGCAGATCATATTCAATAGAGAGGTTCAAGATTTACCAACAGTTGGAGACACACATCAGTTGCAAGACTCTGATGCTTACAAACGAATCAAGAAATATGGTGTCTCCAATACCTTTAATTCAAATGTTCCTTTTGAAATTTTACCTTGGTTGTTAAACCATGATTTGGCTATAATGCCTGTGCCTGAGCTGAGCTCAGAGGAGGAAGCAGGGGGTGATGATGAGAGTGATGAAGATGATTCTGATGATGATAATGTTGATGGAGATGATGATGGAGATGGTCCAGAATTGTAGATTATGCCAGATGAACAGGGGGAGCAAAGAGAAGAAATTGATCAACCAATCCAAACACCACCACACTCACCACCACTAACCACACCACATCAAACACCACCTCAAACATTTACCCTAGACCAACCTGAAACCTCCACACATCAATCCCCAACACCACCAACACCACCAACCCATAGCCTAAACCAATCAGAACCAATCATTTCAAGCCTACCTCAAACACCTACCACCAACCAACCTGAATTTGAACCATTTCCTACATCAGAACCTACAAGTCCACATGTTGATACATTCCAAAGAAATCTTGAGTTGATGATGGAAAATGATGAGTTGAAAAGAAAAGTTGAGGAGGTTAGGGATGAGAATGTTGTGTTGAGAAGAAGGAATGAAGAGATAACTAATGAAAATGAAATGTTGTTGAGAAGGTTGGATGAGGCTGAAATGATGATTCGAACTCTGGTGCAGGAGGTTGAGAAGACCTCAGCTTCCCCAAAACAGGGGGAGAATATGGATGATACTGATGTGAGCATGGCTGATGCTGAAAGTGTTGATAATGTTGATGCTTTGAAGATGATAATGAACAATTATGATGATAGTGATGAGGCTGAAGGGGAAGTGAGAGGAGAAGAAATCAATGATGATGAAAAGGTTGTGCTTACAGAAGAACTGACTAAGGTTGTGGATGAGGAAATGACTGTTGAGAATACTAATTTGAATGCTACTACTGAGGAACTGGTAAACACTGAGCCTGAAGATGATCAAGAGGCTAGTTCCAAGAGGGTAGAGCATGATTCTGAACTAGAACAACTGTTCAAAGAAATTGATGAATATGAGACTTCTGATGAAGAAGAAGATGAAGAGCAGTTGTGAAAAAGGAAAGAAAAAGGTAAAGGGATAGCAACAGAGGAAGAGCCTGTTGTGTATGTTGAAAAAGATGTAACTTTTAAAGATGATGTTGCTGCTGCTGCTCTTGAAGAGCAAGAAAGAATAATCAAAGAAACTATGGAGAGGGAGAAAATATCCCTATCTCTGACTCCAGAAGATATTGCAGAGCAGGAAGATCTGATCAGAAAAGCTAACATTGAAAAAGAACTAGCTGAAGATGAAGCTGAACAAGAAGTTATAGAAGAACTGATCAAGATGAGCAGAGTTGAGGACGTAGACAACTCTCTGGCTTTGGTAGTCAGCATGTTTCAACCTAAAAGTCAAACATCTGAAATTGCTGCTGAACCAGCCACTGGTATGATTCCTGAAGAGGAGATTGGCGAGTCAATTGCTTCAAAGGCTGCCAAGAAATGGGCTGAACAAGTGAAAGAGGATTTAAGAAAGAACCCTACTGGTAACTGGCCAGAAAGAATATTTGAAAAGACTTATGAGAGAAGAAAAAGAACATTTAAACAAAGTCCTATCAGGGCTACACCTTTGCAAAGTCCAAGACCTGACGAACATATGCAAGGTGTCCTTGATGTAACAACTAGAGATGAAGCAGATCATCCAGCTCCTGATGAACCAAAGATAGATGCTATGAATGAGCTGACAAAAGAAGAGGATGACTCTGAGAACTCTGATGATGACAATAATGATAAACCTAAGAATGATGAAGGGAAAATTGGAACAACAGCTAATGTTATGTCCCCAGAAGTTGAAATGACTGATGTACACAGGGCAAACATTAAGCTGAGTATGTTGGAAGCCAAAAGGCTGATGGAACAGAAGAACAAAGATGCCAAGAAATACAAAGATTATTTGAGAAGACATGGTTACTCTGAGAAAGATTTGGCACAATTCTCTTTTGATGAATTGCAAAATTTATACATTAGTGAAAGAGAGAAAGTAGTGGAAAGATGTGTTAAAGAAAATGAGGAAATTGAGTTGGAAGAGTTGAAAAGAAAATTCAATGGAATGTGTGAATATTTATTGGAGAAAGGCATGAAGCCTGAAATTGTGAAGAACTTGGATAAAAAGACAGTTGTGGATCAGTATAACAGAAGGAAAAGAAAGAAAAATCAACAATGGTCCAAACTGAAAGCTCAATTCAAACTGAAGTACCTGATGAGCCACCAAAGAAGAAAAGAAGAATTCAGACCTTATGGGAAAAGGAAAAGGAACAAGTCAAACCTGTTGAAATTCCTATACCTCAAGAAGATGTAAAACCTGAACCATAAAATGAACCATTCATGCCTTGGGATAATGAGGAAATGATAAACATCCTAAGGAACATAATGATAAACAAGAGAGGGATGACTGAAGAAGACTTTAATGTGTTAGAGAAAGAGGATTTGAAGACTCTTTTCTATCTTCAGAAGGATGAATGGGAAAAGGCATTGAGAGAAGGAGAAAATCCAAGATACTATGCCGATGGTAGATTTGTACCTGCTGGATTGGCAAGGACTCCAGGAATGATCAAGGTGTTGATTGAACTTGAAGCAGCTGGACAGGATATCGTAGAATTGGCCAACCTTCCTACTGAGATGGTGGAAGCTATTTATGTTAAGACTTTCAACTTGGGACCTCAAAAACCCAAGAAGTCGATTCCTGTCAGACCTCCATTTCATCAAAGGTTTTCCAGAGGAAGAGGTTAAGGAGGAAGAGGTGAATCAAGCAGCTCAGTACAACACAGAACAAGACCACAATCTGATGTGGATCTACCAAGAGAGCTGTACTATTATTCGATCACGGATTCCCTCAAAGTGATTATGGAGAGCAGACTGCTAAGAGAGATTGTGGTCAGAAGAGACTTCCGTGAGTATAATGAAGATCAATTGAGAAGGATGGCCACACTCCACTTGTATGACTACAGAAACAGGGACAGAACTGCAGGTAGACAAATGAATGACTTATCAAAGTACCTGCATGAAGAAGCTGAGAAAGGATTCAAATTTTTGAAAGAAAAGAGAAGTTGGAGGATGATTCAACTCCACAGATCAAAAAGGTCAGAAAAGCTAAAGAGAATCGACAGGGCTGAACTGAACTACCAAATAAGTGTCCGAGATCAGAATCCACTGTCCAACATGAATACGTGTATAAACTTGGGAAGAAGAATGAGAAGGCCAAATTATACAGTACAGAAGAACGGTGTCATTACTGAAGTGGAATACAAAGAAGACACTGGTCACTATGTGCTGAGGAACTCTGATGGAATGATTTTGGCGATAATCAAGAAGGATGCAGATCTGACATGCTTACACAATGATGATCTTATAGATATTAGAGACTTGGTGATACCAGAAGGACACACTCACTACCAAGTGCTCAATATCTTCAGAGAAAGAGCTGCATCAGTGATACAATTAAGAAGACAAGCAGCCTACAATGGAAGGAAAAGACAGAATATATAGAATAGGCTTTGCTTTGAAGTGTCTACAGACAACTTTTGAATATGTAATTTTGTTTATGTAATTTGATTATGAAATTTGACTTTTAATTTGATGTGTATTTTTGCTGAGTGTAAGTAACCATAGAGTGTTTTGGGTCAGCTGAGGTGTTCCAATCTAGGGGGAGATTGTTGGGTCAAGAGTTTGACCCAAATGAGGAGATTTGACCTAAACGGAGAATATGGAAGATTGGAATCTTCTCAACCTACTCAGAAACTGCTAAGTATTGAATCCGAGCACACCTTGGAACTCCGAGCAAGCTTTTACTTAGCCGAGTACGAGATTTTTCCTCCCGGGCAAGGTTTACTTCAAATAGTCTTCTTAAGTGGATATCCGAGTAAGGTATGCTAATTAGTACATTCCCGAGTAAGGATCACTGATTTAGCATCTCCGAGCAAGGTTCACTTTGTCAAGCAGGGTTGTTCTTCAAGACCAAGTATTTTACTCATCCGAGTAAGTTTGGTTAACCAAGTCCATGAAGCCAAGTGATTGGAAGACCGGGCAAGGTATTCTTTAATAATTATGGTCCGAGTATACATGATGAGTTAATGGAATATCTCTAAGTTATATAGAGTAAGGTTCTGCTCAAGTAAGGTATGTACTCCCATGTACGCCTTATCAACAAGTTATTCAATGACAATGAGCCGAACAGGACTATAGAAGAACAAGGTTGCTCGTAAGGATTTGTCGGGCAAAGTTTGATAAGTTCAAGAAGATTGAAGTCTACTAGGTGAATATTTTACTTGGTAAAATATTCTTTAAGTAAAGTCTACCCGGAAACTGATCCCGAGTACACTTCTATGTTTACCAAGTCTGAAGGAAGGCCGAGTACACTGCGTACTCGGAGACTAAAGATTAATGAAAAGCCTACCCGGAAGACTTGTTTTACACTTAGCTTATTTTGAATATGTAATTTGAATACGTATGATTGTATTTAGGGTTTCTAGAAGGAATGACAGCTGTCCTAGGTTGGCAGGCCTATAAATAGAATATTTAGGGCACGCCGCCAAGGAGAGGCAGATGGACACATGATACGGATAAGACCGACACATTAATTGAGAGAATATTTTGTGTGTGCCGGCTGTCCTAGGATTCCTTATAGAACCCTAAATCGATTACCCTGTTTGTATGATTAACATTATATAAATGGAAATCTTTTGAGTGAATCCTGTGTGTGCCATCTATCTTTGAATATTCATTGCAACTGTATGTTTGTTATTGATTCCGCCTTTAACAAATGGTCATCTTTCTAAATATAGTAACCCGTCACTAACTCTCTTGTCAACACGATTAATTTTGTGTGAGTTACGACATGATTGATTAAGATCCGAGCCGAATCGACCATATGAAGGGACTTGACAAGTGGTATCAGAGCTGAATACTGCTATTTTTAGAAAGAGTGTTGCTGATTAAAGATTTGAAGAAGAATGACGTAAGGAGGCACTGTTCGATTGATTTGTGACGTCAGCAGCCCTGTTCTTCACTTTTCTTCCAGATATACAATTTTCGGTGTTTTCTTTTCCTTGTTTAAATTAAAGTTTTAATCTTTATATCTAAATCTTGTTCTAATCACATTAGACACATCAGATCTGAGCATTCGGTTTCAGATCTGATTATTTTTGAAAAACTTTATCAAAGAAACTGATTTTTGATTTCTCAAAATATCTGGATATGAGGAACAAGAGGTGTCTACTAACAAGATACCAAGGTTGTATAGACAGGAAAACTTTATCAAATGGAAGGTACTCTTTGAAGCAGACGTATGCTACAATGACATTGACATGTGGAACTCCATCAAGAATGGTCCGCAAACTACTGTAGAAGAAGGTGCAAATGCTACTACAACTGCTGCTGTAAGAGAAAAGATGAGAAAGGTGGATGACAAAGCCTTGGCTATGATTAAGCTAGGTTTGTCGTGAGTTTCTTGAGGGCATCTTCTTTACAAGTTAATTGTAAAATCAACTCTTCTTATTCCTTTAATTTCACCCCCTGAGACTCAACAATCGTACGCAACGACTTAGTCTCCTTCTGACAGAAAGAAATATAACTCATCATTCGTCGTTGAATCGCTACTTGATTCGTTAAATTAAAGGTAGCGAATCAAGACATGATTCGTGTCATGATTAGTTAAATATGCATAACGTAATACACTAAGATTGATGAGACTCAACATCTTGAAATATCAAGGTTAGACGAACCCACTATAACCACCGATAACAAGTAATCATAATTAACCCAGCAAACAACAATCAAATGATGATTGAAGTCCACCAAGGGTATCAAAATCACATTCCGATCACAATGACAGCTAAATCATCAAATTATTAACATAAATTATACATAAATAGGTTTAAAGACTCGGAAACCCTTAAACCCTTAAAAAATCAATAATTTTGCTATCAAATCACAACCATTTTTGACGAAAATTAGATCGCAATAATCGTCTATACCTAAGAAACTCAAATATATCCTTGAAATGTCAAAACGAGAAGGTCGAAATTTCAGAGAAAATTTGAACAGAGTTTCTTTAAGGTGAAGGAAGACGAAAAACAGTGTAGAAAACTGTTGGGTTTCTTGTCCTTTTATATAATTGCACGCCTCCCGAGGTGCAACTTACCTTATTTTGGCGAATCGCTACTTGATTCGTTAAATTAAAGGTAGCGAATCAAGACATGATTCGTTAAATATGCATAACGAAGGGATGATTCGTTACAGAGTGCGGAAGCGAATTAGGTGAGTGAACCAGAAGCTAGTTCGCTAAAGAATCACCTAGTTCGTTATCCATAAATAACGAATTAGATTCTAATTAAAAAATCTTTTATTTAATTTTAAATTAAATAAATAAATAGATTAAATAATTAAATAAAATAAATAAATTAGGTTATCGAGAATCTTTTTATCCCGACAACCAAATACCTTAAAAACGTTTCAGTTTTACGAAACATAACTTAAAAAAATATTTAAAAAGAAAAAAAAATCTTTTTGGTATTTTGTAAAATAAAGAATAAAGAATGTATTTACAAAAGAATATCCGAATCATAAAAATAGACAATCTTTTTTGTGTTTTCATTAATTTTTCAAAAACATAACATATTTTGTATTTTTGTCAAGTTTGAGCAGAGAATCATATTGACCAAATTTCCTTTCCATCACAGTTTTATATTTCAGCGATATTATGACTGGCGATAAGTCGGCCATTGGTATTGTTATCCACATAAATCTAATAACACACATTCAAGTATTTTTGTGATATGATTAATTTGTTCAATTAAAGCACAGAATATCAGAAACTATCAGCCTCTAATCTCGGTTCAAGCTTAATTTGATTTTTGCCAAATCACCCCAACTTGACTTAAACCATTATATTGTTGATCATAATTTTTTATACCAATTTTGAAATTTTGAGCAATGCATCAAGTTTCCTTTACAGTGAGTGAGTATGCACGAGTCCATTTGTCGGCTTACATACATTGTATCCCCTGGGCTCCGTTTCTTATTGGTATTAAGACGCACGCAAGGGAGGAACAATTGTATGACTAACAGCGGATTTTGATCAAGTCAGTAATTTAAATTGTACGAAGTACAGCGGTGATCAAGTTTCATGACTTTGGGTTTGCTTCTTGAAAGCGAGTGAAATATTTATGCTTATGGATACCCAGATGATTAAGCCGCATAAAGACTCACAGTGTCCAGAATCCTAA
This sequence comes from Bidens hawaiensis, assembly GCF_021521415.1. Taxonomy (NCBI): domain Eukaryota; kingdom Viridiplantae; phylum Streptophyta; class Magnoliopsida; order Asterales; family Asteraceae; genus Bidens; species Bidens hawaiensis. The sequence continues at coordinate 17,392 of NW_027493270.1, read as the reverse complement.
CGCTTGTTATTTGCTTTATTTTATTTTTTGTGATCAACAAATATAAGGCTTAAGTATGACTGGTTATTACATTTCTGCCATCTTCACCGAGACTTTTGCTAGAGACTAACACCTCTTTCAATTTGGCGTTTCTTTATGTTTATATCACATACTTTACTCTACTGGGTTGTTTTAAGACCTACCAATGCAATTAACCACACAGTCTTTTAAGCTTACTTTTTGCTGGATTTGGGGTCAAGATAATCAATGTACTCTCATGTTCTCTTTTTGATTCAAAAACTCAAAATTTTGAGGAGCATAAAATAAAGAAAAGATAAATTTAATCGCCCCAGTTAATTTAAGTTTATAAATAAATGGCTAACCATCAATTCACAAGTGAATAATAGGACCAAGACATGCAAGAATGCTTCACAAACTTAAATAACCGACATAATTTTCAGCAAGAAAATAATCTAAAAACGCCTGCAAAACTCTTTTTGATTTTTCTCTATACAAACTTTAACAACACAATCTTTTTGGATTTTCGGATTTTTCTGTACAAACATAAATCACATTATTTTTGGTTTTTCAAAATTTTAAAATGTTTTTGGTTTTTATAAATATAAAAGAAAAACATTAAAGAACAAAAATCACAATATTTTTGAATTTTGAAATTTTTTTGTTTCAATGTTTATGGATTTTATCTATACAAACGAAAAAACACACTCTTTTTGTATTTTCTAAATTTTCACCCCCTAAAACCAAAATAAATTTTAAAAGAAAAATATGACAGAAAATACAGATAGTCATCCTTATTTAAGGATATCAGCGAGGGTCTTCAATCCGTTTAAATCAAGCAAAAATTTAAAATGCGTTTTGTCAAAAGCTTTAGTAAACAGATCGGCTTTCTGAAAGTCAGTATGTACTTTCTCAAGATCAATCAACTTCTTCTCAAAGCAATCCCGTATAAAGTGATATCGAATTTCGATATGTTTTGTTTTCGAATGTTGTACGGGATTCTTTGTGATAGAAATTGCAGCAGAATTATCAATCAAAATAGGAGTAGTAAGAAACTTCAAACCGTAGTCGCGAAGATATTGTTGTATCCACAAAACCTGGGAACAACAACTCGAGGCTGCAACATACTCAGCTTCGGCGGTTGAAGTGGAGACCGTTGTCTGCTTCTTACACTGCCAGGAAACAAGCTGGTTTCCTAAAAATTGACATCCTGCAGTCGTTGATTTGAAGTTGATCTTGCATCCTACATAATCTGAGTCTGAGTAGGCAGTAAGATAGAAAGTATCATCCTTAGGGTACCACAACCCGATGTCTGGATTTCCCCTCAAATACTGAAGAATTCTCTTGACTGCAGCTAGGTGAGTCACTCGTGGACTTGCTTGATACCTAGCACAAAGACAAATAGCAAACATAATATCAGGGCGAGATGCCGTTAAATACATTAAAGAACCGATCATGGCACGATAGAGGGTGGATCAATGGAATCTTCCAATTCATCCGGTGATAAATTGTGCCCTACTGGAAGAGGAGTAGAAGGGATTTTTCCGGCAGAAATCTTGAATCGGCTCAAGACGTCGTTCACATACTTAGTCTGGTGAATAAAAATTCCATGAGCAGATTGGTGAATCTGCAACCCTAAAAAGAAATTCATCTCTCCCATCGAGCTCATCTCGAACTTGGTTTGCATAGACTTCTCGAACTCCTTACATAATTTGTCGTTTGTAGACCCAAAAATAATTTCGTCGACATAAATCTGGACTAGGAGAAGATCGTCACCAACAGTTTTATGAAATAAAGTGCAGTCGACAGTCCCTCGTTTGAAGCCATTATCAGTCAGATGGTCGGCGAGCGTGCAATACCAAGCTCTCGGGGCTTGATGTAGACCATACAGGGCCTTGTTTAATCGGTAAACACGGTCCGGATAATCAGGATCTTCAAAACCAGGAGGCTGTAAAACAAACACTTCCTCGTGTAATTCACCATTGAGAAAAGCACTTTTAACATCCATTTGATAGACCTTGATATTCTTATAAGCTGCATATGCCAGGAAGATTCGAATCGACTCTAATCTTGCAACTGGAGCATATACCTCTGTGTAATCAATACCCTCTTGCTGATGAAAACCTTGCACCACTAAATTTGCTTTGTTTCTGACAATCACCCCTCGATCGTCCTTCTTACACTTAAATACCCACTTAGTCGGAATGACTTTTTTGACTCTAGCAGGTTAGTCTATTAAGTCCCAAACACCCAAACGTTCAAATTGCTGTAATTCTTCTTGCATAGCTTCTACCCAAGAAGGATCTTCAAGTGCCTTACGAGCTGTCGTTGGCTCAACTTAAGATAGAAAGCATGAGAATTTAGCAAGGTTTAAAATTCCCGAAGAATGTAAGTTAGTGTAAGCACAAAATATGTTATTATCACTTGACGAAGCAACTTGATGACGTGTACGAACGCCCACATCAAGTTCGCCAATGATGTTTTCCTGTGGATGATATCCATAAATCCGAAGAGTGAGATTCTCAGGAACAACAAAATTATCAAATAAGTTAGTGTAATGTTCACCTAACTCAGGAGATGAAACATTATCACTGTCAAGATCAATAACATGATCTTCAGCTTGATCATCATCAGAAGAAGTAGAAACATTATCAATAGCAACTGGAGAAACAACTTGAGGTTCTTCAGTTGGAGCATCTGGTTGAGCTTCAACATCATTAGAACTTGAAAATCTTGGAATGGTCAAATGATCTTCAAAGTATGCTCGAACCAGATCTTCGTCAATGTGTTCAGTCGAAGGAGTAAATGAATTAAATAAACTATCGTAGTCAAACATTCTGTCTGGACTTTTCCCTTGAGGAGGAGTTGTGTACTTTTAACAGTCCACATGGTACCATTCTTCAACACAACCAGATGTGAAATTAAAAACCCTTTTCTTTGAAGATGCATATCCCAAAAAATACCCTTCGATAGCTCTTTCTTCAAATGTACCCAAATCCTTCTTCAACATTGTACACGGACACCCAAATGGTTCCAGGTCCTTTAAATTAGGTTTTCTATTATTTAAGAGCTCGAAGCTTGTTTTCTTGAGTCGTTTCACAGTTAGAACTTGATTAAGCGTATAACAAGTTGTATTCACTGCCTCACCATTTGTTTATATAGTGATTCGATATTAGTAATAAATTTTTGTACCCAAACCGGTGTTTGATCCTTCGAACTCATAAATAACACCCAAGAGTATCTTGAATAATCATCATTCACTACAAGACAATACCAGTCTCCAGAAATACTCGCATGATTCACTGGACCAAACAAATCCATATGAAGTCGTTCAAGAGTAGTATCAATGGAATTCAATAACTTAGAGGAATGTGTCTTCTTCTTCTGCTTGCCCTTTTTGCATGCAACGCAGTGATCGGATAACCTAAAATTATTTAACGAGACACCCTCAACTAAGTCATTCGCCATTAAATAATTCATCTTTCTGACATGTATGTGACCCATTCTACGATGCCATAGAATCGAGTCTTTCTCGGTTGCTTTCGAAACAAAACATGTTTCGATCGATGTGGATACCTTAGAACTCATATTTAAGACATAAATATCATTTGATCGTGGTGATCGCATGACAACCATGTCCTCGGGAATAACATAACCCGGTTTCAAGATAAGACATTCTTTGTCAGTAAATATCGTAGTGTACTTTTTATTACAAGTCTGCGATACACTCAATAAGTTATGATCAACTTTGTCGCAATAATTTATTTTCTCAAACGTAATGTGACCATTTGAAACTTCACCCACTTGTGTAATCATGCCCTCAGAATTCCCAGCAAACGCTACATAACCCCCTTCAATACTTCTTACGTTGGTTAACAGGTCGAGATTCCCAGTGATATGATGAGAACATCCGCTATCCATGATCCAGTTTTCACCAGAGATGGTCTTGGATGAACCCTACACACAAACAAAAGTGATTAGTTTAAAAAGGCAGCCCGAGCCTCAGTCTTCGGCACCTTTTGGTTTTCTCTTTGATCATGAACTTGAACAGATTTCAACTGTTGTTCAGCCACTTGTGAATAAGTTACCGGCTTCCTAGACTTTGGTCTTAAATAAGCTGCCTGAACAATGTTTGAATTCTTGTTCTGACATATGGGTTCAATTGGAACGAATTTTTGGTTTCACTTGACCATGTGTCTCATTAACATGAAGAACCTTCAGAGGATTCACATTAGAGAACAAAATATGAGTATCATCAGCATACGACACAGGTCGTTTCAGAATCTCCTTGACCAATGGAATTGGCTTAGATTTGTCCTTTATAAAAGGATGAAGATTCTGATAGTTCTGCTGACTACAATTCCTCACAACATGACCCTGTTGACCGCATAAGAAACAACTTCTCATGTCTACACGATGTTGTTGCGAGGTATTTGGAATAAATGACCCAAAAGTTTGATGATGACTCACATTTTTAGTCATGCTCTTAGCAAACTCATCAGATAATTCAGACTTCTTCTTTAGATAAAAATCTAAATTAGAACAGTTCGAAAAACTTTTTAGTGTATCTGTCCCATTTGACTTCACAAATTTAATTTTCTTAGCTTGTTTTAAAAGTTGTTTTGCCTTAGTCAATGGGTCAGATTGAACTGATGTTTTTGTTTGAGCATACACACATTCAAGTTCTTGAATTTTTGAAGTTTCATTGATAAAAACACTCTCAATAAGTTCAGGTTTGATAATACTTATTGGAATATCTTTTTCAGTAAACATCGTGTCTATTCCTTTTAACTTAAAAACTCTAGCCGATGAAGACTTAGAACTCGGAAGATTAATGAAACGCATTAAGTCCTCGTCAGAAATCTTTGGTTTAACTGACTTCTTTGCCCTCACTGGTTTGGTTTTCACAGTTTCTTCCTTGTTAACTTGAGATTTGAATGAACCATACACAGCTTCCTCAAATTCTTGAGGTTCACAAAGAATATGATTAGAACTAGGAATGTTCTTATTCTTGTGTATAATCTCAGGTTCAAACACATCTTCAATAATCACTTGGTCAACATTTTCAACAAAGACCTTTTTATTTTCCACAGGAGGTTTTTGAGGAGCAACTTCGGGTTTGACAATTTCAGGTTTAACCAATTTAGGTTTTTCAGAAATCACAGATTCCTTTTGAATCAAATCCTTTTCTTTTCTTGCAAAAGGATTAATTTTATAATCATTATGGAAAGTTGGTGGAATTTCAACAAAACCAATACCTTTCTTGGAATCCTTTTGTTTTCCAGATACCTCAATGATTTCATTCAACAGAAAAGATGAATTTCTAAATTTCCCCAATTTATTCTTCAACTCAAGAACCTCATTCTCAAGCTCAGTTATCTTTGAACGATGTTTCAAAATCTCTTGAAATTTTTGTTCATTAATTGTCATCTTCACGGATAACTCAGCCTTGAGATCGTGGTTACTTGTCGACAATGCATCAATCTTTTCTCGAGATCTCATTTGAGACTCAAGAGATTGTCGATAAGTATCCTTAAGAGAAGCAATTTCTCTTATTAGACTATCATTTTGATTTTTCAATGCTTCTAACTTAGATTTGTTAGATTCACAGTCAATACATGATGCTTTAACAGATGAAGTAGCAGAAATAGAATTACTAACCTCGTTAATCTTGGCCATGCAAGCAAACATTGATTTGGAAGGCTTGTCGCAAGAGTCATCAGAATCAGATCCAGAATCATTATCGGAAGACATCTCACTACCAGTTGCATCTTGACAATCTTTATGTAACCCAACCATAGCCAAATTTGCTTGAACATCATTGCATAGTAACCGTTGTGACCAGTCGGTTCCATCTGCTAACATTACTTGTGTTGTAGAAGAAGATGTTTTCTTTTCAGCATCACTTCCTCGTGGTGTAGAAGCATTTTGATTTTGACCACGAGAACCAGTGTATTCTTTCCTTGGTTTGTCACATTCCTTCGCGAAATGCCCAAATTCTTGAAAATTATAACACTTTACCTTTAATTTGTCAAAACCCAACTTCTTGTTTTAAGCTGGAAGATATTTTCCAGTTCTCTGCATGAATCTTTTAACTTTACGAATGATCATAGCCATGTTCCATTTTAAATCCATGATTTCTAGATCATCTGGATCTATCTGATCATAGTCCTCATCTGTTAAATCACTTGTGACAATCTTACTACTCACTAAGTTTTCATATGAAGACATAAAAGCTGTCAGAAAAGCAAAGTTTTGCTCAGCTTCCTTCATATTAACACTAGGTGGTGTAGCAAATGGATTTGTATTAGTTGAACTTCCAGAACCACCCGAATTACCAGCAGAATAGAAACAAACTTTTGGATCATTCAACATAGTTGATTCTTGTTCACTTGCAGCATGAGTAAGAAAAGAAGTGATTGGAGAGATCGTTGAACTAAGAGGCAAACTTCCACCATAGAAAGCTGGATCTTGATTTTATTTGGAGGATTTTTTACACTTAAGATCGTATTCTCTAGCTTCGATCTTTTGTAGAAATTCAAGTGCCGTCAGGTCTTCATTCACAAAATAGTCATTCTCTTTCAAAACCATTAGAAATGTTGAGTAAGAACTTGGAAGCACACTTTTAATAGTGTCAATTTTATCCCTTTCAGAAATTTCCATTTTCATCTTGTCCATTTCAGCAATTAAATGACTAAATCTTGTAGTCATCTCTTCAACTGTTTCTCCCTTCAATAGATTAAAGTTTCGAAACTGAAACTTGAGCATCACTTTCTTACTCGCAGGTGTGTTTCCCATGCTTCTCATACACAGATGTTGAAATAAAGACGCACATCTCTTGATACTACCAACTTGATGAAAGATATTTTCTGGTAATGCCATAGTCAGAGTAGAATAGGCTTTTATCTCGATTTCTAAAGCTGTCTTCTCTTCTTGTGATTATTGAGAAACAGCTTTAGGAGTATACCCAATAGTATCATCACCAATCATTGGTGCCACATAAACTTCATCAAGACAGTAAGAGCAATCAGGATGAACAGATCCCAAATAAGCACGAAACCGAGGTTCCCACTTGGCAAAGTCACTGAACTTCATTAATCTTGGACATTTAGAATGCGAACCTATCTCGGTATCAAGTTGAAACATCTGTTGCATCAACATGTTTTGAGAAGCTAATGCATACATACCGGCCATCTTTGAAAATTTAAGTGTTTAACGAATCAAATAGTGAAATAGCTTAACGAATCAGTTAACAGTTATAGCGAATTGTGAATAGTTATAGCGAACTGTGAACAGTTATAGCGAACTGTGAACAGTGTTTAACGAATCAACTCTTAACACGGTTAAGATTGACCAAATAGTGAAACAGATAACGAATGAGATGAAGGTTTAACGAATCACAAGTCAACTTAACGAATTGACCAAACGAATCACAAAGGATTAGTTTAGAGAATCAGATGATAATCAGTAATGAATCTCTAAGGAATGCTTAGCGAATTAAGATAACGAATCAGCTACAGTTGATAGCGAATCAACTATAACGAATCAGGTTGTTACAACCATTTGTAACAAACTTTGACACCTTGTGCCACGTGGCAAAGGTTGTTAGGACACAAATTCTAAGAAGAACACATGTCACAAGAATCGGTTAATCTAGATAGCGAACTAGATAACACGAACCAATAACTCACACGAATTGATTAACGAACTGGGTGACGAAGTAACAATTTTTATAACGAATCACGATGAAGCATATAGCGAATCATCAGGAAGAAAATAACGAATTAAGTTCATCTTCAAACATTCAAAGAAATTTTCCAAAAATTTTGAAGATCAAACCCAGAAATACCAGATTTGTAATACTACTTCGTTTCTCAATCAAAACACACAAATAACCTATCAATCTTCTCATAATCAAATTCCGAATCCAGTACACACCATATCGTAATCAATTAACACCCTAAACCAATTCAATTACACCAAAAACTATCCCCTGTTTCGGACTTAAACCGAATTCAAAACCAATCCACACAGATTCAATTCAAACCTCAATTCCACTAATCCGAACCTAGCCAATACCTTGACCAACACAAACTCAAACCAATCCGTCCATAATTTAACCAATTCAAACCAAAATCAATTCAAAAACTCTAAAACAGAAAAAAAAAACTTAATAACAATAACAATTGAAACACCAAATCAAGTGTAAATCGAGAACCAACAGCTCTGATACCACTTGTTGAATCCTGTATGATTCGTATAAATAACAATAACCATTAACAGATCTCAGATCTGTGAATATCCGATTAGTACTAGATCTAGCTCCTGATTACAATTGATTAGGTGTTATGTATGTATATCTATTATCAATATATTATCTGTATAATATTAGGTGAAGCTAGAGAGAGAGATTGGACAGCCATTCGTTAATTAACTCTCTAAAACTCACATTAAAAGTGAACAGTAGTTCACCATATATAGAGGGTAATCTGGTTCGCTAACATCCCCTAGCGAACCAGCTTCCCCTTCGTTACATAAATAATCATAGCGAAGCACCACCTGATTCGTTAACTTTCCCTAACGAATCAGGAGGGAATACATTAATTGGCTAGTTCGCTTACATCCCCTAGCGAACTAGCCTTTAACTTAGCGAACTGATTAATAAACAAAATATTTATTACATTAAACATAAACAAAATCGTTAATGTTAAATACAAAGACTCTAGACGCAAAACCGTGTACTAACACAAGGTTCACTTTGTCAAGCAAGTTTGTTTTTCATAGCCAAGTAGAGTTCACTCCCGAGTAAGCTTTTGGCTAACCAAGTCCATGAAGCCAAGTGATTGGTAGACCGGGCAAGGTATTCATTAATAATTGCGGTCCGAGCAAGCTTGATGTATAAATGGAATATCTCTATGTAACATCGGGCGAGGTGCAACTCAGGCAAGGAACAGTACTCCCGAGTACACTTTGCTAATAAGTTATGTTATAGCAAAGAGTTGAAATGGACCATCGAAGAACAAGGTTGCTCGTAAGTGTTTGTCGGGTAAAGTCTGGCAAAGTCAAGAAGACTGAAGTCTACCCGGTGAGTATTTTAATTGGTAAAATACTCTTCAAGTAAAGTCTACCCGGAAACTGATCCCGGGCACACTTCAATGTTACCAAGTTCTAAAGGATGGCAGAGTACACTGCGTACTCAGAAAATGAAGATTGATGCAAAGCCTACCCGGAAGACTTGTTTTACACTTAGAATATTTTCTAATTATGTAATTTGAATATGTATGTACGTTTGGGGTTTCTAGAAGAAATGACAGCTGTCCTAGGTTGGCAGGCCTATAAATAGAATGTTTTATGGCACGCCGCCTACAAACACACGGACAAGGGCAGACAGACACATTTATTAAGATAGAATATTGTGTGTGACGGCTGTCTTTGTACGGATAAACCCTCTTTCAAGAAACCCTAAATCGATTATCCAATTTGTATGATGAATGTTATATAAATGGAAATATTTTGAGTGAATCTTGTTTGTGTTGGTTATCATTGAATACTTATTAAGCAACCGTATGTTTGTTATTGATTCTGCCTTTAAAAAATGGTCATCTTTCTAAATATAGCAACCCGTCATTAACTCCCTTGTCGACACATCAATCTATGTGAGTTATGACAAGATTAAGTAAGATCCAGCTGTAATCGAGGACCTGACAAGTGGTATCAGAGCTGATTACTGCTATTTTAGAAAGATTGTTGCTGATTGAAGATTTGAAGAAGAATAACATAAGCAGACCACTGTTACATTGAAAAGTGATGTCAGCAGCTCTGTTCTTCATTTTTCTTCCAGATCTACAATCATTTGGTGTTTTTTCTTCCTTGTTTTATTTAAAGTTTTAATCTTTATATTTATATCATGTTCTTATCGAATCAGACACCTCAGATCTGAACAATCGATTCTCAGATCTGAATATTTTCTTTAAACTCTGTTTTTATTAAGAAATTACTTTTGTTTTCACAAAAATGTCTGGTTACGAGGAACAAGAGTTGTCTACTAACAAGATTCCTAGATTGTATGGACAGGAAAATTTCACTAAATGGAATGTCTTGTTTGAAGCAGCCGTTTGCTACAATGATGTTGATATGTGGAACTCCATCAAGAATGGTCCACAAGCTACTGTTGAGGAAGTGCAAATCCGGCAGCAACTGCTGCTGTGAGAGAAAGGATGAGAAAGGTTGATGACAAGGCTTTAGCAATGTTGAAGCTAGGTCTGTCTTGGGAAATACTCACCAAGATTGCACATCATCCCAATGTCAAGGCAATGTATGATGAAATACTTGAGATGTTTGAAGGAAATGTTGAACTCGAGAACATCAAGAAGCAGAGATTGAAGCAGCAGTTAGAAAGATTCAATTATAAAGAAGGAGAAAGGTTGAAATCAATTCTGGAGAGGTTTCTGGGAATTGTGAATGAGCTTAGAACCACAGACTATGTCATGACTGATTTTGATCTCAACACCAAACTGCTCAACTCTATGCCAAAGGAATGGTACACTGCCTGCAAGTTCATCCTTACAAAGCACAACTTCAATGAACTAAAAGTGGATGATGTAGTGTGCTTTATTCAAGCCGCAGAAATAGAAATGATAGAGAATGAAATGATTAAGGAGGAAAGACCCTGCTTCAATGTTTCAAATGCATTGATTGCACCTATGGGTAATTTGACTACCAAGAATCAACAGTAGATCCCTATCATTGAAGAACCTGTTGAACTTAATTCTAATACTCCAAAATCATTTGTTAGTGTTAGCACAAGTAATCAAGGAAATCAACAAAGATTCAATGTGCAGCTGATTGATGACACTGATTCTGCCTCTATGGCAAGTGGGAATGTTCCTCACACTGGTGGTGGACATGGTCAAAGCAGTGATACACAGGCTTTGCTTTCAATGTTCACTGAGTCATATAATGCATTTGATGCAAAGAATTTAATTCACACAAGTGTAGCGCAAGATGATCTTGAGCAGATAGATGCTTATGATTTGGAAGACATGGATTTAAAGTGGCAAGCTTCCATGTTAGCTTTGAGAAGTAAAAGGTTGTATAATAGAACTGGTAGATCTCTGGTTTCTGGTCCTAATGAAAGGATTTGATTTGACAAGTCAAAGGCAATCTACTACAATTGCCAACAGCCAGGACATTTTGCAAGAGAATGCAACCTGCCAAGGAACTATCAGATGAATCAATTTCCGAATCAACAACCAAGAAATCAGAAACCTCAGTATCAGCAGCATCCTCAGTATCAGTAGAGACCAAACAACAACAACTTCAATCCCAAGAACAACTACAATCCCAACTTCAACAACTTTCAGCCTCAAATGAATAATCTTAATCAAAGTATGCAACAGAATCAAGGTTTTCAAATGAACAACAATCAAAACCTTAAAGCAGTTCAAAATGTTCCAAACAACACTGTTCCAGCCAACCAAAATCAACCAAGAAATCATAGAAATGTGGCAGTGACTACACAACATGAAGGAATTTTTGATTGGGGCAATCATGAAGAAGACATTGCAGATGATATCAAGAGGGCAAATGTGGCATTCATGGCCATAAATAAGAAAGAAGCTGGATCATCATCTCAGGTACACTATGCTCCTACTATTGATTTAAATGAACTTATCAATGACTTGAAAACAAAAGTAGGCAAGCTGGAAAGTGAGTGTTTCAGGAAACAAAGTATCATCAATGGGTATGAGGCAAGTGAGCTGATCAGTGAAGAAAAGATCAAAAGTTTGGAAGATGACTGCATGATCAGTTACAGAGCTCAATCCAGATACATCACTGAGATAGATGGATTGAAAAAGATGTTAGTTGAAGAAAAGGTGCAGAACACAAAACTAAAAGTGGAAACTGAATTTTTGAAGAATTTGGTTTCAACAGGCAACATATGTGTTATTCTGAACCAAGTAAAGGATCAAGACAAATACAAAGCAGTTCCACCTCCATTCAACAACAACTCCATGCCAAAGGTTGACAAAGAGAAAAGAGATGCATACTTGCAACAATTCAGAGATGTATTTCAAGAAAAAGAAGAATTTGTTTATTTGTACATGAAGGTAGAAGTGAATGAAGAAGGTGAGTTTGTGGTTAAGGAAGAAGTAAAAGATGATAAGTCAATTGGAGTTCAAGTCTCTGAGGATGACTTTGATCCTATTGAATTGGATCAAGATGACTTGAGTGATCAAAGTGATCAAATCACTGATGAAGAGATCAAAGCTGCTGAAAGAGGAAGAAGATATAAGAAACCAGAATCTATTGATAAACTTCCAATGTATCCACCAGTCACACCAAAAATGACGAAAGAAAATGAAAGAATGAAGAGAGATCATGTGTCCTTTGACATATGTGAAAGGAAGAAGATAAGCTACAATACAGTCAGGCCACCAAGCAAAGCTGTATTGGAAAAGATAAAGCAAAACAGCAAGAAATGTTAAGATTTACTTCTGTTACAAGTGTATGTGGATGACATCATCTTTGGATCTACAAATGAACAAATGCGCATGGATTTGAAGGGGTAATGAAGTCCAAATACAACATGAGTTCTATGAGAGAAATGAACTTCTTTCTTGGATTGCAAGTTCAACAAAAGGCTGAAGGGATCTTCATTCACCAAAACAAATATGTGATGAACATGAATATAGAGCCAAAATTGGATCTCTGATGTATCTGACTGCAACAAGACCAGATATCATGTTTGTTGTATGTGTGTGTGCAAGATTTCAATCAAGTCCAAAAGTCTCCCACATGAATGCTATTAAGAGAATATTCAGATATTTAAAGGGAAGACCAGACTTAGGAATTTGGTATCAAAAGAACCAATATTTTGATCTGATTGCATATACAGACAGTGATTATGATGGCTGTAACATGAGCAGAAAGTCAACCTCAGGAGGATGTCAATTTTTGGGTGAAAGGATAGTGTCATGGAATTGCAAAAAGCAGACAACAGTCTCAATCTCTACTGCAGAAGCTGAATATGTTGCTGCATCTGCCTGCTGTGCACAAGTTCTATGGATTCATAATCAGATGCTGGACTATGGTTTGAATTTTCTGAACACACCTATTATTGTTTATAATACTGTTGCATATTTTACTGTTAAGAATCCAATTCAACATTCAAAAACTAAGCACATTGAAATCAGACATCACTTCATCAGAGACTGCAGTGAAAAAGGTTTGATTGAAATGCAAAGAGTAGATACAAGTGACAATTTGGCTGGCCTATTCACCAAATGTAACACCCCGTAACCGCAGCGGAAACGTAAACGGGATGCAACAGACACCTCTGATATCAACCACATTGTTTATAAAGAAAACTGAATACATTAATATACTTCAAATTACATTATCTTGTATTTCATTACCGTCTAGGTGATACACACATCATACAATACGATACACAATTCTATTTGTTATAATGTATCCTAATATCCTGCACGCAAATCTTACACACATCAAGCACTTAGCACGTAAGCAATCACTTCATCTTAATTATACCTGAAAAGCATGTGAGAAAACGGGTCAACTACGAATAGTTGGTGAGTTTCACAATTTGAGTAAACCATGATAAATCCATATCAAAATATAATATTATCTGGGGACACTGTTAACCCAGTACTGTACTCATTCCGGGGGCAATGTTAACCCAGAATTACGATGTAATTATGCTGAGCCCACAAGTGAAACCTCTGACTATCACACACAACCCCCGTGGCATATCCCCCGCCCACGGGCCCGTGGCATATCCCCCGCCCACGGAACTGCCCCAAACCGCTATGTCTAACATTACATAGCAAAATAAATAACAACAAAATAGACATGTGCAACTGGCTGGGAAACATCAGCAAATCCATGCCGGACCAGTTGTCTTTGTCAAACCAGTAGTACTATCCACACTCTACCGGCTTTCAATTAATCACTCGTGTTCCGAGGCCTTAGAATGTTAGCAACTCAGACAATTACCATCTTAGTACATTTCCGTACGATTCCCGTACAATAAAATATATATATAAATCCACGCAAATCCATGCGTTCAATATGTACTTAAACATTTCAGTAAAAACATGCTTCCGCCCCGATAAAATATTCGAAAACAGTTCAGAAAAAGGGGCTCGTGAAACTCACCTTAGCACATGCAAGCAGGTAACAACAATCATTATCAGTTAACACGTCCAATCTGTAATATGATCCCTACGATCGTTACTATACACTCATTATTAATATAACTTTAACCAAGTTAACCGGTATATCTGGGGACACTGTTAACCCAGCACTGTACCCGTTCTGGGGGCAAGGTTAACCCAGAAACACTTCTCCGGACTCAGATTGTGATGTCGTTTAGAGTTCAACAGTCAAATTTTCTAATAGCTTGTTTTCCCCGTTTTGCGTGCCTAGCACGGTTACCCGTTTTTATGTTTCAAAAATGAGTTTGGTCACACACGACCCGAGAGTAGTGGTTGACTGATAATTTAATTAAAGATGTGAAATTAGAGCTCGGTTTAGACGTCCCGATTGGCCGCGGGACTCGTTTTCGTCTTTGGCGTACCGGAAACTGTTAAAATAGGTTAAAATTACTCAAATCATCCGAATTATGTTCGGATGATTTATTTTTACTTGTTTAACTCAATTATATGAAAATAGTTCATTTTTAGGGTTTTTATACACCAGTCAGCTCGCTTAAGCGAACTTCACCGGTTTACGCGTTTTAACTTTAAAAGTTTGATAATTAGCACAAATAATTATCCGTTTAGTCTCGGATCTTGAAATTTTGCACAAATCACTTCTTGACAGTGGGGAATTTTATAAAAATATTTCCAGAATTAATTTTTATATTTAAAATTTATTTATCTATTTTTAAACACCATTTAAACACTAAATATGTCGTAAATACCAAACGATCTTAGAAAAATCCCAAATTTTTCCTGGATGTCCCCTGCCATCCACATAGTCCCCTGTAATTTTTCTAGAACCAAAATCTTCTTTTACATGCCATTTTCACTAAAACCGAGCTAGAAAACCCTAGAACTCGTTTAACCGAAAAGCCTACTTAAACTTCTCCAACTGACCTCAAATTTTGTGTGTGAATTTTACATGATATAAAAAGCTTATCTGCAATTTTCCAGAATTTTTCATGATATTTAACTATTTTTCACCATTTTTAGCCAAAACCGAGCATTAAATTCACCAAATATTCATCCTTTATCCAAAAATTACCAAACATTCACAGAACTCTTATTTTCATGTGTAGGACATCCCTGTAAAATTTCATGACCTAACTCTAAACCATCAACAATCTGTCCCAAAACACATACACCGAACATAAACCGAATATACCTTTCGTTTTCCCGCCACAACAAGCTACAAACTCGTCTTTCCGCCTTATCTACCACTAAACACAGAGCCTACAAACAACATACCACAATACCAAGCAAGTTACACTCACGATCAAGCCATTTCTTTCATGGTTTCGGTTATGATTCCAAAACAAAGATTTAACCGTAAAAATTCGTTTTTGGTTCGTTTAACTCCTTTCTTGGACCAAGATCCCTTGTATAACCCGTATACATCACTTGATCATGCAAGAATCGGTTTTCATCTTTGAAACCTCATTTTCTTGCAAATAAACTCAAGAAACGAAGATGGAAACGTGATTAACTCGATTCTTTACCTTGTTTTCTTGCTACAAACTCTCGGTTTTGGATCATGATCTTGAGAGGATTGAAGGATGTTGATATGTTGGTGTAAAAAAAAAAGAAAATGAAATGGGGTAAAACCCATGGAGACCGATCGGACTTTATAGGGGGGTGGGGTGGGACCCACCTCTCCATTCTTATCCACACATTTGGATTCTCGTAATCCGGATAATGTTTGGGATAATCTGGTTCAGTTCGTTTTTCGGTTAAATGTTTAATTCGGCTTAAAACGAGGCTAAAACGGTCGTTTTTTCGGCTTAAAAATGAAATTTATATAAAACCACTTTAAAAACTTAAACCATGACTTCCATTAACTTAAAACACTATGTTATTAATAATTGCGCATCTTTTTCGGCTTGATCGATCGTCTCTTGCTTGGTTTGGTATTAAAGGTTTCGTTTAACGCACCGACGTACCATTAACTCGAATTCTTTTTCTGTGCTTTAATTCACTTATCCCGAAGCTTAAATACTTCGTAACATCACTAAATATCATAGATATCGTCTATAACTGAACCCTCGATTCGTTCGGGTTTCAATAACTATCGATCGATTAATCGCATATTCAATGCGGTGAATTATATATTCACGTACGATCAATACAGTGAACCATGTATTCTCGTATAATTACTATGGTAACTCATGTACCCGACATTAAATATGATGTAACTATTGTCTACCGGTTAGGGTATACCGGGTTTCGTCGGAATCGTTACATTCCCCCCCCCCCCCCCCCGTTAAGAAATTTCGTCCTCGAAATTTTACACGCCTACTATTCCCTTTCGAGAGAAAAGTGGGGGTTTTTCCTTCAGAATTCACCTCGCGTTACCAGGTATAATCTGGTCCTCGCTGTGAATTCCACTTAATCTTAAACAATAAAGCTTGGTGTGTCCAAACTGTTTAGTTTTCCCGTCTACTATCTCTACGGAATTAGTTATGATATCACGCATGTCTTCTATGAGTACCTCCATTACTGGTACTTTCGTTGCCTCGTCGCATAGGTACTTTTCAATCCGTATACATGGCAAAACATCATGTATAGTACATAGCCTCTGGAGTACTTTAATCGATAGGCTAAATGACCAATCATGGAGATAGTCTCATGAGGTCCAATATATTAAGGAGCTATTATCGGTTTTGCCAAACCTCATATCACCTCTCTAAGGTGATGCCTTAAAAATGTCTTGTCACCTCTTTCCGGTGACAATGGTTTCCTTTGAATGTTGGCATAATTCCCTTGCCAATCTCGCGCTGCTTTCAACTTATCTTAAATATTATAAATCCGATTGGTTGTTTCCCGAATCAATTCAAATCATATGGCTTGATTGACGCCCAATTTCAATTTAACAAATTGGTGATAATTACTTCACCCATAGAAAGCTTCAAGCTCTCGATGCTTCCTTCCCCGCCTTCCAATAATGGAAGTAGGATGACTATTTCGATCTGAGATAATTGAAAATGGTACTCCACGACGAGATACCATTTCACCATCATGAATTTGGGCGAGAATTCATTGTGGTAATCGACATGGATTGGGATGAAATGCGAGGATTGGTTAATCGATCCGCGATTACCCAATTTACCTCATGCCCTTGATATATCTTGGGAATTTGCGTCCCGAAACCCATTGTAATTTATTCCCACTATCAT